>NC_088871.1:28733678-29063678 GCF_032884065.1 Artemia franciscana
CCACACATTTTGGTATTTGCCCTTATCACCTGAAAAGGCCGACTCAGACTCCCAAAATATACAAATAGGACACTTATCCATGCTTCCCACCAAGTTTGGCTGAAATCTGATATCCATTCTAGTACATATCATGGCGGCCATAGTTTAAGGGCCCCCTCTTCTGCCCAGCAGTTGGATTGCGTTCTGACACCCAATAGGCACAACTAAGGCATCAACCTTGGCTTTCTTACTTTCGGTTGGATATTAATGTTTCCATTTTTAGATGTGCAAGGAAAAATAGTCTAGGGACTCGCTTATTTTGACGCTACATGATGTGAATTGAGCCTGGGTTGCCAAGAGGCACAATTAGGATGGCTAGCTCTTACTTTCCACTAAGTTTGGTTGACATCTGACGAATGTCATTTCTGACTGTGATTATACTGTGACCTGACTGTGATGTTTTGATCGTTTCCTGCCTATTACCAGTCGGCCAATGATGCGACTGAAAACTGGACTGATGAGGATTTAAGGTCCTCTACTTCTCCTCCTCAGAAAGATCAACTGGCTTGAACTCCGAAAAGAGCAACTAGTACATACAAATTTACTTCTCTCCAATACTGAATGAGACAACCCTTTGTGGTAGATTTTGTACTAACAACAATTTAGAAATCCCTTCCCCACTGTCGTTAGACAGAGTCCAGACGCACAAAAAAAAACATAATTAGAACATGTGCTCATATTTCTTGTCATGTTTGTTGAGATCGAACAGCTCCTTCGGATAGATATTACAATGACAGTAATTTACATATCTCCTCCACATAGATTAGATTGGGGCAGTATCTCCAAAAGGAATAGGACCCCCAAGAAATAATCCTCAAGCAATTTTACAACTAGTTTAATTGAGATCAATCCAGACATCCTTTGAGATGTCCTGGTTACAAGATTTTTTGGACGTTTTCGTTATATTACCTGTCCATAGTACACAGTAAGCTAGAAAAAAATTCCTCTGTTAGAGGAAGATTTTAAAAACTATTGATGAACCTTTCTTCTCCATTAGTGCTTCTCCATAACACACTGAAAACTTTAGAATTTATCAGAATTCCAGTGATTCGATTGAGTATCTGTTTTTACTTTAATAATTTGTCAAAATTTCAAAGAGTTCTTGGCAACAAACTGTAAGCAAAGAGTGCCACTCGGCCCAATAGTAACCGAAACTCATTTGATAATAATTACCGTTCGGTTACAATAGTAACCGAACGAACTTTTGATAATAATTGTTACATCAAAAGAATTGGCTTTTATGCTGATTCCAAATATATAAAATTTAAGTTTAATGTTACCCAGAAAATTTGCATGCTTATCAAAAAGAGGGGGAACCCCCTTAAAAAGTCCAGCAATCTTAATGAAAATCACATTATCAGATTTAGCATATTAGAGAATCCTACTGTAGATTTTTTAAGCTCCTATCTACAAAAATATGAAATATTGAATTTTTGGTAGGAAGAAAGATGACGGACGAGTGTTTTTTTTCAAAAAGATTGGAGGGCAACTAGCCCCCTTCCCATGTCCCTATTTCCCAAAAATATTCGTCAAAAATTCGGATTAGCCATTTGATTCAGTTGAAATGTTCAATAACTTGCTTTGGGGGTGAGGTGATCCCCCACAGCCCCTGGGGAAAGACTGTAAGCTGTGCAACCTGCCCATTTTTTACATACATCATCTTTTATTGGGAACATATTTTTGAGGGGGAAACTTCTGGAATGGGGAATTTTTCATGGGAATAATTTTTCTTGGGTCGGAAAGTTTCCAGAGAGAATTTTCTAAGGGAAATTTCACAGAGGAGAGAGGAAGGGGATATCCTGGCATGATTCGAAAAAAAACTCAAGTTTTTCAGCTGAAAGTGAAAAACATAAACATAAAGGAGAAACATAAAAACTTAAAACGAGCAAAAATTTTTCCGTATTTTAGGAGAAATTGTCCCTTCCTCATTCCTCGCTCTTACGCTAAAGTTTGACTTTTCGTCACAATTCTTTAAGAAAAACTGCTGAAAACACAGAGTAGTTGAATTTAAATGAGAAGTATTTTAAAGTACTATAAGACTAAAGAATGAGCGTTGGGAAGGGTTTGTCTCCCTTATATACGGAATAATTTCTGTTTTTTTTTAAGTTTTAATGTTGCTCCTTCTTTCAGCTTAATTTTTTTTATTTAATAGCGATTAGGGGTTAGATCAAAACACGAGCAGTTTGATCACATATGGATTTTAGCATGCTGCCACTACACGAATGTTAAACTGAAAGAATTTTACAAAATATCGGGATCAAATACGAATTTGTGGTTGTAACCCAATGGCTGTAAAACAGTCCAATTGGGTATGATCTTTCAACGGGTTTTGTGAATACGTAAGAAATGTAGGCGCTGGATCGTTATGTGCACAATTGAATGATGGAAGACCACAGGTGTGGACGTAAATTTGGAGGAAGGCATATAGACGCAAGTAGTCGGTTTGAGAGCAAATAGTGGAAACAAACAATAGACTGACGAAATTCTGGCTGAAGTCAGACCCCTAGTTGCGGGGAGGGAGTTAGGTCCAGAATCTTTTCAGCGGCATATCTAACAGAGAAGGTTGTCTGATCTTGGACAAACTTAATGGGGATTAAGAGCTAATATCTTAATTCAGCTTTTGGGAAGTCTAATATGCAGTTTCACCTTTACTGGGGGAGGGATCCCTGTCGCATCATGATTAAACAAAAGGAAAATGTTTTAAACTCTGAAAGTTAGGGATCTTTTATTTTTGAAATCGCACAGAACATATAATAATATCGTCGAAAACCTGTGATTTAAACGTTGAATATCTTTTCTAGCTTTTCAGAAAATTTGCACATTCATGTTTTTTACTTCTTTTTTTATGAAATTGACATGGGGTTGAGGGGTTAACACATTTTTAAAAATTAAGGGGTGGACAATTTTGTTGGTTCTTCCGATTATTTTTTCAATGAAAATCCAAAAAAGGTATTTTCCATATGATTTATATTTAATGCCATATTAAAAAAAACTCACATTGCCTCTTTAGTGTCTCCACCAAAGTTAGATAGAGATCGTTTTTAAGTTTTATTGTGCATACTAAAAAAAAAAAAAAAAAAAAAAAAAAAAAAAGACAAAAATCGTTTTTCTAAAAACAAATTTTTCTAATGAAGTAAATTGCGAACTTGAAACTAAAAACGAGCAAAATTTATTTTTTCATAGTTTATGCAGTATATATTTGCAAAACTGGTTTTGACAATCTGATTCGTGATGTCTCCTTATACTCAAATAGTTTTGAAAGACTTGTGCTTTATTGAAAACACAAAACGACACAACAAAACAGGATTGGGAGTAGAAAAATCGACAAGTAACCTTCATAAAAATGACTAATTTATATGACTCTTAATAATCTTTCACCAGCTATGGAACAATAAGTTGTCTACAATTTAATTATCTGAAAAGTCAAGCAATTTCAGCTATCAGTAAAGCGCTAGTTTTTCAAAATTTTACAAATATATGGAGATATATTGCAAATAGATGTTGTATCAACTGCGAAGCAATCATTCTGTTCGTTTTCAATTTCACTCTTTAATTCCATCAGAAAAAAACACTTTTAAGTCCCCCCCTCCCCTTGAGGCATACTCGTTTGAATTGCTCCGCAGCAATGAGCCTCGTCAAAATCTCAGAAACACTGCTGGGCATTTACATTTCTCATCTAGTTTTTTAATAGTTCTTTTTGGCTGACTTCTAAAGTTTCAGAAAATTTTAGAATTTTCTCCCGCAACGAAGTTAATAACCCTGGAGCTAGGAACTCTCCCATCCCTTTTTCATTACCTATTTATATTTTGATACTGTCTACAAGTTTCATGCCTCCTCCCCCCCCAGAAAAAACTGAAAGCTAATATATTAAATACGTTTCTAAATTTTTGGTTGCCACGGGCCGTGGTTCTGTCTTTACTAGGTTGCAGTTGTCGCCGAAACCATGATTTTACGTCACCATAATTGCTTGTATAACATGTCTTTTTATTTTAGCAATCAACATATTTTCAAGTTTATAATGTCCCTATTAATTACTGTAGTTACGACCTTTGGATAGAATTAGGCACTGAAGTTCAATCCTCATTTACCTCCCATGTCAGGCCTATGAGAAATGAGGCTTAGTCAACTTAATAATCCGTTGTGGAGAGACTCACTAAATTCACTTCCTTGAAGTATTATAATTTGGTTACGTCTATGATCATTCACAATTTCCTTTTAACCTTGATATGGACTCTGTTAACTTCAAACTGTTCTCTCGATTTCAGATGTTAGACTTGGAGTAGAAAGAGTAAACATGATATTTTTACCCTTGTCCCATTTCCCTTGGAATTAGACATTTTTAAGTTTTTGGCATGCAAGTCGTACTAGGAAATAGAACTCCAAAAAGAATTTATTTATGTTGACATTTTTGAAACCCCTTTGGATGCTTTACCATGAGAGCGTCTTGACCATTTACATATATATATATATATATATATATATATATATATATATATATATATATATATATATATATATATATATATATATATATATATATATGTATATATAGATATATATATAATTTTTAAATACTTTTTAAAAGGTTCTGATTGCACGGCCCTTGTGTTTCAGGAAACGTTCTTAAAGAATTGGGACAAAAGGTTGAACTTCAGCGTAAGGAGTGGGGTATCGAGGAGGGGGCAGGCTCACCTCATATACAGATTGAGTTTGGTGTAATTTTAATAAATTTTAATGTTGCTCCTTACTTCCAGTATATTTTTTAAAATTTAATTTTAATGATTTTCAAATAATTTTTTTTCTGTTCATGTCGAAATTTCCCCTATGTAAAAAATTTCTGAAACCGCACTGGCGAATCATGACAAAAAGAAAAGTAAAGAAGAGAGAACGAGGGTAGTGCGAGCCAGTAAAAAACGTAGACTATGATGCAAATGTATTGGTCAAGACTTCCGCTTAACCGTCCTCAGTGCACAATTTTAAAATAAAAATTAGCCTACTAATAAAAATCCAAGGATAATATAAAAAAATCAAAATTTTAAAACAGACAAAAGAACTAAAGTATGACGACCCTATCAATTTAACGGTGAAAGGGTAACTGAATAAAAATACAATACTGAATGACAGTTCAATTTTTTAATTTATACAGAGCATTTGTAAAGCTAATCGCTTCCCAGGTAAAACACCATCGCAGATTGGGTTAGGTTGCAAAATATTATTTTGTTGACTTATATAAAACTGATTAGAATTAAATAGTTCAGTATAAATGGGGCTTAAATAGGTTTCTCCAGTGTCTCTATTGCTAGCTACCTTTCGGTGAATGGGCTTTTTTGTCTCAACTGCCTCCCTGAAAACTTGAGTGATACCTTTAATGGGGGCAATAATGGAAGTGTTGTCAAATAAAATGAAATGGTGTGGATTGTCATACATGTATTGAGCCAAAGCGGAGTCAAAAATCTCAGGCCTTTGGCATAGCTCCATAGCTTTGTCGATAGAGGACTTGTGTTCCGGTTTATAGAAAAACTACAAATGATGATAGGTATTTGCATTTCTCTTCCAACCACCCTCCTTGCTTGAAAAGAGGATTCGTTATATCTTTAATCGATCATGTAATAAGAATATGCTCGAAAGCTCATATAATTCCAGAATTGAATTATCTGAAGGATATTTTGTTTTCCAATGGATATCCTATCAAATTACTGGAATCCGTCGTAGAAACAAGACAAAAAAAAGGCAGAAAAGGATGCATTGTCTCCGGAACCTCCAACAGATATCATGTCTTTGGTGGGTGATAAGAAAGTCTACTGTTTTACCCCACTTTCCCAAATTAAGTGACAAACTGCAAACAATTCTAATAAAAACATGACTTAAATGTCACTTCCAGAAATTTTAATAAAATTCAGAGCTGTTTTAACAGCGGCCAAGATAAAACGATCCCCACTTCAGGCTGTAATGTTTATAGGATTCCCTGTTCTTGTGGTTATTTCTATGTTAGAAGAATCCCCAAGCAATTGAGGGAGAGGTCGTCAAAACACAAGTCCTCTATCAACAAAGCTATGGAGCTACATCAAAAGCCTGAGACTTTTGATTCCGCCTTGACTCAACATGTGTATGACAATCCACACCATTTTATTTACTTGACAACACCTCCATTCTTGCCCCCTTTAAAGGCCTCATTCAAGTTTTGAGGGAGGCAGTTGAGATAAAAAAAAAAAAACACATTCACCGAAAGGTAGTTCTCAATAGAGACACTAAAGAAACCTATTTAAGCCCCATTTATACTGAACTAATGATTCTAATCAGTTTTATATAAATCAGTAAAATAGTATTTGGCACCCTAGCCTAATCTGTGATAGTATTTTACATGGGAAGTGATTAGATTTTCAAAATATTCATTATAAATAAAAAAATTGAATTACCGATTCAGTTACCCTTTCTCCGTTGCATTGAGAGGGTCGTCATATTTTAGTTCTTGTGTTTGTTTAAGGTTTGATTTTTTATATTATCCTTGGATTTTTATTAGTAATTTTCACATATCCTGCACTGAAGAAGTCTTGATCGAAATATTTCTATTATAGTTTACGTTTTTCACTGGCTCGCACTATCCTCGTATCTCTCCTTACTTTTTTTCGTTTTGTTCCTCAATATCAAAAATATTTTTTAGAACTCCCCCTCAAATGGAGAATTTCTTCCGCAGAAAATTTCCCCGCGGAGAATCTCTTCTGGTAATGATTCCTCCGTAGAGAACGTCTTATGTGAGAAATCTCCCCAAGTAAAAGACCCCCTGAGAACATCTCCACATGTAAAATGAAGTCGTCTACGAGAAAGTAAGACAAATAAAACGAATTCCGTATTTGAATTCTTGCAAAGCTCCCCCTTGTAAAATTTCCCCGGGAAGGTCGCCCCATACTTCCATCCCAGTGGGAAATTCACCTCGCAGAAAATCCATCTCCAGAAAGTCCCCACCCCCGGAAAAATGTCGGCATTCTTCCCAATAACAAATACTATTTGTTAACAATGGACAAATTTCATAACTTGTCGCCCTTCCTCTGGAGGCTCTGGGGGGTTATGTCATCCCCAAAAACATAGTTATTAGACCTGTCTACTATACTGAACAAAATGGTTGTCTCAAAATTTTCATCGGACGATTTTGGGGAATAAAGGGTGCGGGAGTTGCCCTCCAATTTCTGGGTCGCTTAAAAAGGCCATTAGAACTTTTACTTCAAATGAGCACTCTCCCAATCTCCTTGCACTATTGGTTTGATACGATCAATCTTGGGCAGAACAAAGAAAGAAAATAAAATAAATATACACGCATCCATGATCTTTCTTCTGATTAAATAAAACAAAATAACGTTTTTTAACTTCAAGTAAGGAGTGACATTAAAACTTAAAACGAACAGAAGTTATTCCGTATATGAAAGGGGTTGTCTCCTCCTCAACACCTCGGTGTTTACGCTAAAGCTTGACTCTTCCTCCCAACTCTACTTTTTAAAACAATAAAAAACTTGTAGTTAAAAAACTTGTTTTTTATTTAATTTCTGAATGTATTTTAATAAGTGCATGTTTTTATTTTGGTTCACCGCACGTGAATAATTAAAACGAAATGTGTCTATTTTTTTGGCTAAATGGCTTTCTCATAGTTTTGATCTGACGATTTTGATAAAAAAAAGGGGGGTGTAGGAGGAGGCCTAGTTACACTCCAATTTTTGGTTGCTTAAAAAGGCAACTAGAACTTTTATTTTTTATTACGAATGTTTTTATCATTAATAAATATACGTAACTTACGAATTAACTAACGCAACGAAATTCTATATTTTTATATTTTTATCACGTATATGAGGGGGTTCTCTTCCTCGTCAATGCCTCGCTCTTTGCTCTAAAGCCTCAATTTCGTCCCAATTCTTTAAGAATGACCCCTGAATTACAAAAGCCGTAGAATAAATAGTTGAAATTATTAAAAATACTTTAGCGTAAAGTGAGGTATTGAGGAGGAGACGAATCCCCTTATATACATAATAATTTCTGTTCGTTTTAGGTTCTAATGCTGCTCCTTACTTCCACCTGAAAGAACTTTTTTTTATTTATTTTCTCATTGTTTTTTTTTAAATAATGCTAGAAAATCCTTCAGCCCCTTCATGGAAATTTTCTTCCCTCATGATAAACTCCTCCATGGAAAGATCTTCCCGGATAACCTCTCCCACAACCCCCCTTTAACGTGAAAATTCCCCCTGAAAACGTATGTACAAGTCCCAATAACCATTATTATTTGTAAACAATGGTCAAAGTTTGTAACTTGCAGTCCCCGGGGACTGTGGGGGATTAAGTCGTCCCGAAAGACATGATTATTAAGTTTTTCGACTATGCTGAACAAATTGGCTATATACAAATTTTGATCCAGTGACCTTGGGAAACAAATGAGCGTGGGAGGGGGGCTAGCTGTACTCCAATTCTTTGGTCACTTAAAAAGGCTACTAGAACTTTTAATTTCCGCTAGAATGAGCCTTCTGGAGACATTCTAGGACCACTGGGTCGATACGGTTACCCCTGGGGAAAAAACAAAATACAACAAACAAACACGCATCCGTGATTCTGAGAAAAAATACAAAATTCCACATTTTTGTAGATAGGAGCTTAAAACTTCTACAGTAGGGTTCTCTGTGCGCTGAATCTGTTTCTAGAATCAGCGTAAAAATGCGATTCTTTTGATGTACCTATTGGTGTCGAAGTCCAAATTCCAAATTCCATTTTTTAGAGATTCGGCTGCTATTGAGCCGGGTCGCTCCTTACTACATTTCGTTACCACGAGCTTTTGTTTGACAAAAAATACAAAATTCCACATTTTAAAGGTGGGAGCTTGAAAACTCTGCAATAAGATTTTCCAATACACAATTCCAATCTGATGGTGGAATTTTCAATAGGATTCCAAGATTTGGGAGATGTCTCCCTCCTTTTTTGAAAATCAAGCAAATTTTCTCAGACTCGTAGCTTTTGATGGGTAATATTAAACTGAATAAAATTTATGTATTTGGAATCAGTATAAAAAAGCATTTCTTTTGATGCATCTATTGTTACCAAAATTCTTTTTTTTAGAGTTTCGGTTACTGTTGGGCGAAGTCGCTCCTGGCTTACAGTTCGTTACCATGGACTGTTAGATCATTTTTTCCTGAAAAATCTTGTGAACCCACCTAAAGGTTCGAACTTTGTGTGTATACACAGATTTATATATATATATATATATATATATATATATATATATATATATATATATATATATATATATATATATATATATATATATATATATATATATATATATATATATATATGTATTGACGAAGTTATTTTACATATATGGCGTCTCAAGATGTAGTAATCAAGATTTTCTTAATCCTTAATTTGTTTTACTTGTTGAGTTGTAATTTGTAATCATCTCGAGTGTTTGCATTAATTGAAAAGGGAAAAAAAATTCCGACCGAATTAGGCTTATTTTTCCCTCTGTGAAAGAATCGAACGAAGGAGAGTACAGTTATCTCTCCGTTCGTGTTATTCGTGATGGCGTTTCTTTGGCAGTATTTTCTCCAGCTCCAGGTAGAAGCCAATTCCAAGGGAAGCTGAAGATGACGTAAATACACACCTTGCCAATCGAGGTTCGCGATCACCTCTGGAATACCTTTTCCCTTTTCTTGAGGAATTCTCCCGTCAGTGTTCTATTTTTGGTCGTTCCTGACGGAACTATTTTTGAGTTCCCAAGCCAAGCCTAAGTGAACAGAAGTTCTTGGACCTGTGGATCTGGAATTGGAGTTGGGAATTATTTTGGGACCCCCTGTTTCCCTACCTGTTTCGACGTTCGGAAATAACCTACTCACAGGTTGGTACGGTGCAAATAAAAAAAGATTCTTGGCTAAGTAAACAGAGAGAATGTGTAGTATAGTACTTGTTGGACCAACATGTTTGCTGTCCAAAATGAGAACACACTAATGGCATTGTGTTTATGTGTGTAGAAGGATTTTTAGTTTAAATGGCCAATAAGTGAAAGGAAAAAGCATTATACAGAGTCAAAGATTAGAAACACAGTTTTCGAAAGCTTAACAGTCGAAAGGATAAAGTAGTAAAACGAAATAAAAAGTTAATCATCTGAAAAATTTACTTTTCCAAGGAGGCCTAGAAAAATACAAAGCTAATAGGAAAAGTACTGACCTTTTCCAGCTCATGATTTTGACATGAATAGTTCGTTCTGATTTAAAAAATATATTTTGCTTTTAGAAGCTTTCAAGATTTAGTTTCTTTAGTATATTTTCCAGATCGTCCTATTGCAATTAAATGGGTGGTCTTAAAGTCTGGTTCCGGGCAAAGCAAATGGATTCAGATCAGGAAAAAACTAATCAAATAAATTATTTTAAATGAAAGAAAAATGATAGATGGAAAGAATTTAATTAATCGAGCAATTAATGTATCATATATATCTTTCATGTTCAGGACTCTTTGAGCAACATGATTTTTTTTTTCCATTCTCCACATGTTTAACCTGAATTTAAAGACCTGAATTAAGTCAACAGCACTAGCATAGACTAGGCCGGCTGTCATATATCTCAAAACGAAATACCTTTACTTTGTTCGTCTTTTTCTGTTCTTGGCTTATCCCTAGTCTACCTAGGCCTATGCCTCTAGCTAAACATTAAGTTTTTTGCAAACGCGAGGAAGTGGGCAACACTTTGAAAACAAGTTCCCATCATTTCAGGATAATGCAAAACTGTAGAGCTTACTTCTAAGATAGAGGGGCAGATGTATAGACTACTTTCCTCCTAAAGCAGATGGCCTTGTTTACATCTTGTTCCTGTAATTAATTCGAAGCTGGCTTTTAACAGTCCTCTATATTTATTATATATTGAAAAACTAATCTTAGCTTTTAACCAACGAGCCGTAGAACAGCATAGTTTTCGATCAATAGTGGCCACTCCCCCATTAATATTATTTTGGGAGTAGCTCTGGCCCCAAGTCAATTAAAGTGAATCTAAGTTCCCATGTTTTTTTTTTTTTTTTTTTTTATGTACTCGGTTCAAATTTATATTGGCAATTTGATTTAGGATCATAGAACAGCTAGCTTTAGCTTCGAAATTTCCTTGCTCTGAAGTATCAGATTTTGGATTCGTATAAAAAAAAGTTTTAATATGCCGGACAGGAAAAAAGATGCAATTAGGAAGGCTCATTAATTGGATTCACCGAGACAGTTGAGGATCTACTGCCTCCATATAAAGCAGATGTGAAAAAATTCCGAAGGAGAGTTTCGGATAATTTAATGTTGTCTTAATTCAACCAAGTTCTGCGTCTCTTTCATGGACTGAATTAATTTTTTCCCTGTATTCTTGGTAAAAAATTGTAACATTCTTTGGTGTCATAAAATGTGCATCTTTTTTATGTGATCATTGTCCTTTTTCGTTTAATGTGCTGGATGTATGTGTACATGAAAGTAAAAGAATAATTGACAGGGAAGATCACTGGATACTTTTGTCAAAGGCACTGAGACAGTAGGTTGGAGGCAAAGAGGAGCTCACGCGAGTTCCCATCAATTTCCTTATGTTCTATATTTAAACAAACTATATATATTTAAACTAGATAAGTAAAATGACCGAAATAATTTTTTTGCAAGGCCTTGAAGACAATTGATACAATTTCAACGCTGAAATAACTCACATTTCACGCAAAATCAAGCCAACTTTACGCTTGACCATTCACGTTGACACATATTGGTCTGATACCAACAAGCGGGGCATTTGTGATTGCCTCTCTTCACTGTCGTGGAGGAAACGAATCAATGGTCAAAAGAAAACCTGGACATCTACCGTCAGTTTAAAGCTAGAATAACTTCAAGGTTTTCGGTAAATATGAAAGAAGTGGAATCAAGACTGTTTGACGATAATCGAACCAGCAACTGCATACATAACCTCCTGCAGTCAGACATATAGCCGGAACGTAAACGCCAACCAAAAGCCTCGAAACATGAAACAAGTATACGTACAGTCTGGTTCTGTTCCGATTAATGGAAGTAAACTAAGGTTTCCTGTATATCCCACTGTTCTTTTTCGGTTGCATTTAGTGCATGTATCTCAAATGCTCTGAACAATTGTAATATCCAGCCCGATATTTGCCTACCCCTATTTTCAAGCGGTTGTGTGTTTTTTGTCACTCATAACGGATCCGGCCAAAACACAAACTAGTCTGCTTGAAATTAGGCCGTTATATTAGTTAAAACGCAAATGAAAAAAAGGGATAGAATTGAGTAGAAGGAAAAAATAGATGTATCCCTTTAAAGTACATTTTTATTACAAGAGAAGTCAGATTAGTACTTACGTGTTATCCCGACAACACTCAAGAAATGAAGGTTAATCATAATGAAATATACTCAAATGTGATGGAAATAAAATACTTTAGTAACAAAATTATGGAAACTACAACGAAAAATTAAGCATAGCAGGCCGCCTAGAACGCATTATGTTAAATACCTAAACTAACAAAACCTAACCAAAATACTAACTCTATATATTGAATACCTAACTAAACCATAGCTTCAACATTGTTTATTTCGGTGAACCTAAGCTAATTGTCTCAGCACGGAGTATGGTAAACCGGTTTTTAGCAGCAAAATTCTTAAGTGTTGTCGGGCGAACACGTAAGTAACGTCTGATTTTCAGCATTTCTAGAAGGAGTATAGTCCTTCGAATTAATCTTGGTCCTCCCGCCTCTTTGCAGATATTACGCTGAAGAAATTTCAACCCTTCTTGTGATTGCCAATGTGCATTAACTAGAGACAAAAACATGTGAAACCTTGCACGAGACGCAAAAAGATAAAAGCAACGTAAGGACGTTTTCTGAGGGTTTTATAAGAGCAGTAATGGTTATTTTAAGACGATTGTTGTTTCAATAAAGTAGAATTGGAATGGAACGTAAACAAACAAGAAGTAATAAATACACTTATTTTTTATAGCATTTTGCATTGATCCTAACCTTTATTGTTTCATTCCTTTGGTACCAACATTGATTCTAATTATTTAGGCTAGCTGTCCGATCTCCAGAATTTATATTGAGCTCTTAAATAAATTAAATAAAAAAACAAGTTTTTTTTAACGGAATTTTCTCAGGCTCGTAACTTTTGATGGGTAAGACTAAACTTGGTTGTAGACTAAATTATTGATATAAGACTAAACTTATATGTTTAAAATCAGCATTAAAATGCGATTCTTTTGATGTAGCTATTGATATCAAAATTCCATTTTTTTAGAGTTTTGGTTACTATTGAGTCGGGTCGCTCCTTACTACAGTTCGTTACCACGAACTGTTTGATACATGAGATGTCCACTAAAGTAAGGATATGCAAACTAAAGGCTATGTGCAGCCCGCCGTAGTATATTATGTGGCCCGTAGACAAATATCCGTTGCTCGTTGTGATCGTTTTGGAAAATAAACCCCCTATAAGCAGTTCCTCGATAAGTATGAATTATAAAACACTATTTGATATTAAGCTTTGAAAACATTATGTAAACTGTTGTAAAATATTAAGCTTAGAAACTGTTTCATTTTCAAATAAAATAAATTGTATTTTTTTTCATTTAGTGTGAAAGTTAAATCAAATAATACATGATTATATATTATCATTGGTACATATCTGTCATAACGACCCCATTCAAGAAGTGAAGTTGGGCTAATCCTAATGATATATACCAAAACATGATGAAAATATAATACTTTAGAAACAAATTTGGGCTATATATTTGCACATTAGGAGAGGGAGGGTAAAGTATAATAGGTCGGCGTTCAAAATGTGTTAGCTATAATTATGCTGCATATTATGAAGTAAGAGTTGTTTTCTGACTTCACACTGTCCAAATACTTCCCCCTCCCCTAATGTGCAAATATATAGCTCAAAATGTATAAGTCTAATGTGTTCTGTCAGTCGCCACTGGTTCTCCACTGAGCGTAAGCTAATTGTCTCACAGTATAGACAGATGAGACCAATTAATTCTTGATTTTTACACAGCGTAATTTTTAAGTGGGGTCGCTATAACAGATAAGTACCTTATCATTAATTCTTATATTTTTGTCACTAAAGTATATAATATTTGCGGCTACCGTTAGCTATAAAGGCTGCAGTGTTGCCCTCTGTAGAAAACGTCCATCGGTGTACTAGAGCATCCTGTCTCGACTATTTTACTGTTGCTGTCCCAACATTGGTCAAGTCCAAGCTAGTCATCTAACGACCCTTTTATAGCAGAAATAATGTGGGTCTAATTATCTGTTTTATGACAAAAGCTTCATAATCTCATCAACATACTGATTGACGAATCCTTCTTCATTTTTCCAAGTTTTTACTTCTTGTTTGTATGTACAATTTCATATCTGTTTCACAGAAATTCAAAATAAATCGATCAAATCGCTTTCGTACAAAAGCGTTTAATTTTTTACTGTGATCCACTGTCCATGGGATCTTGACACTCCTGGGGGTCCTGTCTTCCAGGTTGAGACACGATGTGCTAGAAAATATAGGCCTGTAGCTTAGTACGGCCTTATGTTTTGCTCCAGAACCTGAAATGTCTGCTTTATATTTTGACGTCAGTATTGCCATGGACACTAATTAAAAAGCTTATAAATACAAATTTATCGAATTTATCATCATTGTATATGAAGTTTCTAGTGTGTTGCTATCGTAGATTATAAAATAAGTTTTTCTTTTTTTCTTATTATTAGCGTATGGAAAAAGGTCGAAATAAATATCTTAATTAAATTCACATATTAATGTTCAAGCACGGAGATGGGCAAATTTTAGGTCTTGCTTGTCGATCCTTTCTTAAAACACAGCAAAGTAATAAAACATTGCCTTTGCAATCAGAAGTAGTTTTAAGGGGGGAGAGCACTTGCCTCGGATCTAGAAATTTTTATTGGCGAAACTTGTCAAATAAATAATCTAACATTTAAAAACATATTGTAATATTTAGAATCTTATTTTTATTATAATAAAGTAAAGGGTGTATTTTAGACACCCTCAAATAGCAGAAATTATAGATAGCAGAAATTATTCCGTATATGAAAGGGGTTGTTCCCTCCTCAACGCCCTGCTCTTTACGCTAAAGTTTGACTCTTTCTCTCAACTATACTTTTTAAAACTGTAAAAAACTTTAGCGTCAAGAGCGGGGTGTTGAGGAAGGAACAGCCCCTTTCATATAAGGAGTAATTTCTGTTCGTTTTAAGTCTTAATGTCGCTCTTCACTTTCAGTTAAAAAAACTTTTTTTTTAATTTAATCTTGTTCATAGGACATCCCCATCGACGCTGCGATACTGGAAGGAATTAAGAAAGTAGGGGTTGCATCACTTATATTTTAAACTGTTAAGGAGCTGAAAATCAATACTTAGGGGTTCCGAGATATGCCAAGTCAAGCAAAAGAGTATTAGCAAATGAACCTTCCTCTGATCATGTTTCTATCGCAAATTTTTGTTGTGGTGTACCGTGGAAGAAAACGAAAATATCATGTCCCATCCTGGTTATTATAACCAAAACAGTCAGGAATATAATTCCAGACTATTTTGGCCGTTATGTCTATATGCCCACATGTAAGATTTTTTGCTTACAAAGAATCCGATGATGAAGTTTTATTTAGGTTTTTACCAGATCAGAAGGGTTCACTCCTTTCTGAGAAATAGGCTGATTTTTATTTTTTCAATTGTAATTACTATAGAAATTTACTATAGGATGGTAGATCCTACGTCAATAATTATTATTATTGTTTTTAGTCAAAAACCCACAGGAAACGTGTCTCTAATTAACTTCCCCGAATCTGAATGCTTGAATTCTACATACTCTTTTCGGATAATCGCTTCAACAACCATAACATAAGTTCTGCTGTGATGCACGTTTTCCAAATGAATCCTCAGCTTTCTGTTGATTAAGAAAAATAAATTAAATAATCATTTAAAAAGATGCAGATGAATATTCTTAAAATGTCTTGATTAATCCGTGGGATATTTTCCATTTTTTGTACTGCGGTTAGTTACTAGTTGTTTTTTTCTAGCCTTGAGCCAAGATGCGCTTTTTGAGCCTCACAGTAGTGTGCTCTTATCAAAGCGAACATTATCGTACTTTTAATTGACATTGCATGCGCTGGTTCTGTTGGTTAAAAAGAGCTTGCTCTCAGGCTACTTATTCTTATTATTTCCTTTTGTTTTTCGTTTTTTTAGATGTCTGGACATGCGGTAGTGATCTCAGTGAACCTGTGTAACTTATAACGGATTTTTTAACTTGATATTTACTACGGATACTGTTTGCCTGGTTTCAGGTAAATATTATGTTGTGTTTAGTAATTGGTTTCTGAGAAAAGACAGTGTTATTGAAAAATCAGATCCATTTAGACCCCAGCACGAAAAAAATAACTTTTGGAGTGTTGACTCTCTACTTTTCCTTGGGGGGTGGGGGGCGTGTAAACTTCAAAAAATCTGTTGTTTAGGATCGAATATCTAGAAATTTTTCTCAGTTATTATATTTAGATATGTTTTAAGCAATCTGTGGATTAGGCGAGTTCTTAAGTCTTGAGATATTTCTTAGCTGTCTATTCCCCCATCCTCTAATATACAGGTTTGTTTTCGATGCCAATTGGGCCATTTTACGGAATAGCATAATTCGAAAATATAGATACGATTTGGAAAGTTTCAACAGTAACGGAAAAAAATGGACGTTTTTACTCCTTATTGACTTCCACATGCAGGTTTATACCCTGGCTTTCAATGCGAAGAGACGGCTGCTAACAGTTTTAAGGCATGATTTAGTCATTTGATAAGGGTGAAGTGTGTGTTTTTAACTTATGCTTCCGATTTGAGTGGGAGCTAAAACCCGATACCCGCCTACCCAGGTAGACCTTTTAGATACGTGGGTTTGCTATTTGTAATCCCTTCTCCGGCTAACAGGTTCTTGTTTTAGTGGATGTCTTTAAATTAGTTTTTTTTTCTAAATAGTTAGGTATCATTTATTTCTCTGCGTTTCTACAAGATAAAATAAAAATAAACAGATTACCCTAAAAAGTTTAGCCCTTGGCTAGTCGAATCCTGATTACTGCACAAACAGTGTATTGCAAACACTGTGCAAAAACTTGCCATATCGTTTAAACATCTATTAGATTCGTGTAAAAAAAAGAAGAAAAACTGTACGTGGAGGATGCCGGGATTGCAATTGCCTCTCAAATGGAAAGACAATTTCACAAAATGCAAATTGTTTGCTAGACGGCGAATTTAATCATATAATAAGTAGGATTTAAATATCTTTGAAGACTGGTTCTTACTGGAATTTTTCCTAAACTATTATGAATGTTCGATGATTTTTAGTCTTCTTCTTCATTTAGTATTATTCTAGTGAATAGGATAGCAATTATCCCAAAAAATATATAAGAACACGCAGCATTTTGATCACTGTTCTTCCTATAAAAAATTAAACTTTTAATTGTCAGAAGATTTTTATTGAAATCGTTATTAGGAGGCTTCTTATTGGTCAAGTCTAGACCTACAGCATTTCTAAACAAATGAAAAATATACCAACACTTTAACAAAAGCAACAATTTTGAATGGTAATATTTGAGGTGAAAAAAAGAACTACTTAAAAATCATAATCTGTTGAAATATCTACTATAGGCCTACTGTGTAATTTCGCAGCCATTTACTTTTAAAATTATGTTGAAACTCAACGGAATTGCATGACAGGTCGTCGCTCGTTTAGTACTCATCTCACACAAGGAAGATATATTTCGACCTAGTTTTAGGCTGATTGGCTCCAATATCTTCCATTTCTTAGTGCCTGTTCTGCATTTCTTCCAGCTGTCTTTATTAGCGTTTGTATGTTTGCTTTCGTAGCAAGGAACTGGTTCTTCATATCAAAACATTTTTAAGTCATCGCCCTCGTTTTTGGAGGTACGCCATGCGTTCTATGCGTCAATTGGGTAGACTTTTCGTGTGAGCAAGAGTAGCCAAATAAAAAGAGCTATGCCGTAAAAAAAACAAAAAACATTAGCATCTGCAAGCAAACATGTTGGATCACTGCGTAAGATGGAACCGGGTTCTTAACTTTTTTTTATCCTTTTTCTTTTTGCATGAGATATTTAGATTCGCCATTATGAATATTGTAATCCCGTGATGAAAATCTCTAAATTAGTTTTAACACATTAGAGAAAGGATAATAGTTGCTACCTCGTGATCATAAGAGAAGCCAAATTCATTCAGAACTACGGAGCTGATTTCGTCAAACTGAGATTTAAAGCCTGTGCCCTCATACTCGGTGCTCAATCGATTCGTCCAATAGGCAGTTGTCCTACATCTCAAGATTACTTGGTTTTTAAATTTTATATATATATATATATATATATATATATATATATATATATATATATATATATATATATATATATATATATATATATATATATATATATATATATATATATATATATATATATATATATATATATATATATATATATATATATATATATATATATATATCTTCTATCTCACTTGAAGGAATAATTTAAATTTGGATCCCTTGACGTTATTGTTACTATTTTTTTTTTTTTTACTGTGTTTTGAATACCTGGGACAAAAACCTTGTAGAAGCAACTTGTCGTCAATGGGAGTTTAAAACCCCTGATGCAGATTTTCAATTTTACTGCTATCCTATAAAGTTTGTGTTTTTTTAATTTTGCCGAATCGAGACCCCAGAGCTTCAGCCATCGAAATCTTTACTTTTTTCTTTCTATATCTCCTTGCAGTAGGATATTGTTTGGGATAGACAATATCTGTCTATACTAGTCTTAATATCACCACTAGTCTTATTAATCCGTCACTCCATTTAGCGATATTCTTCTTCTAATGATTTCTAGTTTGTTTGCTATTTTGGAGAAAAATAATAAATACTTTCAATAATAAATCTGCCAAAAACTATAGAATCAGTTTTAGTGCAGTAAGTAAGTAATTTATCATGAAATTCTTCTGTATCTTATACTTTGTAGATGTTCTACTATATATTCCAGATTTATATTTACAGATTATGTATTTTGAAATATCAATTGAAATATATTGAAATCACACTTGTAATTATCAATTGGGTATATTTCGTGCATTCTAGAAGGCTTTCAAGAATGCATTAGTCAAACTTTCGCAAAAATAACTCAGAAGGGTGGGGTAACAACATTCGCATCTATAGTAGAATTTTTGCCGTTTATAGTTTTAACATCGCTTTTTGCTTTTGTTCGGAAAAATTGTCTTATTTGATTTTAATCTTTACATTTGATCCAAGAATCTTACCGAATCATTAAAAGGTGCGTAACAAAGATAAGGATAAGCGATTAAAACAAAGGTGTTTGGTGGTATCAATTAATTGGTGACGAATATCCTTTGGGCATCTACTATAGCAGTAATTACAGATCATGCTACTGTTTTGGTGATATTTAAAGCTTTTCGTTATTAGAGGAAAGCATTAATTGCTTCCCAAAATATATTTGTCTAGTCTACCATTCATTATCTCACAGATAGCTCACCGTAGTGTCCTTTATATATGGTAGTTCACCTGAAAAAAGTTGCCTAAAATAGTTTTAGTTCCATCATGCTTGACTTTTTCTTGCTTATTCATTTACTTGAATTGTATAGCAAATACAGGCTCGGTACTTCGTCCAAGTCTTTTCTGTCTATTGTCTGTGAGAGCAAGATGTTGCTGATATCACAAGATGTCATTGTATGAATGCTGCTTGAGCGAAAGTTTCGTAGTGATTCGGAGACAGAAACTTGTAAAAACACGGAACAAATTGTTATTGAATGTACTTTTATCGTACATTCATCATATCTCAGACTGATACAAAATGGTTGAAAAGGAAGGTACTGCATACCTCTCCAAAAACGTATCTGTTAACCCCATCTCCAAAAAACGAGGACCTCCCCCCTTTCTGAAAAAATTAAATATATTTTGTGCTAAAAATGCATTACTTGCAAAAGCTGGAGCTCGACTTCTTGGTACTTGTCGTCTATTGGGAACACATTCAAAAATCACGCTTAGGTCACATCTAAGAAACCGGTTTCATAGTTACAAAAACAAGTGATGGAGGATCCAATACATTATACTTAGACAGAATGCATTGGACTTCTATAATTTGGGCTATATTTTTGCGCATTAGGGAGGTTAGGTTGGGCCGGGCTAGGTTTCCATTATCTTGTTTCTAAAGTATTATTTTATAAGCATTAAAGTATTATTTATAAAGTTTAAAACATTTTGTGAATGGTAGAAATGTCCCACTATGTCAAAATCAGAGTCAAGGAAAGATTTTAAATTTGCTGGAGTTGAGGGACTAAGTAGTTAATTGGGTCCGTGCACCTTCAAACACCGACCTTCCTTTTCTTTGTGCATAGCCGTGGTATACCTTTTTCGATTTATGGTTAATGAGGTGTTATTTAGGTAATACTTTTTAATGATTAAACTGAAGGAATTAAAAATATTCAATATCGCAGCTATGCTACTCTAAATAAAAATACATTAGTATTTTTGAAAAAAAAAAATTGTTGAGAATATTTTCTCTAAATGGCGTAACCCTCCTTACATATGATTAAATAAAAGAAAAAAACTCCGAAAAGGAAGTTTTTCAAAGAAAAGTAAAGGCTGTATTAAACTTAAGATCAGAAGGTATATAAACCTACTATGTTTCACACTTAAAAAGACCAGAAATTACTATTGAAGCACAAATGAAAACCAAAACGAGCAGAAATTAAATAAATAATCATAGCAAATAAAGATACGAAATTTAATAATATAAATGAATAATTAAATCATAAAACGAGTTAAACTTGAATTGAATATGCAAATTAAGCTTAAAACGAAAAAAAAATTGCTAAAAACAGGAGTTTGGCTACTACCCCCCTCCCTAACTGCAACAGCCTAAAGCCTGCTGCGTCGTTGGTGCTTTACTGAAAACGAATTATACTACAAGTATTTCTTTTCTACTTATTACAACATTGAACAAAAAAATACAGTGAAATAAAGTCTTGGAACTGATGAACTTTCAGCAATTAATATCTTTAAATATCAAATATTCAGTTTAATTTTATTAGTTTTTTCTAAGACATTTCATGATACACATAGTTTTCACTACAAACAAGGTATATAAGGAGGGTCGCCCCCTAATCAATACCTCATTCTTTATGCTAAAGTTCAAATCTTGTCCCAATACTTTAAGAATGACTGCTGAATCACAAAGGCTGTTTAGTTAGAATAAATAGCTCTTTTAAAAGTACAAAAAAAAATTAATGTAAAGAGTGAGGTGTTGACGACGGGGCAACCCTCCTCATACACATAATAATTTCTGATTGTTTTAAGTTTTAATTTTGCTCCTTACTTTCAGTTGGAAAAAACTTGTTTTTATTTAATTTCTGATCATGTTTTAAATAGTACTGGGAAATCTGGCTCCTCTTCCCACATACTCCCTCCCCGCGAACCCCCACCCCTCCAGAAAAATCTGCTGAAAACGTTTGTATGCTTCCAAATAATCAATATTATGCCTAACATTGGTCAAATTTCATAACTTGCAGCCCTTCCCCCGGAGACTGCGGGGGGGGGGGGGGTTAAGTCATCCTAAAGGACCTAGTTATTAGATTTTTCGACTATGCTGAAATAAATGGCAAAATTTTGACAAGGTTATTGTAGAATAATGAAGTTGGGAGGGGGGCCAGCTGCCCTCCAATGTTTTTGGTCACTTAAAAAGGGCTCTTGAATGTTTTATGTCCAATCAGATCAGCCATCTCCCCAATCTTCTGCGATCACTAGTTCGATATAATTACCCCTAAAAAAAAAAAAAAAACGTATCTGGGATATTTCTTCTGACAAAAACAGTAAAATTCCAGATTTTTATGGCACTTGGCATCTACCAAGTGACATATAGCGACCGCAAATTCTGTCGGTCGGTCTCTCGGTTTGTCTGTCTGTCCCAGTTTTTCTAGTTTATGCACTTCCAGCTAAGCTAGGACGATGAGATTCGGCAGGCGTATCAGACACAAGACCAGATTAAATTAGAAATTGTTGTTTCCCCAATTCGACCAACTGGGGAGGGGAGTGGGGGGACGGTTAAATCGAAAAAATTAGAACAAATGAGGTATTTTTAACTTACGAACGGGTGATCAGATCTTAATGAAATTTGATATTTAGAAGGATATCGTTTCTTAGAGCTCTTATTTTAAATCCCGACCGGATCTGAAGATATTGGGGGAGAGTTGGGGGGGAACCTAATATCTTGGAAAACGCTTAGAGTGGAGGGATCGGGATGAAACTTGGTGGGAAAAATAATCAGAAGTTCTAGATACGTGATTGACCTAACTGGAACGGATATGCTCTATTTGGGGGAGCGGGGGGGGGGGGGTAATTCTGAAAGATTAGAAAAATGAGGTATTTTTAACTTACGAAGGAGTGATCAGATCTTAATGAAATTCCATATTTAGAAGGACCTTGTAAGTCAAATCTCCTATTTTAAATCCCGACCAGATCCAGTGTCATTGGGGGGGCATTGGGGGGACCTGAAATCTTGGAAAACGCTTAAAGCGGGGAGATCAGGATGAAACTTGGTGGGAAAATAAGCACAAGTCCAAGATACGTTACTGACATAACCAGACCAGACCCGCTCTCTTTGGTTGGGTCGGGGGGGGGGATTAATCGGAAAAATAAAAAAAGAGGCAATTGTAACTTACGAACGGGTGATCAGATCTTAATTAAATTTGATATTTAGAGGGATCTTGTGCTTTGGAGCTCTCATTTTAAATCCCGACCAGATCCAGTGACATTGGGAGGAGCTGGAGAGGGAAACCGAAATTCTTGGAAAACGTGAAAATTGTGGTATCTTTATCTTACGAGTGGGTGATCGGATCTTAATGAGACCTAATATATAGAAGGATCTTATGTCTCAGATGCTCCATTTTCAATTCGAATCGGATCCGGAAACATGGGAGGCTGGAGGGGAGAAACAGAAATCTTGGAAAACGCTTAGAGTGGAGGGATCGGGATGAAACTTGATGGGAAGAATAAGCACAAGTTATAGATACGTGATTGACATAATTGGAACGGATCCGTTCTCTTTGGAGGAGCTGGGGAGGTGTTAATTTGGAAAAATTAGAAAAATTGAGGTATTTTTAACTTAATAACGGGTGACCGGATCTTAATGAAATTTGATATTCAGAAGGAACTCATGTCTCAGAGCTCTTATTTCAAATCCCGACCAGATCTGAAGACATTGATGGGATTTTGAGGGGGAAACCGGAAATCTTGGAAAACGCTTAGAGTGGAGAATTTGGGATGAAACTTGGTGGGTAGAATAAACAAATATCGTAGATATGTGAATGACGTAACTGTACTGGATCCGCTCTCTTTTGGGGAGTAAGGGGGTGGGGTTCAGTGATTTGGCGAGTTTGGTGCTTCTGGACGTGCTAGGACGATGAAAATTGGTAGGCGTGTCATGGAGCTGCACAAATTGACTTGATAAAGTCGTTTTCCCCGATTTGATCATCTGGGGGGCTGAAGGGAGAGGAAAAAATAGACAAAATGAGGTATTTATAACTTACGAGTGGGTGATCGGATATTAATGAATTTTGATATTTAGAAGGACCTCGTGACTCAGAGCTCTCATTTTAAATCCCGACCGGCATTAAGCCTCTGATTTTTCTTTTAAATCAATCTATTGTTTCTTAGAATTTTGCTAGAGCTCATACCATATGAGCTCTTGGCTCTTCCGGCCTCGTCACAAGTGACGTAAAAGCTCTTAGCTCCTGTTCTATATAGGAGCTTGTAACGTCTGCAGTAAAAGTCTATGGTATGCAGAATCTGATGGAGTGACTTTTAGTAAGATCGCTTGATGTTTTGGGGGTGTTTCCCGCCTTCTTCAAAAATTTGACAAATTTTCTTACACTCGTAACTCTTGATGGGCTCCATTAAGTTTGACGAATTTTACATATTTTGAATAAGCATCAAAATTCCATTCTTTTGATGTATCTATTGTTATCAAGACCCGTTTCTTAGAGTTTCATTTACTATTGAGCCGCATCGCTCCTTACTAACAATTCGTTACCACCAACTGTTTGTAAGTTTCAAGTTTTTCAACATTCCCTATTTCAAAATCAATTTTTCTTTCGATATCAAAGCTTCATTAAAGTATCAAAACTAGTATCAAAGTGAATATATCAAAGTAGACTAAACAAAGTATCAAAGTAACCTAAGTACCAAAGTAGCAATATGCACCTTGCATAACTTCCAGCCTTTGCCTCGGGCACTGACGGGGTTCAATGCCGGAAGTGTAGTTATTTGGCTTTGGACTATTTTGAACGAAATGGCTATCTCAGAATTTCGACCTGATGCATTCGGGGTAAAGAGGGTATGGGGGATAGATACCCTCCAATCACATTTAGCTCTTAAAAAAGGAAACTTCCAATTTGAAGCCCCCTCTGAAGTTTGCACGGCCACCTCTTCCATATGAAGTGCCTCTTGGAGAAAACAACAACAAAGACATAAAACATTGAAGCCTTAAGGCCTTTCCCATAGGCAACGCCTTAGCGTTCCCTCTGATCCATGACGCCATAGTAGCATCTATGATGATGGCTTTTGAAATGTGCTACTAGGTATAAAAATTAATTATGCGTAAGATGTTACGCGGAATGACAACACCATAAAAAACGTAGACATCATGCTGGTCACTGGGAAAGGAACGCTGGAACTGCCCCCCCCCTCCGAAAATGTCTAAGCTTACAATTTTTTCTATATTTTCTCTTCTCTTTGTTTTAGTATTAAATAAAAAAAAACAAGTTTTTTTAAAATGAAAGTAAGGAGCGACCTTAAAAATTAAAACGAACAGAAATTACTCCGTATATGAAAGAGGCTTTTCCTTCTCAACGCCCCGCTCCTTACGCTAAAGTTTGACTCTTTCTCTTAACTCTACATTTTAAAACAGTAAAAAACTTTAGCGTAAAGAGCGGGGCGTTGAGAAGGAAAAGCCCCTTTCATATACGGAGTAATTCCTGTTCATTTTAAGTTTTAATGTCGCTCCTTACTTTCATTTAAAAAAACTTGTTTTTTTATTTAATTTCTGAACGTTTTTAAATCAATGCATGTTTTGATTTTGGCTCTCCGCAGAGGAATAATTAAAACGAAATTTGTATATTTATTTTTTTTGGCTAAATGGCTTTCTCATAATTTTGATCGAATGATTTTAAGAAAAAAAAGAGCGGGGGAGGTAGCCTAGTTGCCCTCCGATTTTCGGTTAATTAAAAAGGCAACTAGAACTTTTAATTTTTTACGAATCTTTTTATAAGTAAAAGATATACTTAACTTATAAATTAGCTTACGTAAAGAACTTTTGTATTCTCATGTTTTTATTACATATATGAGGGGGTTCGCCCCCTCGCCAGTGCCTCGCTCTTTACACTAAAGCTTAAATTTTGTCCCAATTCATTAAGGATGATCCCTGAATCACAAAAAAGGCAGAATAAATAGTTGAAATTACTAAAAATATTTAGCGTAAAGAGCGAGGTATTAGGAGGAGGTGAGCCCCTCAAATGAGTAATAATTTATGTTCGTTTTAATTTTTAATGCTGCTGCTTACTTCCAGCTGAAAAAAACTTTCATATTTATTTTTTTCATTTTTTTTTAAGTAATGCTAGTAAATCCTGCGCTCCCTTCATGGAAATTTTCTTCCCCTATGACAAATTTCTCGATGGAAAGTTCCTCCAGCATATCCCCCTCTTCTCAACCCCTCCTGAAAACCAAAAAATCCTCCTGAAAACGCCTGTACACTTCCCAATAACTATTACTATATGTAAGCACTGGTCAAAGTTTTGAACTTGTAACCCTCCCACTGGGACTGCGGGGGAGTAAGTCTTCCCCAAAGACATATTTATAAGGTTTTTCGACTACGTTCAATAAAATGGCTATCTCAGAATTTTGATCCGTTGACTTTGGGAAAATAATCAGCGTGAGAGGGGGCCTAGGTGCCCTCCAATTTTTTTGGTCACTTAAAAAGGGCACTAGAACTTTTCATTTCCGTTAGAATGAGCCCTCTCGCAACATTCTAGGACAACTGAGTCGATACGATCACCCCTGGAAAAAAAACAACAAACAAACAAATAAACACGCATCCGTGATCTGCCTTCTGGCAAAAAATACAAAATTCCACATTTTTGTAGATTGGAGCTTGAAACTTCTACAGTAGGGTTCTCTGATACGTTGAATCTGATGGTGTGATTTTCGTTAAGGTACTATGACTTCTAGGGGGTGTTTCCCCCTATTTTCTAAAATAATGCAAATTTTCTCAGGCTCGTAACTTTTGATGGGTAAGACTAAACTTGATGAAACTTATATATTTAAAATCAGCATTAAAATGCGATTCTTTTAATGTAGCTATTGGTACCAAAATTTCATTTTTTAGAGTTTTGGTTACTATTGAGCCGGGTCGCTCCTTACTACAGTTCGTTACCACGAACTGTTTGATAATTCACTTATTTTTGTAGTTTTGGTGAACTTAAGCCCCTCCCCCTCAGTTTATTCTGTCTTCGGGTCTACGATAAGCAATTGATTTCTAGCTTAGCGATATGCCAAACTTGAATAAAATAAGACTATGCGCATGATTGCAGCATTATCTTCGTCATACTTTGAGCGTTGGGAGAGTCACAGCAGGGACGCCAATTCACAAAATTATAAGGAACAGGGATTGTTTCATTTTTTGAATGAAGAAACAAAAAACGTATTTTTTTTTTCCAAATCCAGAGGCAGTTGTTCTATAATTGATTTCAATGAAAATATCAAAATGTAGTTTTCGGAATTATGGGGGGGGGGGTAATCTAGGAGGAAGTATGTCCAGATTTCACAAGGGTATGAAGTTTTTATCTTCTTCTTCCGACAGGAAGAAATATATTACGTGACGATATGATACGAATACATCAAACTTGAGCGCCTAATAACTGATTTGTCATGTCATTACGACTTAGTTATGATAATAAGTGTATTTGTAAGCTAATACGCCATATTAAGAAAAACGTATGGTAGTACAATATTAATGTCGAAACTTTACTGGAAATGAAGAGATTAAAAATATTCAACAAAATATAGCAGAAACGGGGGGGGGGATCATGAAATAACATCATTTTATTAAGCTGAATAATAAGGTTATCGAAGGTGACTACAGCACATACTGTGATGACATCGAAGTTAATACATAGAAATAGAACTTGTCATGCTCAAATACGTATAGAGTTTTGAATAAACTATACATTTTTAAGGGGTATAAAACACCGGGCTATCAGGAAAAAAATAAAAGATAATCCAAGCGACATATGTTTTTTGTTTCATGCCGACAAGTACATTTATGCTGAGCCTCAAAAGGACACTGACATTTTAAAATCTCGCAGGTGTAATTTGAAAAGTAGAACCAAGCAGTGGAAAATGTAAACAAGTCAAGTCCAGTGCTACTAGCATATGTATTGTTATAGACATTTTTGGATTCATTTTGCTAATTGGACAGAAATCAGATAGAAAAACGAAAAGAGATATACCATCTGATTCCCCGTTCAATGTTGTTTCTAAGAAAAATGATCACCGCCCTCGTAATTTCGTCCCAGGTCACCTCCCCTAGTTGGGCCAGGTTTACTTCTAGGCTATATTGCAGAAGTTGTACTGATTTTTTGGGTTTGCTGAGATAAATTTTTCTAAGAGAATTTTGATAAAATTCTGTTTTGGTTCAAGTCTAGTCGTCTGACAGCAAATTCTAAGGATACGAAATTTATTTATTTACTCTCGGACGTCAACTTCTTGCCCTAGACTTCCAGTCAGTTGAGGCTTCAAACACCATGCGTATTGAGTGCTTTAGCTTTGTACGTTACCTAAGAATTGTTATTGATGAAAACCTGTCTTTCAAGCACCATATTAGCCATCTTCAGTTGAAATTAAGCAGAAATGTTGGAATGATGCGTCACTTTATTTTACTTTATAATGCATTGAGGTCCATCTATTTTAGCTTTGTATATGCTTACCTTAATTATTACCCACTTGTTTATTCGAATACATTTAGGAACCCTTTCCTGCCACTCCAGAGACAACAGAACAAAGCATTACGAGTACTGAAAGAATATGTTCCATCTCCTGTTTCGTTACCAAAAAATCAAGTACTCAGAGTATATATGTTATATTGAACATCCTTGCAGCTAAACAATTTGTTACGTTTCAGTCAGTTCTGTTTACTGTTTACAGTATCGTAAGAAGGCATTGCCTGTGTATTTTTATGAATCTGAGCTGTTGCAGGTATTAGATGAGGTGGATTCATGTCGACATGTCCATGAGCTCATGTCCAGGAGGCGGTTGCTGGTCCGTCAGCCACTAATTAGAACCGAGAGATCGCGTTTTTCACTAAGAAATAGTTTTGTTACAGTATGGAATAAGTTTGGTAAAAAAAAACGCAATCTATCTCTTCCCCTATCAACACCAAAAAAATAAAATTAAGGAATGCCTGATGAAGATCTAATTTGATAATAAGTTGTGTTTTTGCCTATGTGTATGTCGATACAAGTATGTGTATGTCCTTGTACTTACATTTGTAAGCCTCTTCTTAAATGGCGTGTTTGGGAGGATTTGGTCCCTTTGCCCTGTTGGTGAGCTGAATAAAGCTAGTGAAAATTTAATAGTGTGATAAATGAGTTTTTTAAATATGGTGGTTCTAAGTTTAGAAATAAGCTACTGAAGATTATGAATATGATCTTTGGAAAAGGGGATGTACCTAAGGATTTTAGGATTGTCTTAATTAAACCACTGTATAAGAAAGGTGACAAGAGTGAGTGCCGTAATTGTCCAGGCATTAGTATGGTCTCTGTAGGCAGCAAATTACTTAGTAATATGATACTTTTAGACTAAGAGATGCTTTAGGCAAGGTTTTAAGAGAAGAACAGTGCGGTTTTAGAAAAGCTAGAGGATGTGTTGACCAAATCTTCACTCTTAGGTTAGTAATTGAGAAGTGCCTTCGTTGCCAAACACTTTTGGTCCTCAGTTTTATAGATTATGAGCAAGCGTTCGATTCTGTTGATAGAAGAGCTTTAGCAAAGGTCTTATCCTTATATAGTATACCAGACAAATACATTAAAGTGATTTGTGCTGTTTATGAGAATGATACTGCTGCGGTTAAGGTAGGAAACGAGGTTAGCTGCTAGTTTTTATCAAATGAGGAGTTAAGCAGGGCTGTGTTCTATCCCCCCTTATATGGATCATTTTGATGGACTTTGTCTTAAGGAGCACAGAAAGGCAATTGGAGACCTTGGAATCAAATGGGGAGGAAAAACTCTACTGGACTTTGATTATGCTGATGATTTAGGCATATTAGATGAAAGTTTGAGCAAAATGAATAAATTTTTAGAGTTTTTGAGAGTTCAGGGTGCGAGAATAGGTTTGAAAATTAATGTCAAGAAGACTAAGTCACTAAGGCTTGGAATAAATGAAGACGAAAAGGTGATGTTGGGTAACGAAAAGATGGATCAGGTGGGCAGCCTCACTTACCTTGGCAGTATTATTAGTAAAGACGGTGGGAGCAGTGAAGGTTGTAAAAGTAGAATAGCCAAGGCTCAGTGTGTTTTTTCAAAGTTAAAAAAAGTTTGGAAGAATAGGAAGATAAGTCTGCAAACCAAAATTAGAATATTGGAAGCTACAGGGATGACAGTGGTCAAATATGGCTCTGAAGCATGGGTGCTCCGAAAAGCGGATGAAAGTTACTAAATGTTTTCCAGATAAATTGCCTATGGATTGTTCTGGGTACCCGGCTGACTGGCCGTATTTCAAACAGTAGGTTGTACGAAAACTGTGATTCAATTCCGCTTTCTGTGGCTATAATGAAAGAAAGGTTAAGATGTCTAGGCCACGATATGCGAATGAAGGATGACAGATTGTCGAAGATTGTCCTTTTTGGCCATCCGTCGGGGGCTAAATGGAAAGCACATAGTCCTGGTCTGGGGACGGAGGATGTCATAAATAATGACTTAAAGGAAATGGGACCTTCCTGGGAGGGTGTAAAGATGGAGGCCTTAAATAGATTGGGTTCGAGGAGGAGCATGCGTAGCTTTTTGGCCTCGGGCGGCCTGGTGCTGCGGTTTGTTAGTAGTAATAGTGGTAGTAGTAAAAATTTTGATTTTTTTGGTGGGTTGCGGAGTCTGGAAAGGTGAGTTACCTATTGTTTTGTATTTTATGTTTCAGGGTAGTTTGAAATAGAAAATTGAAGATTTTAGTTTAAATAAATATAAGTGGAGTATTAGTAGAGGTACGATTAACTTAAATTTATGTGTTAAGTGTTTTTTGTTCGAAACTCTGTCGAGTTTTCTCTTTTCGGAAATTTAATATGTTGTATAAATATGGTATTAATAATAAAATCTTGAACCCTGCTGTATTTTGTGTGCTTATTTATTATTAACAACTGTTTCATAATAGCAAATAAAGTCAATTTGAAGGGAAAAAAACTATATTTTTTTGATAGTCTAGGGCTATATCAGATCCTTTTTGGGAAGGGGACTAGGACCCAATTGTGTTATTCAGTGATTACTATATTAGGAAAGAACAATGAATGGGGTATATTTCTTTTCTATATGATTTCTGTCCTGTAAGCCAAGTTGATCCATTTTTGCCCGTCTTTTCAACTTTTTTTTTAATTTTAGTAGCAAATACAGCCAAATGGTAGAACTTAGGTATTTAAAGAAAACACTCGAATACTACTGGACGTCCTAAAAAATCAAGGAGGTCCAAGACAAGTTTACAATATTGCAACGATCCGCGAATAAATTACGCCATTTTTCCAGTTAAAGATGACTGAATTGAAAGAACAGCCAAAAGAAGAGTTTTCCAATGAAAAGTAAAGAATACTAATATTACCCTATATTCGTTTTAAATTTTACTGCTTATATGAGCCGTATTCTTCTCATTTTAATGTTTCTTTTCTTTTGGCTGAGAAGCTATTTTTTACTTTTTTCCCCACTTGACATTGTTTTATTTATATTGTTTTATATAAATTTCATAGAGAGTACTATTTGAAAGTTTGAAATTATCCCTTGTCGCTTCTCAGACGCGGGGCTGTGTGCCCCTATAGGCGGAGGAATTTTAGAAGATTTTGATCCCATAAAATAGCATTTAAGAAATTATTTTTGACTTAACCAATGCTTGGTGCATAATTTTTGGCACTAACGTTCACCTTGGTCGAGTTTCAATTTCAAATTGATTCAAGGTTTAAATGCTTATTATTTCTATAAGAGGATTTTCCAGAAATCGTTTCGAAAAAAGTCAATTCTTTTTTCTTGTAGGTTCTAAATATGCAGGCTAACCTTTTATGGGGAATTTCATACGGCCTTTTGGAGGCAGGCCCCAGTTCTGTCTTCAAAGGCGAAGTTTAAACTTATGTTTCTGAGAAGTTCTTTTTGAGAAAGTCTCAGTCCATGGTCCAATGTTATGACAATAAAGTTTAGTGAGACAAAATAAATTGTTTTTATAAGTGGCAAATATACCTGTAATTTTTTTTAGGGATTAAATGATATTTTCCTCGTCTGAGTGATTAAGGACTATTCCAAAAACGTCAATTCACATAGAAATGGGAAGGAAGAAAATACAAATTTCACGGATAACGGATGAAAGAAATAGACAGGTTGGTATCTTAGTAGCCCTATTATTCTTAATTAATAGAGTTTTTTGAGCGTTGCAGTAAATCAATGCTACGTGTTCTAGATTTGTTTCTCCGAAATTGAACCAGTTATTCAAATTATTCAAAAACTGCATTGAAATACATCTAAGACCTTCTTATAATCATTTCCCTCTATAGTTAATGCCTAAGTTTAAGATATTTTGACCCTAATATTTATTAAATAAAACCATTTAAGGTAAAAAACGTTCAAATATTAAATATTTTTTTCAGCTGAAAGTAAGGAGTAGCATTAAATCTTTAAAAGCACATAATTATTCCATGTATTTCCGGGAATACACATTCCTCAATCCCACGCTCGTTACACGTAAAAAGTTTTTAGTGCCTTAGAAATACTTCTTATTCCAATTCAACAGCCATTGTGCTTCAGCAATCGTCCTTAAAAAATTGGGATAAAAAGTAAAACTTTAGCGTCAGGAGCGTGACGTTGAGGAGCGATCAGCCCCAATCATATGCGGAATAATTTCTGTTTGTTAACTTTTAATGTTGCTCCGCACTAACAGTTGAAATATTTTTTCTTTGTTTTTATTTCTGCTTAAGAATTAAAATCTTAGTTGTAGTTAAAATTTTGGACAAAATTTGAATATTGAGTAAAATAATTTTGATGAGCTGTAGTTTTGTTGAATAAGTCTTTAATAATGTTTTTGCTTCAGAATTTTGGGTGTACGGCGAGGGGTATTATTTTTCATAAGGATGGACATTCCGCACGACTTTAGATCTTCTACGTGGCTGGAGACATTATGAACTCTACAATTGGGTTCTCTGATGTTTCTGTGGGAGTTTCTACTCTACACAATTCCAGCCTATACTGCTTTGACTGATTATACCCCAACGTGGCCCCACGACTGAAAGATACCTCTGTTAGAAGTAGCGTTTCAGATTAGAGGGTATTGTACAGTACGACGCAATGCAATAGCACCATATTCCCAAACCAATGATAGTTGGTCCTGATAGGCGGTATGTTTGTCCCCTTTGTAAAGATGATGATGAAGACTGGGATCATTTTCCCCTGAAATGCCCGGTGCTCTTGGATTTACGGGAAATTTATTTGCATGGGATTAATTTGATGCTTCCGGGTATTCTACAAAATAGTAACCTAACCACAATATTCCGAGTGGGAGTATATATAGATAAATCCTTAATAAGAAGAAAAAGTTTTATATGACTAATTTCTTTTGTAGTTAGATTAGGCACTTTTTGCGTTGAATTCCGTTTTTTGTGCGTGTTCGTACTGTTGTTAATTTCCTTGCTTGTTTGTTATTTATTTATATTTTTGTGTGTATATGGCCCATGGGTTTTTGAAATACACCTATTTGTCTATCTATCTATTCCCAAATTTTTCGTTGCAAAATATCTACTTTATTTGACTGCGTATTCATGACAACTGTTCGTCTTGTTCATGGAATGTCGGCTACCCTAACTTTTAATATATAAATAAATAATATTTGTGAAATATCCTAGTATTTCTCATCCCCGAGCTTAGCATAAATAAATAACTTTAGGCAGGGGATCATACCCTGTTGTTTACCCAAGAGTCAAGGGGTTCCTCATCACTTAGCTAGCTAGAAATTATTCATAACATTTTTTTTTAATGCTATAAAGGTCATATAATCCTTCCCATGATGTCTTAACTCGAAACTTTGATCTTCGTCATTGGCAATATCGTCATGCCCCTTTTTGGAGAGTTCTTTATGTTTCACGAAGCGCTAAATAATGAAATAAGGTCATAGGAAACATACGTCATACTGGTGAAAAATCTCATTGGAATAGGGATCGATCCACACCTGAAACAGAATAGCTTTTCACGTTCTGTTTCCTTAAGTATTCTTTTTTGAATTATTAACAATGATTTAAACTACGTTGTTACATTTAATAAATTTAAAAAGCACAAGATAAGCTAGCCTTAAACTCAATAGCGATATATTCGTTATAGTAAATGAAACAAAAGTTGTTAAATTCATAGGCTAAAATTCTATATACTGTTCGTATTAATAAATTACGAGACGCAAACCCGCAATATGGCGAGAAGTAACTGTATAATTTATCCAAGTCACCATATGGGAATTATGCGAATTTTGCTCCCAAATCCTTTCGGAAACGGACATCGAATAAACAATAGGCATATCAAAAACCTGTTGCTTTTTTAAGCAATGGATTGTATAAAAAGACAGCCGGAGCAAAATTAGCATTCGGGGAATTTTTTTATTTTAATTCTTTTACTCTGCAAAAAAGCATCAAAAATATAGCTTTACAGAAAGAAAGAGAAACGAGGGGGTAGAGAAAGAGAGAGCGAGATATACAAAAAGAGAGAAAGTGAGAGAGTCTTCCTGAAATTACCTAAAAATCCAACAGGAAAATATGACATTTTTCGACTCAAGATCCGGTTTTCTGGCCACTATACCGTCTTCGGGGATAATTCAACCGAAATCCCCTCATCACCCTAACGGTCAGACCACTAAGCACCTAGGTAAGCGTGAGTGAAACTTTATGTACTTGTGTGTTATAGTGACCACACCCAAGAAGGGAAGTTAGGTTAATCCTAATGAAAAATACCAAAATATGATATAAATATAATCCTTTAGTAACAGAATTATGGCAAGCAGGCAGACCAGAACGCACTATGTTAAATACCTAACCTAATCAACTCTATATATTAGATATTTAATTAAAATGTACCTGCATAGTAGTTGATCATATTGAGACTAAGCTAATTTTCTCCGAATGCAGACAGAGAAACCGGCTTTTACTCAGATCAAGGACATCAGTGTGGTCGCTATAACACGTAACTACCGAATTGCATTTCAAATCTTCCAGCAGTGAAGTGATCCAATTCTACAAATCAAAATAACGGTCTTTCTTTTTCATACTTTAGATTATCTACACCCATTATGCATTTAGCACTAAACGGGTAACAGTAACTTTTCATTAAAAAAAAAAAAAAAAAACCCTATTCTCCAATTTAATAACGAAAATAAATTATTTCGGTAGCAATTTGGAAGGGATCGGCAGTAATATAGACAGAAGCTATTCGTTTTCCATTCCTATTTTAGAGTAGAATAATAAAAACAACACATTTCCCACCAAAGGTGTCCTAATACCAGAAAGGAAGGACTCATCTAGTTTTGGGTCTCTAATTAAACTATTTGTTTCGTCTAGACTCTTGGTAACTGACCGATAAAGAAGTCTGATACCAACTGATATATTTACAGCATTCACAATTCTCAGATTTTCTTTTTAAAAAATATCAAGAATGGATTTTTTGTAAAATGGTGAAAGTCGAGTCTTCAAAAATGTCCGGATGTTGGAGGAATACTTGCTAGCAAGTAACTCTTTGGCGGAGTAAAAAACGAATTTTTTTTTTTTAATGAAAGTAAAGAGCCTCCTCAAAGTCAAAAAGAAGCAGAAATTATCATATATACGAGTGGAGCTGCAGCCCCATCCCACTCTTTAAACTAAAGTTTCAATTTGTTATAAATACGTATTATGCTCGCAATAAAGCATAAGTTCAACCTGAGACAAAAGAGCGGATGCGGTAGGACCCTCGTACATAGGATAGTCTCTGTTCACTTTAACTCAACGTCGCTTTTGACTTTGCTCCTGCATTCAATTTCTGACAGTTTTAATATCATATTCACAACCATTCTAATATAAAGGAAGCTCTTCCTCCCCTGATCCCTGGTCTCTGTAAGTTGAGTGTTCGCACACTAATGCATCAGGATGAAAACTACTGCTGAAAATGTAACACCATTTTTTTGGGGGGGGGGACTTCAAAATAAATTTTTAGGTTATGTTTAAGTTTTCAGTTAAGCGTGAGCACATAGGGAAAACATTGTTAATAGAAGAGAGGGTGCATCTATCCTTTTTGGTTTTGTGCAGGTGAACATATGTTTATTTCATTCTTTAGGTTTGATGTTTTGTTTCATACTTAAAGTATTTCTGCAATAGGAGGGAAGTATCACTTCCTCATAATCCATATTGCGTGTTTAAACCAAATATATGATCCTAAATGAATGGATGTAATGGGGTAAATCACCCCGTTCATGTACGAGATCTGGAGGGTCTCTTATGGAAGTAGGACAAATTGACTGTAAGAATACAGTTATTGAGGCTTCAGGCACTGTCAAAAAGATATCCATTGGCCTTTCTCTTTGTAGATGGTGTGCAACTATGCAATATTGTATGCCTGTTAGTAAAACTGCATTTACGTTCTCCGTAATAATCGTTCTTTTTGTATGGACTGTGCATACCTTTAGGGACGAATGCATCACTGCATAGATATCGCATCCTGCAAACAAAGGAAACTGTCATCAGTTGGTTTATTTGCAATAATTTTATCAATATATTTTATGTAAACTGTGAAGCAATAATTTTTGTTCATTTTTAAGTTTCAACTTCGATCTTTGCTTCCCTCAGGAAAACTTTATATAAAAAAAAAACCGTAATAATCGTTCTTTTTGTATGGACTGTGCATGCCTTTAGGGACGAATGTACAACCGCATAGACATAGGGGAATCATAAAAACAAAGGGAACTATCATCAGTTGGTTTAATTTTATCAATATATTTCAGATAAACTGTGAAGCAATGGTTTTTGCTCAAGTTTCAACTTCGATCTTTGCTTCCCTCAGATAAACTTTGTTAAAAAGTTAATCTGATATTATATATTCATATATTATACGAAATTATGAAAATTGCTTAATATCATACAGTACTATAAATAATGTTATGTAAAATAAATATTTAATAACAATATTACAATTATGTGTAAAACTTACAGTATTCAAATGAAAATATTCAAATACATTTTGTTTTCGGTACAGCGTAAGCGGCGTTCTGACCTTTAGAATGACTAAAGTTAAAGGGACCTGCTGCCGTTCGGAGTAACTTCGGTATTTTTAAGTTTGGCTTTTTATCTTTATTTTTATTCGTCTGAAATTTGAATTATTGTACAACCTTATTTCTACTTTGTCTTGGGGTCTAATTTGGCTCTTTACTTTTCTTTGAAAAACTTCTTTTGAAAAAATTTCTTTTTTAATTAATTCCTGTTCGTTTTTTATTGACACAACTTGATTATTGGTAAAAACTAGGAATACTTGTTAATTTTTTTTCCGTTTTCTGCTTAAAAATTAATTTTCCTAACCTGGATGAAGATTCTATCTTATGGTTTACTTAACTACTTCACCGTAAATAGAATCAAAGTTCTACTGGGGCTAAATAATAGCTAAATTAATAGGGCTAGAACTTTTGGATGGACTATAGACAAAATATCTTAATCCCCCCCATACATCTCCTGCCTCTAAACAAAAATTATGAAGTGCTCATGAATCCTCTACCCCACCCCCTAAGACTATAAAAAGTTTCAGCTCAACCCCCACAATTTATTCCCGATATCATACCAATGTACCATTTTGACAAACTGAATGTATGGCTCCGTTTTATGTACCTTTGCCCTTCCCCCTCAACCGGAATCAAAATCGAAGTTCTTATTCGCCATCCTGATATAACGCAGATACGCTGAATAAAAGCTGTACATGATATAGCGCAGATACGCTATTTCAATAATCTGGATCCACGTGGTTTCCTTCTGTCCACATCCCTTCTTCACTAGGTATGGGTCTATTCCCACATTGGTTCATAGCGCCAAAATTGTAAATAGTTTGTAGACAACAGTCTTTGGGCACTTCCTGTCTGCCTCTGCTCAACACCGAGCACGTAAATTGGGAAGGAACAGGGGACAAATTTTACCGCATTTTGTTATTCTGGGTACAAATTGCTCTATCGTCTCCCTAAGCCATAATCCAAAACGTTCACTTTTTCAACATTAGGTTTTTCTTGGGCCAAGGACTTCTGACTGTCATTTTCAAAGTGATTAGAGGCAATATATTATTTTGCCTCTTTCCTTGCCCGTTACAGCAAAATGTGTAATTCTTTGATCCTGCGAATGATCCTTGAAAGTTGCAAGCTTCCATTGTGCTTCCATTGTAAAACGTGTGTAAACATTTGGCAGTTAGTATTATGTGCAGCCCTTACCCCAGGGCTTGTGGGGGCCATCATCCCCGGATGCATTTTGGTGGACCTTTAATCTCTTCAGAAGGAAATGGCAGTCTGAAAATTCTGATCAGATGTCTTGGGGTTACGGGGGCAGGATATCAGAAAAGGGCATGGACGGTACTTGCTAGCCTCTAGACACTTTTGACTTACAAAAAGGAATTTCGAATTTGTATTTCTAATCGAGTGAGTCCTCTTGGAAGTTTCCAAGGCTACTGCTTTCACATAAAGTGGCCGGGGAGAAAATAACTCGTAGAGAGCACATGCTTCTTTGCATAGGTAGTGATACAGTGCTGACGTGGAAACAAAACAGAAACTTACATGCATGGGAACATTAAGACTGCTGCAATGTAAGCGGCCCAATCATTGGTATCAACAATGATCTTGTTAATCTTCAGTTGGTTAAGTCTTTTTTATCTCCTTTTTTTAAAATAAACCCTCAGCATCTTCATAACCCGTGTATTGAATGAATGTCCTTACATTAGCTAGAAAAAAGCATCTTTTGTGAGTACAGGGTTTTTGATCTATTACTCAACTATACATTTCCGATGTGACTCTGATATATTTTTAATAAGGGACTTAAGTTTCTTGTTATTTCTTCTACCCTTCTTTATATTTTGTATTAATTCTCATTGTTTTTACTTCTCTTCTTTTTTTTCGTTTAGGGATTAGCCTCTGGGATAGAGGTATTTGGTGCTACTGCTGTGGTTTATCTTTATGTTTCTTTTGTTGAAATAGATGAAAGGGTAAAATTCTAGTTGATTGACTTCTTGCTATCTCAGAAAATGGGTTAGGTTAGGAAAATGAAACTTTCAGAGATGGGTCTACAGGCTAAAGTATGTCCCGAAAGGTATTTTGAAGTACCTACCTCCACTCCTTCTCCCTCTAGAAGGCCCTGACCTTTGATGACCTTCAAAAATATGTGTGTTATAAAAGTGAAACCTTACAAAATAGATCTTCTGCTTGAATGAAGTACAACAAAATTCTTTTCAGCTTCACAACTTTGCTCAATCCCAATTTATAAGGTTTTAAAGATATGCAAATACATTTCCTAAATTATGAAAAAAAAACAACATTGGCATGGCTTAGAATTCTACTCAAATAACAGGAATTGTATTTTCAGAACTAAAGGCAGATAAAAAGCAACTGGTAACTGAAAATTAAGGTAAAATGTTGTTTTGTCAAAATTTCAATAGGCATAGACCTGTCATGTAGGCAAATGTCAGGGCTCTTTAGAGGGAGAAGGAGTGGAGTTTGGTACTTTAAAATACCTTCCCGGGATATACTTTAGCCTGTAGACCCATTCCTGAAAGTTTTATTTTCCTAACCTAACCCCTTTCTGAGATAGCAAGAAGTCAATCAACTAGAGTTTTACCGATAAATGGAATTGAATTGCTTTGGAACTATATTATTCCATGCCATTTATGGGACTTATGAAAGATTACAGGAGCGCTGTAAAACCTGACCATTTACAAAAAAAAGTAATAGAAGAATGTCGCAGTGTAGAAGTGACAGTTTGTGGGGCCAACAGAAGCTAAATGAACCTTGCCACTTTTCCTGGATTTAAGCTCTACACAATCTATTGAATTTTGACTTCGCATGATTAAAAATATTTTTACTAATAATAAGGAATTTAGGTAAAAGAAAAAATGGTTCTACTGTCGAATATTAATTAACTTTTAGAAGCCAATTTGTACAAGCCTGTGATTTCCAACGTGGGGTGCAGGCCCACCGGTTGGGTATGGCAATATTTTGGTAGGTCACGGGCAGGACGTGCAAATGTCTTAGAATCTTTAATTTTGAAAAAAAATAACATTTTTCCTATGAATGGCGTCATATTCATATGCATTTAAGTTCTTAACGCATTTAAGTGGGGCATGGCCCAAAACCGGTTGAGAAGCACTTGTCTAAGCCACGTTTCAAAATTATCAAACAGTTCGTGGTAACGAACTGTAGTAAGGAGCCACCCGGCTCAATAGTAACCAAAACTCTAAAAATGGAGTTTTGGTACCAATAGCTACATCAAAAGAATCGCATTTTCATGCTGATTTTAAATTTATAAGTTTCATCAAGTTTAGTGTTACCCATCAAAAGTTACGAGCCTGAGAAAATTTGCGTTATTTTAGAAAATAGGGGGAAACACCCCCTAAAAGTCATAGAATCTTAACGAAAATCACACCATCAGATTCAGCGTATCAGAGAACCCTACTGTAGAAGTTTCAAGCTCCTATCTATAAAAATGTGGAATTTTATATTTTTGGCCAGAAGGCAGATCACGGATGCGTGTTTATTTATTTGTTGTTTTTTTTTCCCAGGGGTGATCGTATCGACCCAGTTATCCTAGAATGTTGCGAGAGGGCTCATTCTAACGGAAATGAAAAGTTCTAGTTCCCTTTTTAAGTGACCAAAAAATTTGGAGGGCACCTAGGCCCCCTCCCACGCTAATTATTTTCCCAAAGTCAAAGGATCAAAATTATGAGATAGCCATTTTATTCAGCGTAGTCGAAAAACCTTATAACTATGTCTTTGGGACGACTTACTCCCCCACATTCCCCGTGGGAGGGGTTACAAGTTCAAAACTTTGACCAGTGCTTGTATATAGTAATGGTTATTGGGAAGTGTACAGGCGTTTTCATGAGGATTTCTTGGTTGGAGGCAGGGATTGAGAAGAGGGGGATATGCTGGGGGAACTTTCCATCGAGGAATTTGTCATGGGGGAAGAAAATTTCCATGAAGGGAGCGCAGGATTTACTAGCATTACTTAAAAAAAAACAATGAAAAATTAAATATGAAAAAGTTTTTTTCAGCTGGAAGTAAGCAGCAGTATTAAAACTTAAAACGAACAGAAATTATTACCCATATGAGGGGCTCACCTCCTCCAAATACCTCGCTCTTTACGCTAAAGTATTTTTAGTAATTTCAACTACTTATTCTGCGGCTTTTGTGATTCAGGGGTCATTCTGAATGAATTGGGACAAAATTTAAGCTTTAGTGTAAAGAGCGAGGTACTGACGAGGGGGCGAATCCCCTCATATGCGTAATAAAAACATGAGAATACAAAAATTCTTTACGTAAGCTAATTTATAAGTTACGTATACCTTTTACTTATAAAAAGATTCGTAAAAAATTCAAAGTTCTAGTTGCATTTTTAATTAACCGTAAATCGGAGGGCAACTAGGCTTCCTCCCCCGCTCTTTTTTTCTCAAAATCATTCGATCAAAATTATGAGAAAGCCATTTAGCCAAAAAAAATAAATATACAAATTTTGTTTGAATTATTACTCTGCGGAGAGCCAAAATCAAAACATGCATTGATTCAAAAACGTTCAGAAATTAAATAAAAAAAAACAAGTTTTTTAACTGAAAGTAAGAAGCGACATTAAAACTTAAAAACGAACAGAAATTACTCCGTATATGAAAGGGGCTTTTCCTTCTCAACGCCCCGCTCTTTACGCTAAAGTTTTTTACTGTTTTAAAATGTTGAGTTAAGAGAAAGAGTCAAACTTTAGCGTAAGGAGCGGGGCGTTGAAAAGGAAAAGCCTCTTTCATATACGGAGTAATTTCTGTTCGTTTTAATTTTTAATGTCGCTCCTTACTTTCTTTTAAAAAACTTGTTTTTTTTTATTTAATTAGCACACAATTACCAAGCTCAGGCCTATTAAAATGCACTAATAAGCAGAGAAATGTAACTTCTTTCGGAGTTTTGTCTCTTTTTTTTATTATTATTATTCTGGGAGATTATTGATTATACTTTTTAATTATGAATGGCTCGTTCGTTACATAGTATTAGGAATTTATTGCTTCAGTTTTTTATGCTTTAATCTATGATCCTAGGTTACATTCAACAAAAGGAAGTTCGGCGTCATGAAGAAAGCGTACGAACTGAGCGTACTTTGTGATTGTGAAATAGCGCTTATCATCTTCAGTTCGTCAAATAAACTTTATCAGTATGCCTCGACAGACATGGACAAAGTCCTTCTGAAGTACACGGAATATAATGAACCCCATGAATCTTTAACGAATAAAAACATAATTGAGGTAAAAAGCGAGCATGTCGGCCAAATTTGAACCTGAGATCGTGTTCCAACTAACAATTGGTGTGTATATGGCAATCTTCTATAGGTGAGACTTCTGGGTGGCCAATGTGTAGTTGTAACAAATTTCGTACTTTTTCCAAAATTAAAATTATCCATGTTGAAAGGAGCTAAAAGAAAGAAGGAAAAAAGAGGTGTTTCAATTGTGAAAATTATTTGCTGTTATTCAACGAGATAAGAACTAGATTCCTATTATTTCACGCTTCTTTTTTTTTTAAGTGGAGGGGAGAACTCAGATGTGGTAAACATTTTACAATTAAGAGAAAAATATCAAATTTGGTTTTGATGTTTCTCTTGAGGGCTACTTTCCTACTTGAAATCATTTTCAAAATCTGGTTTTCAGTAACAATGAAAGAGTTTTTAAATATAACCAAGACAATCCAATCAGTTTTTTCTAATATTCCTTTTTGTTTCATGTATTTGATCATACTTTGTCTTGGTTTCGCCATAAATGTTACATAGACTGATTTTGCCCAATAAAGCAGAATATTTCTTTGGAAGTTCCAATTCATTTTTTTTTTTGCAATATTGGATGTGATTGTAGAATTTATTTTTCTTGAGGTCTTGGCACGTTTAACTTTGAAATAGCTCAACACCCAATTTTAACCCTTCCGAAAAATCAAGAAATAGCTTCCAAATGTCTCTTGCTAATTACGATTTGTCAAATTATATATACTTATCTATAATGGTTGTAAACATTTTGCTTTTACAAAATGTATAGTTGCGTTTTAAAACAGGCTTATTTCTGGCCTCTATTGTACAAATACAAATAAATATACTTTTGTCGAATCTTTTTTTTAAATAAGTGTCATAATTATTGATTGTAAATTATTACCACCTTAATGTTTCAAAACCCACTGAAACTTTTGAAGCAACGATAATTAGAAGAAGAAGAAGAAAGTATTAGGTCATGTGTGGTGAAACCGAGCTTTGAAATATTGTATCACTAAAATGGAGCAAGGTAGGATGTAGTGGTGAAGTTGAAATTCATAAGAGCTGGTAGTGAATGTTGTTATAAAATCACCGGTTATTTTGAGACTCATTTCTAAAGATATTATATTGTCTAAAGATATTATATTTATTTATTGGAATAAGCTTACTTGTAAACTAACTGAATAGTAGGAAAGCCAAAAAGACATTACAACAGAATGTTTTAAAAGATAGACTTGAAGCGAAAGCTTTGTTTCGTGGAAACAAGTGAACTTTTGTGAAAATCTAAATTTTTGACTGATCCTTTTCGTAGGGTAGTGTAGTTATCTCCCTTATCTCGCCGGACTTCTAGAGATCTTTAAAGATATATGAAAGACCATTAAAGTTTATCAATGTTCTAAGAGTAAGAATTTTTGCTTGGATATAGATGCTAAACATTGGCCACTTAATTTCTAACTTATGAGAAATTTGCCCGAAAGTCTGCTTGGTCCGTTTGTTTTCTTGTAGTCATCAAAGATTATAAATACTTACAAAAGATGTGGCATCATGGACCTATCTTGTAGAAAAGATAATTCTATCGAAACGAAGTTTCACTATCAAGAACGTTTCGGTTTTCATAAGTTGTTTACTTGAAAAATTGGGTCCTATTGAATATCAATGTGTGTTGGTGTTGTGAGAATGTTGATGTCACATCTTTTTTGCTTATATATAATCTTTGGTAGTCACTTAAATGCATGGTAATGTTTTGCTCCCATTATAGGTGACTTTTACAAAAAGAAAATTTGGACTCATGAAAAAAGCCTACGAATTGAGTGTTCTGTGTGATTGTGAAATAGCATTGATTATCTTTAGCTCTACAAACAAGCTTTTCCAGTATGCCTCTACTGATATGGACAAAATACTACTCAAATATACTGAATATAATGAACCGCATGAGTCGAGGACTAACAACGATATTGTTGAGGTAGGTTTTTACCCGTTTCTACAAGTTTCTTCCGAATTTCCTAGGCTTGTATTTTGTCTAGTTTTTGCTTTTGAGGATACACAGAAAGCCTACTTTTAATTAATAAATTTTTTTTTATAATAAATATTTTTAGTAGTTTTTTTTTTATTTTGTTGTTTCTTCAAAAGTCAAAATTGTAACTCCATTCCGATGTCCGCTACTTTTGTTCAGAAATTATGGTAGCCGGTAATCTGTCATGTGAATTTAAAATTTAATCCCATCAAAGTGCTTGAAAAAATAGAATTTTTTGAAGACGAAAGTAGAGCAACGTGATCAAGGGGCTGATTCCCTTGCTCTATACGGTTAAGTTTAGCTAACGTGTAACCTAAAGCATTTTAGAGTGTAATAAGATACAGTCAGTCGGTAACTGAAATTATTTTATTTGCCTGTTTTTAATACGAACAAATAAGCCCTTTCAGTTTCCTCACATCGTAAGAAGGAATTTGTTTTTTTCGTTGTTACGCCATTCTTTATACTTTTGTTCCACTTTTCATAACAAAACTTATGAGCAACGTTCAAAGCAACATTTCCCGTAAAAATTGCATACTTAGTCAAAATATATTGCCTCGAAAGAGAGGTCAAGATTTACATCCTTCCTTTATATTCACCTAAAGTGTTTTTATGTGGAATTTTTTTTAAAATTAGGCCTAAAATGTATTTTTGGGGGCTTAGGTACTCCCCCCCCCCTACCAAAGAAGAACTAAAGATCTCCGCTCTAATAGCTACTTAGGAACTATGATTCTTCATCGTCGATGCTTTTACTTGGTATGCGGTCTATAATAAAGATGCTTTTTTTAAGACTGTATATATGTTTAGGGATAATGGGTCCATCACTCCCTACTAGGACTCCTGAAACTGATTTAAATAGCTTTAAGTTGATTGATTATATCTGAAGTTTTCCTCTATAACATTCTAAAATTGCCATTGCCCTTATTAAATTTGATGGGTGACTACTGGGTAAACGGTAATGGGTAAAGTTGAATGGATTCACTTTTTTGATTGGCAAATTTTACTTTTTTTTACACTCACTCACAGTACTTTCCGTTAATTAATCGACACATTAATTCTCACTTTCTTCTTTGAAAGCTGTTTTTTCTTGGTTGGAACTCGGGCCCAACAACAATTTCCTTAGTTAGATCGAATCTTGACAGTCTCTGTCGAGTTTTGGTTATATTGTAGAAACTATGATATTATCGTTAATTTTTATTGGGAGGTATGTGGGAGGATCTTTCCATGGAGGAATTTGTCGTGGGGGGAAGAGAATTTCAATGAAGGGGGCTCAGAACTTTCTAACATTATTTAAAAAAAAACAATGAAAAAATAAATATGAAAAGTTTTTTTTCAACTGAAAGTAAGGAGCAGTATTAAAACTTAAAACGAGCAGAAATTATTACGCATATGAGGGGCTCACCTCCTCGGAATACCTCGCTCTTTACGCTAAATAATATGAAAAAAACTTCGTTTTCTTAAAGAGTTAAAGAGGCTGCGTCCCAAAGTCGAATCTTAAAACGTACAGGAATTAGGAGAGGTAGTTGGGGGCTGCCGCCCCCCAAACCCACCGCTTTTAAAGACTCTTGTACAGGTTTTTTGTTTTGTTAATTAAAAGAGGGTCTTTCCGAAGCCAAGAGCGGGGGGTTAGGGGGCGGGAGCCCCCCACAACAAAAATCCTGTACAAAAGAGTCTTTAAATGCGGGGGGTTTGGGGGGCGGCAGCCCCCCAACTGCCTTTCCCAATTCCTTTACGTTTTAAGGTTCGACTTTGGGACGCAGCCTCTTTAACTCTTTAAGAAAACGAAGTTTTTTTCATATTATTTCTGTACGTTTTTCTACAATCCATGGTGGATGTAATTTAATAATAATTTTCCATGTTTATTTTCTCGCTTTCTGTATCAATAAATTCAAACTGACAAAATTATCTAATTTTGATAATTTTAATAGTTTAGCAGCTTAATTAAAAATTTAGCAGCTAGTGGTTTTTACCCACCCGCCTCCGGTTTATGGGCCCAGCGTGCTTCTGCTGCGCCAAGCTGCTGTTATGCTTGTTATCAAACAAGTTATTACAATAGAAAATTTCACCAACGGCTTCAATTAGGAAATCAATTTAAATGGTTCTTTTAACTTGCTTCCATCAAGCCTTACCCCCGCTTCAGTATAAATTCTTGTGAACATTCCAGTATGTAATTCTGATCACATGTTTCCATGTTTGTTTTCTCCCTTTCTCTATCAATAAATTCAAACTGACAAAATTACCTAATTTTACAAATTTTAAAAAGATAGCAGCTAGCGGTTTCGATCTACCGACCTCTGGGTTATAGGCCCAGCACGCTTCCGCTGCGCCAAGCTGCTATTAGTGTAAGAATTTTTCAAACAAGTGATGCTATTACAAGAGAAAATTTTAGCTTCAATGGGGAAATGGGTTTTTCTAAGCTAGAAAATCGGGGGGTTAAGATTTTCCGACGAAACTTTCCAGGAAAATTACTCGGAGAATTCCGCGTCGAATGAGTCTTCGTACACCCAGATCCGATGTCGGATGTGACCTGTAGGCGTGGCAGAAAAAAAGGGTTTCTGTCATTTTTCTCAAATAAAAATTTTACGGATTAAGACAGAATTTTTTGAAGCTTTCAGTCAGTCTCATCATGTCGAGCTGATCATTTTGATGTACTTGATGTTGAAATTCGTAACTTTTAACAACAAAAAACTTAACATGGGCTCTTATGGGGAAATGGGGTTTTTCTAAGCTAGAAAATCGGGGGGTTAAGATTTTCCGACGAAACTTTCAAGCAAAATTACTCGGAGAATTCCGCGTCGAATGAGTCTTCGTACACCCAGATCCGATGTCGGCTGTGACCTTTAGGCGTGGCTTTCGGCCAGATTTTCCCCATGAAGGAAAAGTCGGAGGGGGATGAAATTTGGCAGGTCGGAGGGGGATGAAATTTGGCAGGTTTCTTAGTTGGAGCTCGGGCTACGAAATGCATCCCGTGGAGGCACGAGTGTGCCTCCTTGAGTATTTTTAGTAATTTCAACTATTTATTCTACGGTCATTGTGATTCAGGGGTCATTGTTAAGAAATTGGGACAAAATTTAAGCTTTAGTGTAAAAAGCGAGGTATTAACGAGGGGGTAAACCCTCTCATATATGTTATAAAAATTTACGAATATAGAAGTTCGTTACGTAAGTGAATTCGTAAGTTACGTTTATTTTTTACTAATGAAAATGTTCGTAAAAAATTAAAAATTCTAGTTGCCTTTTTAAGTAATAAAAAAATTGGAGGGCTACTCGGCCTCCTTCCCCGCTCCTTTTTTCTCAAAATGTTCCGATTAAAACTATGAGAAAGCCATTTATCCAAAAAAAAAAAAAAAAAATATGCAAATGTCGTTTTAATTGTTTATGAGCGGAGAGCCAAAATCAAAACATGCATTAATTCAAAAATGTTCAGAAATCAAATAAAAAAACAAGTTTTTTTTTAACTGAAAGTAAGGAGCGACATTAAAACTTAAAACGAACAGAAATTACTCCGTATATGAAAGGGTCGTTTCCTCCTCACCGCCCGCTCTTTACGCTAAAGTTCTGAACTGTTTCAAAAAGTAGAGTTAAGAGAAAGAGTCAAAATTTAATTATTTTCTGAGATTATTGAGAGGCAAATGTAATGGAAAATCTACTATCTAACGGTACATGCAAACATTTTGGATCGTCTCGAAGTGTATTTGAATGAACTCGCCAACTACGGACTTTACATTATCATTCACTTGTTTCTGTCCTCTTTGCTACAATGTAATATTTAAATGAGTTTCGACCAGCCATGATATTCCTCGAATACCTCATTTATAAGTGTTTTACCATATGCAAAAATGCAGCTATTCTACAAAGGCCTGAAAGCAAAGTGAAACATTTTATTAGTAACAGAACCCCCCTCCCCCACCCAAAATGTTTTTTAGTGCATGAAAGCATGTACAAAGTGGAAGAACTAAACTTACGTACAAATTCTTTGTCTTCCTAACAGCCTTCTCGAAAATTTCAAATTTCAAATAGCAATGGATTCCTTAAAAGATTTTGAGATTTAGATGAGGTTCTTGATTCTGATGCTCAGAATCAGAATAAAACTAAGGCAACTCTGTTTAAACTTTCATACCAGAGCTGTCTCACATTTCAAACCAATGACATCTATAAATTAAAATCTCAGAATCTATTGCTATATTTGTCTGCCATTGGTTGGCCCTAAAATTGATTCCCAATGCCAATCCCGGGTGATAGATGTTTAAAAAAGGTTAACATTAAGTATATTTTTTAATAATTGAGTATAGTTGTAATTGACTCATATGGTGCAAGATATTTTACATACCTATACATCAGATATTCTGATGCCCACTGTGCAGGGTGCTAATGATCTGTCTCCTTTGTTATCAAGATACGAAAAATGCAGGTCCCTGGAACTGGGTTTGCCCACAAGATAGAATGCAACATATAGTATGATGCAAAGTATTATTCAATGCGAAGGCGCTCTAGCAAGTATTCTGTGTAAAATTTGGAAACCTAACCCTGCTCTAGATGATGCGAAATATGAACTGATGCGTGACCTTTGCTCTCTACTGCCGAATTTTTCTACTACAGTAGAGGCTATCGAGGGAGATTTCATTCCCATCCTAAATGTTGCTCTGCTCTTTTGAGGCCTCCCAAGAGGTCATCTTGGGAAGCAACCTAATGATAATAGCTCTATTTTGCTTCTGAAAGAAAATGTGAAAAACGAGTTTGACTCCCGCTTCCCAAGGGATGATGTCATGCTGACAGCTGCACTTTTGGACTTCATTGACAAGAAGGGAACTCTTGTTCAAAATGGTTAAGCCTCTAGTGTTGCCGGCTGAAATAAGATGTTTTATCACATCTCTTGTGAACCGAATTTGTTCAACCAATACTCCAGGTCCCTCCATTTCAACTTACAGTGAGCATTTTAGTGCAGTAATAATTCTTTTGTACGAAGTGGAGAGGGTCCTCGAAAAGCCTGAAGAGTACTCTGTAGCCTTTGGTGCTGTCAGTGGAGCAGCTACCCAATCAGTTGTGTGAATATAGCTAGTGGGTTTTCTCAGGAGAGCAGCAACTCTAAATGTCCTTATGATCATACATGAAACACTAGACTGCTTGACCAAATAATGTGTCAGAATGACAATGCAGAACAGGATAAAAATAATGGTGTGATTAAGCGTCAAGTTGATTTATATCCGGGCTTGTCAGCCCATGCCAGGAGATCAAAAGACCCTACTCTAGTTAATACAATCAATCTAACCATTGCCTTCTGGAAAAAATACTTTACTCAATTGCCATAGATTGCAACTTTGCCAAGAAAAATTCTATAGTTACCGACAACAAGTGCCACAGCAGCAAGGGTTTCCAGGGGTTCAGGACTGACTGTTGCTGCTAAGTTCTATGCTCTACCCAAGCATTGCCTTCTGGAAAAGATACTGTAGTCAGCTGCCATGGATTGCAGCTTTGGCAAGAAAAGTTCTATCGTTGCTGGAAATAAGTGCCGCAGCAGAAAGGGTTTTCAGGGGTGCAGGCCGAGGCCGAGTCCGTTGATTTTGAATTTAAATCAAGTTGTAGGGAGGGGGCATCAAGCCATGGATAATTGTCGAAAAAGGCAAGACAGATAGTTCGAGTGAGTGAGAGGCAAATATGGCACAAGCCCTTTTTAGGATTGCATAATTATGATGTCATTTCCCTTGTTGATAGATAAGTCTATCATCCATTCGTCCTACCGTTATTCCTAGGGCAGAACTAAGGTAAATAGTCATAGAACTACTGTATTGCTTTTGGTTTGACGCGTGACGGACAATGCCCATAGGACTTGTATGTAAAATCTGGGACTGAATTTGCTTTGACTCACAGGTGAACAATTGAACCTAAGCCTAATAGGCTTGGCCGCTTGTAGCCTAAAGGTGCCCGGTACCCAAGTTCCCTGGACTGGCAGGCGAACGGTGAAACCTACAGTTTTCCTATTATTTGTTTAAATGACACAGTAAACGGCATTAATAAGTATAAATCTCTTATTGGACGAATACTTGTGTGTTAGCTTTAGTAAAGGCACTCCCACCTAGAGTCTCAGGCATGTTGACCAAAAATTTAAAATTGACACGGCGATTAAAATTTCCGGAAGCGTGCTGCCACTGATCGTATTGGCATTGGCGCGCTGAAGTATTGTCGGTGGCGGCGTGTCGCCGGTTTTTGGCGCGGCTTCGGGGACTATTTGGAAGTGGAAGCAATCGCTATTATTGTGATTGTGACTGGTGGCTCTCGGTGCCTCAACTCTGGTATGCACTTTAATATTTAAACACTCATTATATTCCCTTTTTTAAATATTCTTGTTAATAAATGTCGCTCCATAGAAACTTACTTAATCCTTGCAGTGCCGAAGCACATAGAAACCTTTAATGTGTTCAAAAAACATTAACTAGAAATAATTTCTGCTAAGGCCTAATTGGATGAAGTATGGAGTATGCTTCGATGTTACAAGCTGTCTTTTCCTTCCCTTTTTCGTGTTTTTTTTTTTTTTTTTCATTATTGCAATATTTGGAATATTTGATGATATTGATTGTGGATACAATAAATCAAAGTAGGTTCACAGGAAAAAATTAATTTGCAGTTTATAAATAAGGAGAGGGGAACAAACCCAAAATAAAAATGCGCGTATTGGTGGAAAAGCAAAAATTTTAATACCGAGGCTGGTTATGCTTATTTTTCAAAATGAGAATTGAAGGGCATATAATGTGTAATCAGCATTTTTGATAGAGGGGGGATGAGTTATAAAACCACATGCTAATGTTAAGTTACCAAAACTTTGTATTTCGAGGGCCACCGTCATGTCCACAAGACTTTTCAAAAGCTAAAATTTATTTTTTATAACACCGGTAGTTTTACCGGCTAGTAAAAATAACTTGTTAATATCCAGTGACATTTCTAAGGAGGTGAGATGGGGGTTGTCCTCAAGTGCAGCCTCTGAGGGGCCACCAAACTGTGTTTTTTTTCTTCTTTTTTTGCTTATATTGTGGTAGTAATGTTGGGTAGTTATGCAAAAACAAACATTGTCCCCAGTAGCTGAAAATCACAGCTACGCCTCTGTTAATGTCCTACTCACATGAATTACAGTTAAATAAAGGTAAAATAGATGTAAAATCCATACTATTAAACAGTATTATTTATTATTATCCAATATTATTAGGTATGCAAAAGCACAGGATGGCTGGCTCCCAACCCCACATTTTACTTCCTGGCTAAAGGGGCATGAAAAGGAGGTCAGCACAGACGGTTGGACTAAAAAGTCTAGTGCTGCCTTTTTTCTACTATTAAATATAAGGTGTTGGAGAAAGGTTGGCCTCCGTGCGAGGTTTTTATGCGATAAAAAAAAATTATTTTCTGAAAAAGTTCACAACTTGAAATCATAGGTTTAGGGGACAGTCTCACATCACAGAACGAAATTTTTATTTAGGGTGAAACAGTAGGTGTTTCACTCACTGCCCCTGACAGTTTTGCTGTACTGCAATGCACCTATTGCACGTGAGTGACACGGGTGGATTTAGAAATAACTAAGTAGAAAATTTGATCGGAGGTAATACTTTAATGTAGCTGATTTGGTAGGGAATGGTAGGGAATGGTAGGGTTCTATAGCCCGGCTTTTTCGGGCTTGATAGAGTTCTATTGCGGATCTGTCAGGAAGTAATACTTTTATATAGCTGTGTCCTTACCTGGGGTCCACCTTTCTGCCTGAGCTAATTTGTTGACAGAGATCGTGAAACAGTGTCCTCGCAGTTGCCATAGTTAGTAGGAATTTTACAAATACGCGTTATTAATTAATACGATGAATGTCATTTTAAAATACACTTACTAATTACCTAATTGAAATCATAGATAATTTCTAATTTATGCCATAGGTTTGGACAAAAATAGCTAGTAATGTATATTGTATCTACGGTTTCAAGCTGGAAACCGTATGTCTTGGAGCTGTGAATATTCGTGATACTTTGTTTTAGCAAAATACTTACTAGGGGTATTTTGAAAATTATCTTTTTAGTGGTATTTTAGTTGAAATACGTCTTTGTAGTAATTTCAATAAATTAATAAAAAAAAACCTCCCAGTTTGGAAAAACACATTTTGCCCCCCCCCCCCTCCACCTCTAAATTCTTGTAAATTGACACCACTGGGATTGACGGTATTTTCGGTTGGAGGTGAGGTAATGTTAAGAAAATTATTTTGAGGGTAATAATGATACGAGAGATCTTCATGAATTTTAATAGACTTTTGGGTACTTGTTAAATATCCCAACAACACTCAAGAAGCGAAGTTTGGTTAATCATAATGAAATATACTAAAACATGATGAAAATATAATACTTTAGTAACAAAAATATGGAGACTGCAACAGAGAATTATGGAAAGTAGGCCGTCCAGAACGCATTATATTAAAAACCAAAACCTAGCAAAATGCCTACTCTATATATTAAATATTAAATAACAATATATCTAAACAGTACGTAGTTTATCTCACTGAGCCTAAGCTAATTATCTTCGAATCCAAACAGAGAAACCGGTTCTAACAGCTCAAACTTCCTGAGTCCGGTCGGGATATATAACAAGTACCGATTTCGGTGATAATCATTTAACTTAGTTACCGAAAATTGGAGTTAATGGCAGTGATACCCTCAAAACCCTGTCAGGTAACCCCAGTTTGTCCTGGAACTTCTGTTGTGGACTGCTGAATTATTAACTATTGAGTTTTTAATTTTTATCCAACCAGCTTAGTATTTTATTATTGTTGTAGCTATGATGAACTTTCGATTGCCCTTTTGATAATAGCTGATATAGAATATTCAAATGCATGATCTCTTGACCTTAACGAACTCACAACCAATAGTATGAGAATTTTTTTTCTATCCTGTCACATGTGTCAAGCTAATTGGAATTTATAGTTGTTTTTTTTTTTGCGTGAGATTTTATTTTATTTTTATATCCTCAGCCACCGCTAGTACTAGTTAAAAAAATTGTGCACGTTTTTGCGGTATTGACCGTCCCATCTAATATTGAACATAAATAAAAAATCAGAAAAAATGACCACTAAGGACTTTTTTTAATAAATAAAAGTCATTGAGTTTTTAATTTTTATCTAACCAGCTTAGTATTTTATTATTTAAGTGCTCTTCGTCCCGAAATTGATTGTAATAAAGTATAAAACTTGCATAAATACAATGATTCGTTTTTTAAGCTACCACTTTCTGTCTTAGAGGCAATCGAATAACCATGTCTTTTCCGATTAATAAGATTTTATTATTAGAAATCTAATCAAAATCCCAAGCTTAAAATTTTGAATTCAAAATCTTTTTGTGAATACGCTGGTTTGTTTTATTGGTAACCCAAAGGAAATATCAAAATTGGCTGAATTTTTAACGCAAACCTGTTTTACGGGCCAACTGATATTCTTTGTGAATTTTTTTTTAAATATATTTTCTTGACTTAACGTTGAAAATATAAATATCAACTATAAGAACACCAAATTAGAATTCAAAATATTTACGACGCTATTAAAAATAGGGTCCCTAAAATCGAAAAATTGCAACCAAGCTTAAAGCGAATGGGTTTATGGTCAGTTTTCTACATGGTTGGACTTATCCCGAGAAAATTATTGGCTACTATCCCACCGTCCCTCCGCTCAAAAAACTCAAAAATCTACTGTCTTTTTTTGTATTATCATCAACAACAATCAATGACATCTTTGCCCGTCAAATTGTCATGTATCAGAAATAATACTCTTTCAAGTTTAATTTATGTTTGAAATTCAAAATTAAAATCTCTAAGAATCCCATTTAGAAGACTAACCTCAGCGGTGGCTGCCTATTAAAAAAAGATAAATAAATAAAGCGAGAGCCAAGAGCTCATATGGCACTTGTGACGAAGTCGGAACCTAAAATTAGACTCGGTACTAGAGTTATCGACTTTGCTGTTCGTCTAGAAGCACTGAACTCGCCAAAGTACTGGAAATCTCCCCCTCCCAACTCCCCCAAAGAGATCGGATCCGGTGCGGCTATGCCAATCACGTATCTAGAACTTGTGCTTATTCTTTCCATCAAGTTTCATCCCGATCTCCCCACTCTAAGCATTTTCCAAGATTTTCGCTTCCCCCTCCACTCCCCAATGTCCCCGGATCCGATCCTAATTGAAAATGTAGTATCTGAGACATTAGATCTTTCTATATGTCAAGTTTCATTAAGATCCGATCACTTATTGGTAAGATAAACATACATCAATTTTCGCGATTTCCCCTCCCTCCGCCCCCCAGATGGTCGAGGATACGAATGTCATCAAGTCAATTTATGCAGGTCCCTGACACACCCACCAATTTTCATCGTCCTAGCATGTCCAGAAACCGAACTAGCCAAAGAACTGGAAATCCCCCCACTCCCCCACAGAGAGCGGATACAGGCCGGTTATTTCAATCACGCCCCCTCCAGATGATCGAATCGAGGAAGCGACTATTTCTTATTTAATCTGGTCCGGTCCCTGATAATCTCGCCAACTTTCAGCGATCGCTAGATCGATCACGTATCTAGTTTCAGATCTTCTTTATGTAAAAATTTAAACCGTCCAGGATTCGAACCCAGGACCTCTCTCACTTAAAGCGAGAATCATACCACTACACCGACGACACACATATAAGAACAACAATGATTTGTCTTATCGCGAATAAAAATTCTTCTCAACTATCTCGTTCGCTCGTTCCCCTCCCCTCCCCCAGATGGTCGAATCGGGCCAAGTTTACGCTTGCTAGACACGCCTGCCAACTTTCGTCGTCCTAGCTTATGGAAGTGCCCGAGCTAGCAAAATCGGGACCGACAGACAGACAGGCGGACCGACGAACAGAAATTGCGATCGCTATGTCACTTGGTAAATACCAAGTGCCATAAAAGGGTAGGTCAGGGATTATTTAAAAGAAAAATAAACTTGAATATTCATTTAAAGAATTCGAGAAATCTGCTAAAGATATGGCGTGGTAGGCAGTAGGAAGAAACAATGTGATATATTTTCAGGCCAATGATAACTTTTTTGAAACCCTCATCCTTTCCTGGATTTTTTTTTTAAATAGACTTCCCCTTTTCAAAAATTGCTGTGAGTATCGTTGAGATTTCCACTTTTTCTCTATGGCGATATGGCGCATCAGGTAGTAAGAAGAAACAATGTGAAATCTTTCAGGCTAACAATAGCTTTTTTAAACCCTCGCCCTTTCCCTTTTTTAATACACCCCCCCCTGCCCCATTCAGAAATTGCAGTGAGAATCGTTAAGATTTCCTCTTGTCCTCTATGGCGATATGGTGTATTAGGTAGTAAGAAGAAACAACATGATATCTTTCAGGCTAATAAAAGCTTTTTTGAAACCCTTTCCCTTTCCTGTTTTTTTTTTTTTTTTAATAGACTTCTTCCCCATTCAGAAATTGCTATGAGAATCTTTAAGATTTCCTCTTGTCCTCTACGGCGATATGGCGTATTATGTAGTAAAAAAAAAACAATGTGATATCTTTCAGGCTATTAATAGCTTTTTTGAAACCCTTTTCCTTTTCTTTTTTCCTTTTAAATAGTCTCCCCGCACCCTTCAGAAATTGCTGTGAATATCGTTAAGATTTCCTCTTGTCCTCAAAGGCGATATGGCGTAACCCTTGCCCTTCGTTGATGTTTTTTTTTAAATATACTCCCCGCCCCCTAGCTTTTTTGAAAACCTTTCCCTTTCCTGTTTTTTTAATAGACTCCCCGCCCCCTTCAGAAATAGCTGTGAGTATCGTTAAGATTTCCTCTTGTCCTCAAAGGCGATATGGTGTAACCCTTGCTCTTTCCTGGATGTTTTTAAATAAACTCCCCACCCCCTTCAGAAATTTCTGTGAGTATCGTTCAGATTTCCTCTTGTCCTTAAAGGCGATATGGTGTAACCCTTGCCCTTTCCTGGATTTTTCTAAATAGGCTCTCCGCCCACTTCAGAAATTGCTCTGAGTATCGCTAAGATTTCCTCTTGTCCTCAAAGGCGATATGGTGTAACCCTTGCCCTTTCCTGGATTTTTTAGATAGACTCCCCGATCCTTCAGAAATTGCTGTGAGTATCGTTAAGATTTCCTCGTGTCCTCTATCGCGATATGCCTCTTGTCCTCAAAGGTGATATGGTGTAACTCTTGCTTTTTCCTGGATTTTTCTAAATATACTCCCCCCTTCAGGAATTGCTGTGAGGATCGTTGAGATTTCCTCGTGTCCTCTATCGCGATATGCCGTATTAGGTAGTAAGAAGAAACAAAGTGATATCTTTCAGGCTAATAATAACTTTTTTGAAACCTTTTCCCTTTCCTTTTTTTTTTTTTTTTTTTTTTTTTTTTTTTTTTTTTTTTTTTTTTTTTTTTTTTACATAGACTCCCTGCCCCCTTTAAAAATTGCTGTATCTTTAAGATTTCCTCTTTTCCTTAAATACGATATGGTTTAACCCTTGCCCTTTCCTGGATGTTTTTTTTAATAGACTCCCCACCCCCTTCAGAAATTGCTGTGAGTATCTTTAAGACTCCCTCTTGTCCTCAAAGGCGATATGGTATAACCTTTGCCCTTTCCTGGATATTTTTTTTATAAATAGACTTTCCGCCCCCTTCAGACATTGTGAGTATCGTTAAGATTTCCTCTTGTCCTCAAAGGCGATATGGTATAACCTTTGCCCTTTCCTGGATTTTTTTTATAAATAGACTTTCCGCCCCCTTCAGACATTGTTGTGAGTATCGTTAAGATTTCCTCTTGTCCTCAAAGGCTATATGGTGTAACCCTTGCCTTTTCCTGGATTTTTTTTTAAATAGACTCCCCGCCCCCTTCAGATATTGCTGTGAGTATCGTTAAGATTTCCTCTTGTCCTCAAAGGCGATATGGTGTAACACTTGCCCTTTCCTGGCTTTTTTTTAAATATATTCCCCCCCCCTTCAGAAATTGCTTTGAGGATCGTTGAGATTTCCACTTGTCCTCCATGATGATATGGCGTATTAGATAGTAAGAAGAAACAATGTGATATCTTTCAGGCTATCAATAGCTTTTTTGAAACCCTTTCCCTTTCCTGTTTTTTTTAATAGACTCCCCGCCCCCTTCAGAAATAGCTGTGAGTATCGTTAAGATTTCCTCTTGTCCTCAAAGGCGATATGGTGTAACCCTTGCCCTTTCCTGGATTTTTTAAATAGACTCCCCGCCCCCTTCAGAAATTTCTGTGAGTATCGTTCAGATTTCCTCTTGTCCTTAAAGGCGATATGGTGTAACCCTTGCCCTTTCCTGGATTTTTCTAAATAGGCTCTCCGCCCCCTTCAGAAATTGCTGTGAGTATCGCTAAGATTTCCTCTTGTCCTCAAAGGCGATATGGTGTAACTCCTTGCCCTTTCCTGGATTTTTTAATAAGACTCACCGACCCTTCAGAAATTGCTGTGAGTATCGTTAAGATTTCCTCTTGTCCTCAAAGGTGATATGGTGTAACCCTTGCCCTTTCCTGGATTTTTCTAAATATACTCCCCCCTTCAGAAATTGCTGTGAGGATCGTTGAGATTTCCTCTTGTCCTCTATGGCGATATGGCGTATTAGGTAGTAAGAAGAAACAAAGTGATATCTTTCAGGCTAATAATAGCTTTTTTGAAACCCTTTCCATTTCCTGTTTTTTTACATAGACTCCCCGCCCCCTTCAAAAATTGCTGTGAGTATCTTTAAGATTTCCTCTTGTCCTTAAATACGATATGGTTTAACCCTTGCCCTTTCCTGGATGTTTTTTTTTAATAGACTCCCCACCCCATTCAGAAATTGCTGTGAGTATCGTTAAGATTTCCTCTTGTCCTCAAAGGCGATATGGTGTAACCCTTGTCCTTTCCTGTTTTTTTTTTTTTTTTTTTTTTTTTTTTTTTTTTTTTTAATAGACTTCCCTCTGCCTCATTCAGAAATTGCTGTGAGAATAGTTAAGATTTCCTCTTGTCCTCTATGGCGGTATGGCGTATTAGGTAGTAAAAAGAAACAATGTGATATATTTCAGTGTATTAATAGCTTTTTTGAAACCCTTTTCTTTTTTTCTTTTTTTTTTTTTTTTTTTTTTTTTTTTTTTTTTTTTTTTTTTTTTTAGTAGACTCTCCACCCCCTTCAGAAATTGCTGTGAGGATCGTTGAGATTTCGATCTTGTTTTCTATGGCGATATGGCGTAGCAGCCTAGCAGGTAGTAAGAAGAAACAATGTGATATCTTTCAGGCTATAATAACTTTTTTGAAACCCTTACCATTTCCTGGATTTTTTTATTATAAATAAACTCCCCCCTATCAGAAATTACTGTGAGTATCGTCGAGATTTCCTCTTGTTCTCTATGGCGACCTGGCCTATTAGGTAATAAGAAGAAATAATATGATGTCTTTCAGGGTGATACTAGGCTTTTTGATACCCTTGCCCTTTCCTTGATTTTTTTTTTAAATACACTCCCCCCTTCAAAAACTGCTGTGAGCATCCTCGAGATTTCCTCTTGTTCTCTATGGCGATATAACGTATTAGGTAGTAAGAAAAAACAATGTAATATCTTTCAGGCTAATAATAGCTTTTCTGAAACCCTCACTCTTTCCTGTTATTTTTAAATAGACTCCCCCCGCTTTCAGAAATTGCTGTGAGTATCGTTGAGATTTCCACTTGTCCTCAAAGGCGATATGTCGTAGCAGGTAATAAGAAGAAACAATGTGATATCTTTCTGGCTAATAATAATTTTTTTGAAACCTTTGCCCTTTCCTGGACTTCTTTTTAATAGCCCCCCTTCAGAAATTGTTTTGAATGTCGTTGAGATTTCCTCTTGTTCTTTATGCCATGCTTTAATATGTAATGTAAATTTGTACCGTTAATTTATTTTTGACTGTCTCTTTTTTTTTCTTTGAAGGCTTTAAACAAGAAGGAGCACAAAAATGGAGGCTGCAGTCCGAATAGTGATGATGATGGCGATGGCCCCTTAGAATATTCTCTTACGCCAAGAACGGAGTCAAAATTTTCTCGGATCGACGAAGAGTTCCAGCTGATGATGCAAAGACAACATTTAGCAGGAAGAGTAAGTTGTTGATTAGCATTTAGATTTTGTGTTTTTCTTCTTTTTTTTTATAACAGGAAATGAGTACCTTTCGAAATAGATGTCGTTTTTAACAGAGCGCAAATAACACTCTATTCTTTAGGGGGGTTTGAAAATGTTTTGTAGCCACTTTTTATTATTGTAGTTTCTGTTGGTTTTAAGTTTTACTTGATTATTCATTTTAAGTTCTGTTTATTTTACGTTGCATTTTATTTTTTCATAGTTATACCTGTTATTTTTAAGTTCAACTCAATTATTCCATTTAGTTCCTATTATTTTTTGGTTCCATTTATTCACTCGTAGTAATTTTTGTTCATTTTAAGTTTTGCCTATTATATGATTTTATTTCTCCTTGTTCTATATTTAATATCGCCTTTACTTCTTTTTTTTGAAAAGCCTTTTTTTTTTCGAGCTCGTTTTGAAAATTGCCTAAATTTAAAAACAAGATAGTAGCCGATAGCCCATAGTAGCCAAAATATAAAAGCGTGTTTAAAAGAAAAATGTCAAGCGAGGACGAATCGTTGTTTGAAGCTGATTCAGGAATGATAACTATAAATTCATTCAATCTTAATGGTAGAGGCTTATTGCGAAATTAGGGAAAAAGGAAGACAATATTGAGCGTTGATATTAGCTATGAGGGTTTATATTTATCTTTCTGCTTTTTTTGTCTTCTTAGCCGTACTCGGAGTCTCTGAAATCCTGTATTTTCCCTAATTTTTGGCACTTCTTGTTTAAGTTAAAACAAATTCCCCGTTGTCCTTAGAAAAGTTCCTGCTTGCGTGTCTGCACGAGTGCGGTCATTTGGAGTAGGTATAACGGAGGGAAACGTTCCTATTTGAACGCTATTTGTTCAAAATACTCATTGGTAGCTTTATGGATTGGTGCTTTGCTTGAAAATGCAGGGTTCAGTGTTTGATCCCTGCTGCCGCAAGGTCGGGCCACAGGCCAGCTACATGCCCTTGTAGAAGAGAGCCTATAACTCTGCTGTTAATGACTGGAGGATCTCCTTTTTTGTTTTTCACTCTACACAGGAGGGGGGATAGTTTCAGAACCCTCCAGGACTAATCTCTATTCTTTTGCGCTACTGTCACCTATCTATTCTCTCCTATTGTAGGATTTTCTTTATCGCAATTGGATGATTAGTTTTGGAAACCAATAGATATCCTTAAATTGCCAGTCATAATTGCTGTCAGTTGTTAAAGTTTTTTTCTGGTATTAAAGTGATTACGAAATTTGATGTGAACACGCCGTCAGTATGTAAATTAACGTTGTAAAACAGCGAAATAGAATGACCGCACGACATTGTGGCTTAAAAACGATTGTAAATTATATATGAAGGAAGTCTGTGTTTGTTGTTTCCACGCCTAACTCTATTGTACACAAATTGCTTCTTTTTTCCTAATTGATCTGCGTGCCTGTCGGATTTGGAGTTAGCCATGCCTGTATAAAATGGCACCAATGGCAAAAGAGTAGAAGATTAAAATCTTGCGAGCTATTTCTAGTACAGTAGGGATCCAATGACACTAAATTTAACCGTCGAAAATCAAAAAATGGCATGCATGCTTGTCATGATTTAAGGTCTAGTTCAAGTGTCATAAAAAAAATTATGAATTTAGCATCATTTTATGACGTTATAATACGTAAACCAATAGATATCCTTAAAGGGCCAATCATAATTGCTGTCAGTTGTTAAAGTTTTTTTCTGGTATTAATGTGATTACGAAATTTGATGTGAACAAGCCGTCGGTATATAATTTAAGGTTGTAAAACCTTTTTTTTTTGGGGGGGGGGGGGTCCCTGCATTTGTTTAAGTTGATCAGAGAGGTATTTTGTTGTTGTATGTTGGCTAGTCATTTGGTTTTTAAAAGCATCCAAGCCCCTAATATTGTGTGTTCTAATTGACATTTTTGAAGTATGTGCTAATGGCTACTTTTTCTAGAATTCTTTGGCTCAGTCATACAACCTACCCGTTTCAGTACCTGTAAATAATGCACAGTCCTCAAATTATGCAGATGCAGCTAGTCTATTACATGGTAATTCACAGATAACTGTTAATACCGCAAGTCCTCGCCCCCCGTCTAATGCAGGTAATACTTTTCTCTTTTTTGATCATAAACCATTATCTGTTCAAATTACAGCTTTCCTGATTGCGGGATATAATGGGATTGTCTTGTGCCTAACGCCACTCTTTACTAATCAAATAGTTTTAAGTCTACCAAGTAAGTGACTGCGTTGACTGCCCCGGCATCTCCTCAGAATACACAAAGACTATAGCCCAAGAATCAACCGTTTTAAACGCCTATTATCACGACTTTGATACACGACTTTGATAAAGTGAGCACAATGGCGTAAATCTTGTTTTAAAAGCCTCTCTAATACTAAATCAGTCTATTTGCTTGGGTCTTGTCAGAATATGTATAAATAATGAGAATTTTCAGGATTCCTATATGTTTCAATACAACGTATGTATTTTCGTAGACACGCAACATTATAAATCAACAAGATCTACTTTTACAATATAAGAAGAAGATTGTGCACCCTTCGATAAAATTTAATTTACATTTAGGCACTTCTAAAGGAGAGAAGTTTGAAGAAAGTTTACAATTCGAGACCTTGAATCATCTTAATCAGGATAAAAGTAGAAACGGTGTTTTGATATAGATAGAAAAACTTTAAAAGAATATAAAAAGAGTATTTCTGCTGATGGCGGTCACTCTATCAGAATTTTTTGTCATTATTTTTAACTGTCTAATAAAAGATTTTATCCCTATTTGAACTGTTATTTGTACGTTCCAATACCACTCCCTCAATGCTCAAACAGTCTGGTTGTCTTTGTGTTGATTCGACACGTTACGAATTAAAGGCAAATCTATAGACCATGATTGTCCAACCCTTAGCTCTGTAGAACCATCATTATATGGATACAACTTCTTTGGGCGCATAGTCGGAAAAGGGTTTGGTATTTTTTTTTTTTTTTTTTTTTTTGTCTTCATTTGCGGAATTTCATTATTATGGAGGAATGTCTTATCAGATTTGACAACTTGATAGATAAGAATGCATCTCCAAAGGTAAATATTTTTTGAATATTTTTGAATGGATAAGAACCATTTTTCAGAGAAAACGAGAAGGATAGATAAATAGACACCAGCGTTGAACTTTATTTGTAGAAGAGAGCAAATTTCGGCGAAAACTACCGCATTCAGTTAATTCGGATAAATAATTGGTACTCCCTTACAATCCAGAACAAAATCGAGAAATGAAGTAAGGTTAATCATAATGAAATATACCAAAACACGATGAAAATATAATAATTTAGTTTCTATAATAATATAATTCAGCTATATATTTGTATACCAGGGTTAGGGTGGAGGGGGGGGGGGGGGTAAAGTAGCCTAAAGTAACCATACCCCCCCCCTAATTTGCAAATATATATAACCCAATTTATATTGGTCTAATGCATTCTGTCGTGCGTCATTTGTATTTGTAGTTATGAAACCGGTTATTGTAGATATTTCATTAAGCAATAATTCTTGAGTGTTTTCTAGATTGTACGGGAGTACCGAATAATTATATGTCCTTGGTCAAATACAATTTCCTAGTGTTTCAATTTTGGATTTTAATTTTCATTACACTTTCTTGAACTCATGTGCTAGACTTTTTGCGATCTACCAGTTCTTCCCATATTTTTTAACGATTTATGTACCAAATACAAGTGGACGGGTTTGGAGGATCAGATCCCCTGGCTCCCTGAAACATGAACAATTTATCCCCCTGAAACAGAATCTGTGCTAAACCACGTATAAAAGGATGGAAAATAAGTGGGAATCTCCTTGATTCTTTTTTATTTTTTGACGCATTCGTTAACTGAACAAAAAATTTCCAGCAGATTTTTGTGGGAATTTTTCTTTGATATCCGTAATCTTAAGAAATGTAACTCATACCCTGGTCATGCAGCTATAACTATTTCTGTGTCACATTGTTTCTTCAGCCAATTTGTGCAGCCTAAAACTAGGTTTAGTATGGAAACATCATGTCTCTATGGAAACTTTGTGACGACATTGACATGAATACTATACATAGTTACGTTTGTGTCTCTAGACATGAAAAGAGATGAGAGGGTATTTTGTGAGGGTTATGGGCTCCATCCTGCACACTCACACCCACCAATCGAAATTGCAGTTTAGCCTCATGTTTTCTAAAATTCTCTGGGGTGTGAAGGTCTTATCTCAAGGTGACTCACCTTTTCCTCCTTGTGTGTGTAGACATAATCCCGTTTCGACTGTCCGACGCTTGCACCATTGAGATGGATTACATTTGCACCATTGAGATGGATTACATATTGTAAAATCCTGCTATTTTTCTCCTAATATTTCTACTTGGTCTGCTGTTATGTTGCAAGTGATATAAAATCGTTAAATAAAGTAGAATCAAGCCAATAAGACAGAATAAACTATTTAAAGGATAGACGACACTTATGGATTAAAAGTCATGAATAATAATAATAACCATCTCTAATGTGAAAAGGAAAGTTGATTAGTTTTTGCACAAGAAGTTCCCTGAACGTATCTTTATGAAAAAAAAAAACGAATGAGACATCAGTGCTACCATGGGAAAATGGGAATGCCCCTGCTGTTCAGGGTCATGGAATGTCAACCTTTAATTTGTTGCTTTCTAAGGTTTGGTTATCATTCCCATTGGACATCATTTTTTTTGGGGGGGGGGGGATCCAATTTGGAATTCTCGAAATTTTGTAATCTCTTTATATACATTTCGTCTACAATGGGCTTTTTACTAGGTTCCAGCTACTGTTGCAGATCAAAGCTAAAATTTAATCACTTAACGTAACAAACTTTCCTGTCTCAAGTCCCAAAAAAATCCGATAATCGACCCACGTCCCTGCTAAACTTGAAAGATATCGCAAGAGTTTTGTTGAATTGGGAAACTACTAATTATTTTTCTTTTCGTTTTGATTTTTTTTTTTAACCAAGTTTTGACTCATTTTATTTAGGTATTTTGTACTGACGTAAACATCAGCGATGACATTAAATTTTTCGATTCAATATATATGTACTAGTGCTATTTGTGATGCGAAAATCAAATTTGGCGACTGTGCTGTGAAAAAAATTGTTAATTAAGTTCTATTCTATTTTACGTCATAAAATTAATCAAATTCTAGGGAGTTTTTCATTTTTGAAACGCCTTGGTGTTTAGATTTAGTTTTGACCATGTTTGTTAGCCGTCCATTAGCTGATTTTTTTTTTTTTTTTTTATATATATATACGAACTATATCTTTTTGGTCTGTCATAATGACGTTCGAAAGAATTTAATGAATCAAGCACAATATCATGAATGCTACAGGGCTCTATTACCTTAATTCAGAGAATAAACAATGTAATTCTAAGAGCTCTGGAAGTTTTCAAATCTGTCGTCTGAGCAACTAAAATCATCTACGACATGAGTTCAAAGGAGGTCATCTGTTAAGATCAATGAAATTTCTCAGTGACGGTGTCATAGTGATTCAAACGAAAGTATACTGTTACAGTGGACAAAAAAAAAGATATTGTCAAGCAGTGCTGCCACCGGCGGTACAACCGGACCATTTTGCTAAAATTTGTTAGTTATGGAACAATCAAAAATAAATGGTACATATTAAACAGGTTGGCACAGCGAAGTCTTTTTTATAACTTTGTTTTACTATTCATATGTTTCAAAATTTCCCAATTTTGTTCATGATTCTGATAATAAATTGCAGTCAAATGCTGCTAGTGTGTGAAAAAAGACAATTGAATTTGTTTGCGATTATTTAATATACATGCTGTTATGTACGCACAAACATGACAAGAATTTATTTTGAAGGATTCATCATGTGGGATCCCCTCCATGGGATTGGTTCAAATGAAAAACTGTGACCTGAAGTACACTTCTTTGTGTTTCGCCCCTCCCTTTCACATCACCCCTCAAGGAGAAATCCTCTTTTACCTTCAGGAAAAGGTCGACCCTGTGTGTATCTGAGGCTCCATAAATTAAGCAGCAGAATTTGACCCTTTTGTTATGCACAATGAAGACTGTGGCAAGTGTCAGAAGGTTCTGAAGTCGATACTTTGTGACACCCAACTGTCATATTTGCATGAAAAATTAATTGTTTATGACATCTAATGAAATATTCAAGAATAATTGAACCAATTGTTTTGTATGCTTAACAGCGTAATCCATTTTTCAATTCACTACAATTTTGAATCTGACCTGATTCGTGGAATGATTATGTCCGTGTCCGTCCGACTTTGATTAATTTCCAACCTTTTTTTTCCTTTTTTTTAATCAACGAACAATGTTTACCTATGTTCGGAGGTCTAACTATGGTTTTCAATGCCCGGGGACTATATCGGTTTTTCTCCCCTTCCAAACCCCTGTAATTACTGCCACAATGTAAGTAGATCTTAGTATTGAGAAAAAAACACAGTTTGGCGCCCCTTCAGAGGTTGTGCCCTGAGACAGCCGTTCCCCCTAGCGACGCCACTGATTATGCTTTTGCTCGATATGGTAGACAATTAATTACCCTTTATTTCACCACAGTACTAAGCTCAAGAAGTAATAGATCAAGGAAGCTCCGGAACCATTTACCTAATTTGTGGTCTTAAACGTATTTGTCAACGATAATAGGATTATCTTGTACTAATGTTTCTGCACATTGCAGGTGGAATGCTAGACATGAGTATTGGATCCAATGGCTATGTTTCGTCTGCTAGTCCTGAATCTGGAGGAACGCCTCCTCCTGCACAGGTCACCTTAAAACCTCCAATCCAACGATCAGGGTCACCAATGACTGCGAATCATCTTTCGGCAAGAGCCGGCCTCAAAGTTTCAATACCAGGATCTGGACAGTCAACGAATACAGGATCCTCATTGAATCATCTTCACGAAGTAAGCTCCTATTGCATTAGTCAGTTGCAGTAGTGCTTCATTCCTTCCAAGGCAAATACAAATGTAGAGTCTCCAAGCAGCTACTATCTGGCAATGAATAGAATTTTAGTATCGAATAAATTATCAGGGATTATAGTAAATCGCATCGTATCAGTTAAAAGTGATTTTAATGATAGTTTTCTTTTAAATAAGTTTTGAATTTATGACATAGAAACAATTAAACAATACATGTGCCACTATGAAACTCATTGCCCGGCATACAAGAGGGCACATTATGTTATAGGTTATATATAACACAGGAAAACAAATGTATAATAATAACATTAAACCTATATAATTTCAAAAAATTCAAAATATCCTGTAAAAAATTTAAATGGAACAAAAGTAGGGAAAAAAGTTGATAAAACGGTAAATTAAGGAACAATTTTTTCTCATAGTTCCTCAGCTTACCACATGGCTGATATTTCATTGCAATAAGTGTACCGATGTATAAGCAGATTTTATTCCCATCCCACGCTTGGTACAAAATACTAGCTATTCTGTATCCATCTTCTTGGTCATTGAGCTGCTTTTTAAGTTTCATAAACATGTCTCTACGGCATTTAGGTCATCAGTAAATTTCCGTCTATCTCAGAAATCAACAACAAGGTTGTTTAATATCGCAAGAAATAAAGTTGAGCCAAAGAGAATTCCCTGGGTTTCAGCATTGTAAATTGGAAGGGTATCACAACATATATTTAGGCATTCAACAATTTGTCTTCTGTTAGAGAGGCAAGAAATAAAGTTGGGCCAAAGAGAATTCCCTGGGTTTCAGCAATGTAAATTGGGAGGGTGTCACAACATATATTTAGGCATTTAACAATTTGTCTTCTGTTAGAGAGGAATGGTAAACTTATTCTTAGTTAATAAGGGTTTAGTTGAAATTCATTGAACAGTTTGTCTACCAATTTGTTGTTTTTGATTCAGTCAAAACATTTTTGTAGGGCCACTACTATAATATTGAGCCAATTTTTTTTTTTTTTTTTTTTTTTCATATTGTGTCCATACGGTTAACAAGATAGTGTCTGGGAGATGAAGTTTCCGAATTGCTTATGGTTAATATTTGGATTATCTTTACTTTTTTATCACTCAGCTAAAAAGCTTTCGTATATTTTTGAGAAAACGGGAGCAAGTGTAATTGGGTTGACACCATCAAATATTGCTTATAACCTCTCCTTTTCACTGGGTAATAAAGCTTAATTCCTAACAAATTTGGAATTTACAAATAGAGATAATTTCAATAAAGCGTAAGGACAAAGGTTTTGAAAGACTGTCAGCGAAGACCTTAGTTCCATCGGAATGTCTGTGGACAGGTGGGGCAATGTTTTATGCTCTCAATTTTTATCTCCATGTCTAAGGGGGAAATAATGGGGAAATTGAGCGAGTTCAGGTTATAAGGGGTGTCTAAAGGAGATGGGAAGGAGGTTTATACTATTGAGGAAAGGTATTTGTTCCGATCATTAGATCATTGGTTGTATCTAAGAGCTCATGAATATAGAAATCAATGCTTTTTTGAGTATTCTTTTTTTTTTCATTATACCATATTTTTGTTTTGGTTAAGTAGAAAATAAATTCTTGATCTTGTACTTGCAATACAAAGAAGCAGATTTACGTGTTTCTTTTTTATGTGTTTATGCAGACAGCTAGCTTCTGGCATTTCACCATGCTTATGCAGATTCTTAACTCTAATTAATTTGTTCAATTGACTGGTAATGTATGGTTTGTCACTAAAACGTGTTTTTACTTGTTTTTTTCTCTGAGTGAAGAAGTGGAAGTTGTTCCTTTCCAAAATAATGTTTATTGACGTCCGATGTGGACAGTGTGTAACTTGCCTACAAAGCAGCCAATTCATTCCTCAGGAGGAGGGGAATTTGAATAAAAGCAAAAAAACAGGTGAATGGTGTAGTTATAGGATAAATACTAAAATATGAAAATTTTAAGTGCGACAGTTTGTCTCGGTTTCAGAGATTTTTAAGCTCTTCAGCTGTTTTCTGCAATTTTTACATTTAGAAAAAAGAGTTTGTTTAACCATATTTTATTTTCCAGGTTTCAAGGTCAACCATTTCTACCTCTTCTGGACCTACACTCAACATACCTCATGGTGTGTCACTACAAGCAACGAGCTTAAGTACCTTGTACGCGAATAATTATACCCACCCGGGGTTGAGTCATCCAAGCGATTTTGGCCTTGGTGCAGAGCTGGGTCTTAGTTGGCCTGGGCAGCATCTTACAGTTGGAAACAGGTACTTTAACCATTTGCTTAAAAAGAGTTTCTTAAAGTAAATGATACGCTATACGAAATAAGTATGTTGTAAATTCATTTTTCTATCAAATTGTATGCTATTCTTGGAGATAAATCGTAATTTGAAATTTTTTCCCATACAATGGTATTTGCTATAACCTATCCGGTTACGTCAGTGTTGCTTATAATTAGGCTGTATTTGAGAATTGAATTTTATGAGTTTCCATGGGTTCTTAAGGTATTTCTGACTTTTAACCCCCACCTCCCTCTTGGACCGTTTTTCCAGAAATTTATATTGAGACAAGAGCCTACCATAATGATGGTTGGACATGATGCATGATTTTTCCTTACACAATTACATGCTTTATATTTCAATGAAACTGTCTTAAGGACCCATTGAACGACTTTTTTTTTTGTTAAGTGAAGATAGGGAGAGGGGTGACACACTGGTTTTGAAAACTGCGACACACTGGTTTTGAAAACTGCACATGGGTAAATCGATCTGACAGGGGATTTACGTGACAACCCTAAGATATAAAACCATATCCTGATGTACAACTTTAACAATTCAAAGCAAATAAACTCATTGAAAAATTTTTAATTATAAAAATAGTTGCTACAACGGAGCATATGCATCAGTAATAGAATAACTGCATGCAATTTAATATTTTTAATTGAGTTGTAATTCTTGTTTATTGCAATTAAGCCAGCAAATACACACTAAAAATAGTAATGCTTAAAAGGCCAATTGAAATGTATATTCATATAAAGATGTTTGAACACTATGAATTGACGAGGTTTTGGGAATTGAATAATTAAATTAATACGCCCCCCCCCCTCCCCATAGCCTCACTGAACGGCTTATGAGAGAAGTTAAATAAAAATTAGTCGTTTGTAATTCACGAAAAAAAGCGACAAAGAGGGAAAAAATTAAACCTCTTAGCAAGTCTTATTAATATTTTCCTTTTCCAGAAAATTTCTAACATCTGGTGAATCGCTCCAAAGTATTTGTGTTTCCTCTAATGTATCATGAGGTTACTGTTCCGCTTTGATTTGACCAAACTTATTTTATTACCTTCAAAAGATGAAATAAGACTGGTCTTTTGTTATACAAAATAAAATAACAAAAAAAAAACAAGGTGCAATATCAAATTCAACCGAACTCTTGAGTAGAAGATAGGCCTACCACTGCTCTTGGCCCTGAAATATTGCTTTCGCTTTGTGTCAGTTCATTCTGATCTAAAATACATTTTTGGGGTGTACACTCCTCCTTCCAAGAAATATGTTGACATAACCCTCGGTACTCTTGTATAAGATAAATGCCCTTTAGCTAATAATTGTGAAACTTTAGATAAGAAGTTATATATTTAGTCAACAATCGGTGTAGCTCTCAGCTTACCAAACACTAATTTATAAGTTTTTTAGGGAAATGGGAATCTTTGTTCTTCTCAGTGATTTTTCAATAATTCAAAAATATGATTTGTCGTGCATAAGTTAGAATCCGCGATTTTTAGATTTTCATTTTTTTTTTATTTCTTTTTTCCAATTATTGTACATATTTCCAAAATCAAGACTGAAGCTCTTGGAAAATCTGTGTCATTAGAATAATTAAGTATATTTGTCCAAATATATCTTCACTTAATCAGAAAGATGTTTGTGTTGCGCAGGAGCTGTTAAAGAGCTAAGAACCTTGTAGTGACCAGACATGGGTTCAGATTTGTTGTGCAATGGTGTTCCAACTCGTTCATCGTTACTGTTGCCATTAAACCATTTGTTGTTTGAACTTCTACTGCAATTCACTGCAGCGCCAAGCCGTCTTCCTTGTTTTTATATTTATAAGTTTTCGGAACATATCAATATTTTGTTTTGATTGCGGTGTCGTCAAATTATATTGTTGTACTGCTTGGCGACTGTAGTCCATTCGTAATGTAACTTAGCTTTCAAATCGGTGCTCTTGATGATCCTAAGAATTTATAGGATTTGCCTAATTCATATATTTCAATGTAATCTGTCTATTTTCTGTGTTTTCTTAAGCTTTAATTCAAACGTTTGAAGTTGTTTTAGTAAATACATCACTTTGTTATTTTTATTATGGGCTGTCTCCCCATTGCAGTACAATATTTGCAGGCACGAATACATAATAGCTTGGAAGTCGTAGGCTGGGTAATTACTTGGGCATTTTGTCGAACCTTGTCGCTAGGAATACATAGGATACTATGGTAAATTACTTTCTGGAATGTGGGTATGACATTGGAGTTAAAGGAAATGACGTTGAAAACTATTTGTCTTAATAATGAGAAAGTACTTGGGTATTTGAGGAAGTATTATATGAAACCCCTTTCTAAAAAAATTAATTGGAGGCAGTTTTCAGTGATAGAGGTTTTATTTTGATTTCAATAACAAACAAATTGCATAGCATGATTATATTTGTTAGAGCAACGCAGGCTGTAGACAGCAGAGTTTAACTTGAAGAATAGTGAGGACTTAGAACGGGAGGGAATATGTTAACAGATCCTACCATTAGATTAGAAATTGAAAATGCGTGTGAACCATTAGATATTTTCTTTTATCCTTATTAAGTTAATTGAAAACCATGTAATCGAAGCTTAATAGAAGAAATAATCAAAAATGAACCTTTCGTTCTTCAAATATCTCTTAATCCATAATTTTGTATCAGATGAACTTGAGAGCGAAATTATCCTTTTGCTTTTTCTGTTTTTTTTTATTCTCATCTTCTTTTAAAGAAACGATTTTATTTTATTATTATTATTACTATTAATATTATTATTCGAAAGTCTTTATGATGTCGAAAATAAAAACGGTTAAAATCTTTATTGCGTTTTTGTCGTAACGAATTTTCGAGCAGTTGGGAAATTCTACTCTTCGGTTACAAATCATTGAATCTCACTTACTTGAATATTGTTTAGCTTCATCGCTGGATTAACCAGTTCAAGCGGACCTCACTTCTGCTTCATATTTACAGCAGTTTCCCAATACATTCTTATTTACAAAAATTTCAATCAGAAATAAATACTAGATTTGCATCATTGCTACAATCTACTGTTTGTCTTCAAAATCTCTGTTTTACTTTACTTGTTATATTTTTTTTTAGTGTTAATTCATTGTCTCACCTCATTGGTTCCGGACGGCCGCCAAATCATTCTCCCAAAAGTCCAAGGCCTTTGTCCTTGGAGAAAGGGAAGTCAGAGTCAAAAACCGAAATTAAAGCTGAACCAGCATCTCCGCCTCGATTGCACCATCACTCTCTTCCGGAAGCTCAATCAGGGTTGCATTACAGTTTTATTGGAGGGTCTTTGCACCACCATAAGTCACCTTCAGGAAGTGGTCAAGATCACTTGAGTGCCACGGCTCAAATTTCAGGTGCGAAAGGTTTATACTGCTACTCATTTTCTGATTATTTAAATAACTATTTAATGACATATGCACTAAACCAGTTTTAAAAAGAAATACCAGAATATTTTTTTTAACACTTAAAAGGTTTATTTTTAGGTTTAAATATGCGGATTTTTGCCGTTTTTTTATATACTTCTATTTGGTTTCATTTTTAAATTCTTGGCTTTAGACCTTTGAGGCTCCAGATAAACCTGTGGCTCTGATTAAAGGCGTGGGCATATAAATTGCAAAATACCCAACCAGTGCAATGTGGAAGGTTTTGAACTCTGTGACACTTGTGCTTTGAGAAGGGGATTTAGTATTATTTCTTACTATATACCAGTTTAGGCTTTCTAGGGTTATAATAAGAGAAAGGCTGGCATGGCTAGGACACGTTCTATGGATGATGGATGACAGATTGACAAAGATAGTCCTTGTTGGTCAACTGTGTAGGGCCATACGAAAAGTAGGTTGTCTCCGAATAGGGTGGGAGGGTGTCGTAAGGAAAGGTTTGAGGTAAATGAGAATTCTTTCGAGGTTGTAAAGAGGGAGGCTTTAAACAGATTGAGATGGAGGAGGAGCATGCGTAGCTGTATTGGTCTCAGGTGGCGTGGTACTGCAGCTAGTTGTAAGTAGTAGTAGCAATAGTAGTATATCCCACCTTGCCTGCTTTATGAATAAATAAAGTAGGCTACGCGAAAGATAAAATAAATTTAACCAACATCTTAAGTTTTGCAGTATTATTTTTATTCCATATGTCGAATATTCTGAAATCTCTAAATTTTGCTAGGAGCGGTTTCCAGTTCCTTTTTCAGTTTTTTTTTTTTTTTTTTTTTTTTTTTTTTTTTTTTTTTTTTTTTTTTTTTTTTTTTTTTTTTGCTCAAGAGACGAACTACAGAGAGTCAGGTAGCGAGGTCAGGCAAATATGGCACCGCACTCTAGAAAAGTAATTTTTCAAACTATGCTTGTGTATTATTATGTAGTTAAGCTCTCATATTCCAGTTAATTCCAGTTACATTCCTGTTAGATTTCCATATTCCAGTTAAGCTCTACCACCTTGTCTCTTTTTGTCCTCCTTGTCGCGATTGCTAGTGCCCTTTTCATCACTTTCATTACGATTGACTTCGTGAGTTTGGGTCGTAAATTCTTGTGACGGGTCATAAAGAGAAAAACATTTGCTGCAAAATATGTGCGTATTATAGCATTTCCTTCTACTTAATTCTTTTTCTTGTCTTGAGTAATACATAAAAAAAAAGAAAATTAATTGGTTAACCCTATTTTACTTTTAATGGAAGCATGACTTTTTTGTAACAGGTTTCTTTAATTATAAGATTTTTTTGGTACAGCGATGCCGTTCGAGCGAGTAACTTTTCCACCATTTCTCCTCTAAAAATGGTTCTATCTGTAAAAATAAATGGAAAAAATGGAGATCGGTGCAAAATAGAATAGAAACAGGATCAACTTACTGAGTTGGTCCTGTTTCAACTTAGCCCTCACTTCGAATTTTTTTTTTTTAAGGGGAATCGAAATAGGTGAATTATAGCAAAACTAGCGAATTGTTCAAACACGGAAATGTTTATGTTAAACGGAATTACATGAAAGGTCGTAAGTGTCACCTATGTGCGTGACTAGTCCACCCATATCTTTAAGTGTTTAGCAATAAAATGCTTTCTTTGGTAAGCCAATGACGAATTCCCAGTGATTTAAATTGGATTTTTTCCAGGTCAAATGCCTTCACCTGATTCTGGTCATCATTTACACTCCGAGTACGAACCGTCCCCTCTGCACAAGCGACCCCGCATCACTGAAGGCTGGGGTGCTACTTAGGGTTCAATCTTTGATTTATGTCAACCCTTGTCAATGCAAAGTGGTTTTTTGTCGCTTATGATTTTGATGTGATTAACAGCAGACTGTTGTTATTTACTAAGGATATTTTTCTAAGCCGGTAAACAGTTGCCTTACATCCTTATCCCTTGAAGTAAAACAAAACTATATTTTTGAATTAAGGAAATATTGGGACATTAACGTAAATAGTGATTAAAGAGATTTTGTGTTATTACAATGATTATGGGCATTTATTATGTATTTTGTACTGAATGACAATCCGAGGCTGGTTAAAGTGCAAATTTTGTTGATTTTTCTTGTTTGTAATGATTGATCGTTGATTCTTGCCACAAGAAAGGTTTGATTTGTTGTCTCAGTGCTGTTATATGACTGAAGGATTTTGGCAAAGTTATTGTTAAGCATTTTTCCTGAAAACCACCACTATACGAAGTTCGCTACAATCTAGAGGTCCATCTCGAGGAAAGCTTATGTCCCAAAAAACCATTGAAAATTTAACTATTTCGCTAGTATTCTATGTGCAACAAAAATAACGTTTTTATGGCTACGAATAAGATGAATTTACATGTTTCGGACTTACACAAACTTGTGCATAATTTTGGGCCAGAATTACTATTTTAGACACACTGAATTTCTTCCAAACGACCATTTTGTTCATTATTTCTTTGGTTTTAAGTTCTATTGTAAAATGATACTGTCCTCTACCCCTGTTACGGATATACTCCTTTTTTACTATTACATAGTCGCTGCAAGGAAAATTCTATATTCTATATTTTAATATAGAATTTAATATATTTAATATTTTAATATAGAATATATTTTAATATATTTCAATATAGAATATATAAAATATATTCTATATTTTTAAGTCTTTAACAAATTACTCTTGGAATAAAATTATTTAACATAGCGCTTGGAGTGGAAATGAATTGAATTAAATTAAGTTTTATTTCGCAAAAAATACAACAACAAAAATGAACCATGCGCTCTAGAAGTACCAGTACCTGGTACTGGTATTTTCATGGGCAGTGAAAGCTTGCTCTTGTACAAAAGACGAACCAAGGTCACGCTAAAAAGAAAAAAACTAGAAGTTTCAGAAGATACAGAATAAGAGAAAAAAGAATAGGTGATGTGGGCGCAGTAAAAGTACAAAATAAAATATAATGATAATGTTTCCTGTGCCTCCCAAGACACAAACAAAAACAATGGCGTACTATGTGCAATGACTAATAAAATGCGAATAAATCTTTCGGACGATTTCAAATGGCTATACTGAGTAGAAAGTTTTAGGAGAAAGAACAATATCATTCTAACGAAGCAAGTTCAAGAGGAATATGAACCCCATTTCATCCTTAAATGGAGATGATCCTCGGTAATTTAAACATTGAAGGACTAAAATACATTTAAAATTATTGCATCTTTAAACACTTCTGTAAAATAAGATTATATATCATTGTACAGTGGCAGGGCATCTGCATCGTATACAGGAGATATAGGGTCATAGTCCCATAGTTCCAAATGCACCATTTTCCACACTGCGCCACAAATTGCCATATTTTGAAAGCAAATTTCAATATAAACCGTGATAAAAGATAATTTTATTCATTTATCATTCATCATTTGAGTGTAGATTTTTTGTAGCAGTTCTTATGATTTTTCTAGTAGCAGACTTTTGGGTCTTTTCCTGTTCCATAATTTTAAATTTTTACAGATACTAGGAAAAAACTGGAAAACTTTCAAATACATTGAAAACAAATGAGTCGTTCAGAAGCCAAATTACTTTAAAGAGATTTTCAAATAACTTCTTTTTACTAATATTCCCTGGAAACGAGGGCTAGTATCCCAAAATACCTTCAAATATTTGGGTTATTCATTACTCCAAGTACTTTTGAAATGCTAAATAGTGGCTGGACACATTATACTCAATGAACTCTGTACTAAAGAACTGATTATCTATATAGAGTTATGTATACTCGGTATGCCTACAGTAGCTAAAAAGCTATATATATATATATATATATATATATATATATATATATATATATATATATATATATATATATATATATATATATATATATATATATATATATATATATATATAAAGAATGTGGAGGTTTTTTTTTTCAATGATGGGATCTAAGCAGAACAACCAAAATCCCGAATATAGCTTCTTTGTCACTTTCCTGTTTTCTTGTGAAGCTAATTGTGGATTCTGAACGACTTAGTAGGAAGATAGCCGTGCCAAAACCAGATTATAAGTCATATCTGTGATAGCAGTTATAATCACAGTTTATATTTGCCTGTTTGCTCATTTATTTGTTTAAACTTGTATACGTGTCTTATTATTGGGTTAGTAAAATTATGTTTCTAAATTTAACATGTGCAATATGTGATTCTTTTTAATCTTTTTGTGATTTCTTTGGTAAATAATGTACTTAAGATTTTAAGCTTTAATCTGAAAAGAAGAAGTTCTGTTTTACTCTACTAAAGATTATACTAAAATAGTTGCTTGAAAGTATCAGGGGGGAAAACATCTACATAAAAAGGAAAAAGTGTTCTTTTGATAACCTTTAGCGTACATGAGTTTATGGTTAATGCTGAAATCTTGTCCAGACTAAAATTTGTTTTTTCTGAGAAGTTGAATGTTTTTTGTTGTTTTTTTTTTGCGACTCCAAGCTTCATTACTCGATATATTCTTGAACTCATGAATTATCCTGAATTTTAACAGGTCTTACTTGCAGTACCGCTATAGTTCTTGCAGGCAAGTTCTAAAGCTGAACGATGAATGGACAATAGACGAGGTTGGACAAAAAAAATTAAAAAGCTTTGTTTTATAACAGTCACATAATAAGTTAAATAAACTTTACAATTACTTAATACATCATTGATGTATACCCATTCCGGTGCATTGCTTGCAGTATTAACCAATTTATCTGTTAATAGTAGTTTAGCAACGTCTTTTACGAAGTAAGGTTTCATGGTATATAAAAGGAGTTGTCTTTTTCACTCACAAAGCAAGGAACTGGTTATTTCTAACTTAAGTTTTTTCTCTAGAAAAGTAATTAACGCATCTGCAAACTATTTGGGGTTGGAACCAGTTCCTTAAATACCCTATAGTCTCTTCCCTCAACCATTCATTCTTTTTATCTGGAAAATTTCGCCACAATGTGTGAGTAGTTTGAAAATGACAATGAACATTAAAAAGTAGTGTCTCTACGTAGTAAACTCTCATATCCCAGCTGCAAAAGTTTGGCTGCATTAATCGATGACCATAACTGAATATGGGAAGTTGGAGATGCATCCCGTCGCATATTGTATACAAGAAAACTTGATGTAAAAGTGATTTTGGCCTTTAAATTTACTTGTTTCGGTACAAATCTTAATAAGACTTGAGTCTCTGTGCATCTGTATCAATGACCATAAACATACATGCGAAAAGGAAGAGAGGGGAAAGGTTAGGCCCTCACCATTATTCCATGATTGAGCACTGTCGATATTTTTTGTTTCGCCACCCCTCCCTTTATCCATCCTATTAAATTTGGCTTGGGACCATAAACAGATTGGGGAAAAAAAGGGGAAAACTTGCCGAAAAACATATCAGCACGAGATGACTCTTAAATAACACGCTGTGATTATAAATGAAAAACAAAGCAATGTATAAAATTGTTTATTGGTTGTTTGTTTTGTTTTTTTTTTTGTCTTTCGCTATAGAAAAGTATAAAAAAAATATATCTATTGGACCTTTTTCTTTTTGTTAAACGCAACGGAAGTAATTTGAACGGGATGCCATCTATAGTTCCAATTTTACTGATTGTTTCCGGTGCTCTCCTTTCTTTGTAAATACCTTCCTTTTTTTCTTTTTATTGATTTTGACTATTTTTTTTTATCGAGGATGTGAAACGGAAAGTAAAATTTCAAATATCATATTTGCATTTGCAAGCTCATGAAATGGGAAGGATAAAGAAAAGTCTATGATCATAAGCTCAGTGATACGAAGACAGCTATTCTGTTTCACTGTTTACCAAAGAATTTTCACTGTTTGATTTTATTGAAATATGAAAGTTCGCATTACTTTAGTTTGTATAGTATTTGAAAGATGAGTAAAAAATTTCTATGTTGGACTTTTTAACGCTTAGATGCGAGACTTTCCTAGAGTGAGCAGAATTATATTTTAAACATGTAGAAATATGACCTCCCATCCCCGTGGAAACAGCTGTTCAACAGACAGGTGAAATTTTTTCATCCGGTTCCGCTTTGGTCTCAAGGCAAAGATGAACAAGAACTCATCTTACACTTTAATAAGAGATGAATGAGAGGAGTATGTAAGCTAAAACATGCGTTTATTGAACGAATCCAGCGTGAAAACACAGGTTTACGGTGATGCAGAATTTCTATCCAGCTCTCATTCTCATGAAATTGAGCTTCTGCGTTATTCATTTATTTGTGAAGACAGGAAATTGCGTATCCAGGACTTTTGTTTGCTGGGAAGAGGGTATTTTTGTTCGGTGAGGGGGGGGGAGAGGTCAGAAAAATCTACGAAACTCATCAAAAATGAATTTATAAGTAGTGACGGGCAATACTCCGACCAGACAGATAAGAGGTATACCTGAAGTTGCCAATCCCTCAAGAGGCCGATAGAAGGCGTTTTTTCTTGGAAATATTTCATCAAGGCATTCCCTAAGCCGCTTACGCAAGATATGTTTTGATTAAGGGAACTTTTATAATCCATCATCAAGGATTTTTTGCCCTGTGTAAGAATAGATCGTAAGACCAAAGATTTCCCAACAGAATGACGCCTTAGCCATCTGAACTGGCAACCATTTTCATTATTATATTCCAGGAAATAGATTCTATATGATAGGCTATATCCCACTCGGAGAATTTACTGGATTTTTGCTTGGATCGATAACCTCCCTATTGCTTTCTCCGTACATATTTCTCCTATACACGAATAACTGTTGTATACTTACAACTTTAAACTTCCCCTTTTAAGAAGGGGATGCCATAAAGGGAAACTGATTTTATGGTGATGTTTCAAAGACAGTTCCGGCACACCTATTTCTGGGCCTGCTGTTTTGTATTTGCGGATTAATGCTAAACTTTAAAATGTAGGTAGGTCTTTTATATGTAGAGTGAACCTGATAAAAGTAAGAAAAGTGATCTTGCTTGTCGAAAAATCCTAATGCCTTGAACTATCGTACCTATATGCTCACTAATGCTGAAGTAATAAGAATTATAAAATTGCTAAAATAATTCGCTTCAAAGACAAGAAAAAATAGCCAAAAAACTGATAAATACTCAATGGAGCCTGATTCACAGTCACCTCTTTCATTTCAGATTTTAAATTTTGCTGTTATTTCTTCTCGACTGTCTAGTTTTGAAAATAGCTTTTAAGGACTCGAGTCACTGCCAAGATGCAGGATACACCCTTCAATATCTCCAATCTGAAAGGATGAAATATAATTAAGACCCTGGTTCTTCTTTCAAGAATGCACTAAAATCCTTTGTGTTTTCTTCTTCTTTTTTCTCTCAGTTACTCCGTCTTCATGTCTTTTGCTTTAGCTTTGTGTAGAAAGCCACTTCAGGTATAAAAACGAACATATTTTATATAATAAAACAATACTTAATAGTAACTATTAATCACATAAAAAACGATGATTCCACACTAACTGTATTGGTTACAACCCCAGGGGAAGACCCTCACTGCATTTATTATAGTCTTAAGCATTGTCCTTGCTGTATTTGTTATAGTCCAAGGAGTCCCTCCCCCGCTGTATTTGTTATAATCCTAAGTAGTGGCATCACTGTATTTGTTATAGTTCTAAGCGTGCCCCCTCCCAGCTGTATTTGTTATAGTCTTAAGCAGGTCCCCTACTGCATTCGTTGCATCTACCCTCTCCGAATAAATGGAGGGAAACTACTACTAATAACTCACTGCAGCACCAAGCCGCCTGAGGCCAACACAGCTACGCACGGTCCTCCTCAAACCTAATCTATTTAAAGCCTCCCTCTTTACACCCTCCCAGGAAGTTCCCATTTTCTTTAAATCTTTATTTATGACATCCTCCCAACCCAGACAAGGACGACCTGCTTTCCGTGTAGCCCCGGACGGTTGGCTAAAAAGGACAATCTTCGGTAATCTGTCATCCTTCATCCGTAGAACGTGGCCTAGCCCTTCATAACCTTTCTTTCATTATAGCCCTAGAAAGCGGGATTGAACCACATTTTTTGTACAACCTACTGTTTGAAATGCGGTCAGTCAGCCGGGTACCCAGAACAATCCGTAGGTAATTTCTCTGGAAAACATCTAGTAAATTTTCATCTGCTTTTCGGAGCGCCCATGCTTCAGAGCCATATTTGACCACTGTCATCACTGCAGCTTCCAATATTCTAATCTTAAGGTTTGTAGACTTATCTTTCTATTCTTCCAAACTTTTTTTAACTGTGAAAAAACATCCTGAACCTTAGCCATTCTACTTTTAACATGTTCACTGCTCCCACCATCTTTACTAATAATACTACCAAGGTAACTGAAGCTCCCAACCTGATCAATCTTTTCGTTACCTAATGTCACCTGTTCATCTTCACTTATTCCTAGCCTTAGTGACTTAGTCTTCTTAACATTAATTTCCAAGCCTATTTTAGCACCCTGAACTCGTAAAACCTCTAAAAATTCATTCATTTTGCTCACACTTTCATCTAATATGCTTAAATCATCAGCATAATCTAAGTCCAGGAGCGTTCTTCCTCCCCATTTGATTCCATGGTCTCCAATTGCCTTTCCTGTGCTCCTTAAGACGAAGTCCATCAAAATGATCCATATAAAGGGGGATAGAACACAACCCAGCTTAACTCCTGATTTAATACAAAATCAGTTGCTAACCTCATTTCCTACCTTAACGGCAGCAGTATTATTCTCGTACATAGCGCAAATCACTTTAATGTATTTTTCAGGTATACCATATAACGACAAGACCTTTGTTAACGCTGTTCTATCAACAGAATCGAAAGCTTGCTCATAATCGATAAAACTGAGGACCAAAGGTGTTTGACAACGAAGGGACTTCTCAATTATTAACCTAAGAGTGAAAACATGGTCGACACATCCTCTATCTTTTCTAAAACCGCATTGTTCTTCCCTTAAAACTTTGTCTACAGCATGTCTCAGTCTAAAAAGTATCATATTACTCAGTAATTTGCTACCTACAGAGACCAGACTAATGCCTCGATAATTACGACACTCACTCTTGTCACCTTTCTTATACAGTGGTTTAATTAAGGTTTTCCTAAAATCATTAGGTACTTCCCCTTTTTCAAAAATCATGTTCATAATCTTCAGTAGCTTATTCCTAACCTCAGAGCCACCATATTTAAGAAACTCATTAATCATACTATCAGCACCTGGGGCCTTATTATTTTTTAATCCTTTTAGTACTGTCGCTAATTCTTCCTCACTAAACAAATCTTCCTTCACATCCAAGGTATCACAAGCTTTTTCATTTTCATCTATATCTTTTCTTGCAACTGTATCTCGGTTTAGCACATTCTCAAAATGTTCCACCCATCTTTCTTTAACTTTTTCCTTATCACTAATTGTGGCCCCATTTCTATCTTTAACTGGGACTAGTCCGGATTGGCTACTCCCTTTCAATTTATTAACATGCCAGTATAATATTTTACTATTATGCCGTCTAGCCGCATCTTCTAGATCCTCAGCAATTTTATCCATCGCCTCCACTTCACATCTCCTTAGTTCATATTTTAATGCTTTCTCCACTTTCTTTACATTCCTTTTGTTTTCATACGACCTATCACTCAGATAATTATTATGCAAACCCCTTCTACTCTCCATTAAACCTAAAGCTTTTTCACTAATATTCCTAGTTGCAGTCTTAGCGCTCTTCCCTAGGACACCATCAGCACGCTCTATAGCTATAGCTATTTCTTACGCTCTATAGCACTTCAGTAACTTAAAAGAGCTTATAAATACATCTTGACATTACAAAACTGCGGTGGAAAATATATGCCCCATTCTCCCCACCAATCCTAAGATTAAAACAATCTAAATTACTAACCTCTTCCTCTGTTAAATCACGAACCACATCTTGAGTGCGCTTATTTTCTATTAATATCCAATTTCTTTTCATGTAATGATAATAACATTTTCTTGTCAGTGCCTTTTATAAGTGGCTTAATTTTGTCTGAGGGGGGGGGGACTCAAAGTTGGAGCCATTTTTTAAAACCAAATGAAAATGACAGTAAAAACTAAAAAGAGCCATTTGGTACCATAAAGGTACTATTTAGTACTACAAAAGTACTATAAACGTACTCTATAGTATTGTAAAGGTAAATATGTACTAAAAAACTGATATTTTTCTATTAATATTTGAATTATGTAGATTTATCTTATTTTGACAACATTTTGAAAGATACTAAATTTTAGCTGGGGACAAACTGCGGGAGGGGGGGGGGCAAACCAAGGTCTTTGAGGGGCAGCTGTCCCCTCCCCTAGAAAATTACGTCCCTACCTTTTATACAAAAAAGGTCAAAATTGCCTGTTTTCCCAACGACTTAACAAAAACTAGTGTTCTCTTTAACAATTAATTTATAGATTTCATTCTTAATCCGACAATGGGTATGTAAGAGATTAGATCTACCAAAGCTTATTTCTTGCTTATTATAATGAGATTTATAGGATGTAGAATGGGGATTTATACGAGGGGTCAGTAACTCTAAATGGCTCCTAGTGCAAAGGGGATAGGGTTGTTGCAGTGTTGATGCCCCTAGGGGACAATGCTTTTATCCATATTATCATTACTACTATTGTCTTAAATAGCAATTTTTGATGCGAGTTCCTACAAAACTAGGATTTAGCACCAGTTCGTGCATTTTTTTCTCAGAAACTTTTTTTTATAAGGAAGTACATGCCATCAAAACAGTCAATTCCAAGATGGATTAGAATTATTTATTAGCATTTGAGAGCTAACACTAACAACTAGCTTTAAGAAATGTCATTGTTCTTCTTTCCAGTAAACACTCTGAAATGGAAAAAAAGAACACTGATTAACTGCCTTATTTTAAAATTGTCTCTGGACCAGGGTATAAACAGTGTCAAGACTTATATATCCTGTCTCTAAGTCACCAGCATCATGTGTCAAACACAACTATGAGGTTCCTGATGTGCCATCGTCTGCTTCAGTTTCCAGCTGGAGTTCATTGTCAGAATCACTTTCCTCCTCTAAAATCTCTAATGCTTGTCTTGCTTCATCCAGAAGTGTCCTTTCCATTTTCGTTTTAGACAAAATTCTTTCCAGCTGATCGAAATTTTATCTGTGGTTGAAATTCAATCTGGCTGTGGCTTATAAAGAGTTTTTCAGTTAAACTTACGTTTTAAGAACAGCGAAATAAAACGTAGTAAGAGTAAAAACAAGGATATTTTAGTAGAACTAAGAGCAATAGATGGTAAAAACGGACACAGCTATTGTTTGTAAACATAGGTGTAATCGGATGTTTTGTATAATTGTATAAAACTGTTGCTGTAACGTAGACGGATTTTTGTTTCCATGCGATTTGATTTGTGCCTTTTTTGAAAAAAAACAAAACATTTTGGTACTGTTATATATCTATACTGTGGATATAGCAGATTGTCTATAAAAAAAAATTGATTAAAGTCCTTAGTAAGCTTCTAGTTCCAGAATTTGTATGAGGGTCGATGGTATCTTCAATCTTTTTTTGGCTTCAGCAATCTTTACACAAAATAATAAAATAAATTCCAATTGGCCAGTCATTTGAACCGCACTATTTGAGCAATAAAAAGCTACGTGTGCTCATTCTGAATTAAATTATCAATGACTTTTATATTGACCAAGTATTTGTGGGTTAGCTTTTAGAAAAGCGCGCCCATACAGAATCTTGAACAGGCTGACCAATTCTTAGGATTGAATCATGGCCGTTAATTCATTTGGACTTGAAGGTGAACCAATGACCTAAGCCTAATTACAAATTGGTTTGCCGACAAGTTGCCAGGAATTACTGCCAAACAAGCGAAAAAAGTCTAGCAAGATCCTTGTTAAGCGACCAAATTTATAAGTTCAAATAGTTACGCTAACAAAAAATTAATTCAAAATTGTTTTAACAACAAATCGCCTGGACTCGCAGGCTAAAAAGGGAACTAAGAGATGCATTCTAAAGAAAGTGTCGTAAACGGTCACTAAAGCATATTAAACCCATGTGAATGATCACTATCATGACGAAAGAGATGCGTTTTGCTTTATTTCAATAATATTTGAAAAGTATGTCATCGCGTAACTATTCACATGTTTTGTTGCAATTCACTCTACCTTAACAAATTTGTCACCATCCGATTTTGCCAATTTATACAGAAAGAAACCAAAAAAAGTTGGTTTTGCTGGTAAACTTCGGAAAAGTATGTAGAATTATGACAATCCATAAGAAATTTTGTTAAACTAAACTATGAAAATTTCAATCGTTTTGGTCCGATTGAAATCCCCACTATTCCCGTTGTTCAATAATACTTTTCCCAACTATTTGTTTTAAGATATTGGGAAAAATTACCTCAATAAGAAAAGTTAAGAAAAAACCCGGCAAAAATTTCAAAAAACTTTTAAAAGTTTGGGGTAGAAATGTGAAAGTTTGGGTAAAACAGTTCCCCAAAGTTCAGTGACGAAAATTAGTCGAGTTTTTACCCATTTTGGCCCTTCATAAACGTAAGTACTATCGTGGTCTCTATTTAGCCCAATAGAAGTTTTGGTGGTGTTAATAATGACTAATTTTTTCACTAGTGGCCAAACCATTAGGGGAGGGAGAGCTTTCTCCCTCCTTTAATTTTCAACGGCCCTGTGCCAATCATCAAAATAACTTCAGCAGTCTGACCTCATTCCTGTAACTTATGCGCAAATTTGGCAGCTTCATTTAGAAGCAAAATATTCAAATTCTTCTTGCTTAGGTTATTGTCAAACTAGAAGAATCATCATTTTGGGCTATATAGAACATATGGTAAACCTGTATTTACATTATGTTTCATTTGATCAGGCCTTTACTTTTAATAGGATGTGTAGTAGATAAGGAAAGTAGACCAGATGAGGGAAACCCAAGCTAATTTTGAAAACTAGGCTTGTTTAAATGAATGGTACGTAACTAGTGGTTAGCCTATTCTCTCCATGAGGATAGATGTTAAGTAAAACAACAGTAAAATTCCGGTTTAGCTACTTTTTTCTTTCTTGGGAAGTGGTTATGTAAGGAATATGAAACTTTCAGGCATAGGTCTACTAGAAAGGTACTTTGAATTACCTATTTCCACTACTTCCCTCATCCTTCATTAAAGTTGCTAGATGACAGTAACGTTTGATGACCTTTAAAAATGTTTATGTTATGAAAGTGAAACCTTAGAAAATAGATATTGGTAAACAATTTAATATATAGAGAGGGCTGCATATCTAGTCAATCCAGCCCTGATAAGGGTGTTATGATCTACCAAGTCAAATGCTTAAAAATATGAACATTGCATGAGGCCAAGCAGCAGTTCCTCAGGTGATGAAAAAATCTAGCATCAAATCAGTAGGCTAAAATGAATAAAAAAATGTAATGTTTCTCACATGAAATATTATTAAAAATAATAATCATCAAAATCTCTTGTTGTTGAGAAAGTACCCATAAATTTGACAACTATTTTTTGTCCAAGGATTCTTGAATTTTGATGCATCTGTTTTACATGTTCATGAAAGTTTCAATGGTCACCTATATTTCAATGGGTTCTGTTGCTATCTGTTGAAAATTTCAATAAGTTTACTACAAGATATCCTCAAAAGAAATGAATCTCATAATAGAAGTCAATATCTACATTTGAATTTGGCAGAAGGAACATTTTTAGTCAGTCTGTTATTCCACTACATCAGAAATGAATTTTGATATGCTACTTGGAACAGTTTTGTCAATATAATATTAACTGCCATTTTAACTTCATTTTATCAAGAAAAAGCCAATATGGTTACATTTTGGTGAAGATCAGATGTATTTTGATGCATTAGTGTTAACCCCAACTTTTTTTTTTTTGCCAAAAAATAACCAAGTAATGACAGTTTAAACATAGCTAAAAATTGCTGGGACCAAGTAATGACAGTTTAAACATAGCTAAAAATTGCTGGGAGCTCATTTTGTGTTGAAAACAGGAAATTGATTGAATATTCTTTTCTTATCTGGATGCCTTGGATAAAGTGTCCATGTTTTGCATTGTCAAAATAAAATGAGGGCTTCAAGAGATAGTGTTCCAAGTCATGACAAAGCAGAGTTATCCTGTTTTGAAGGAAAATTTTGACAGTAGTTCCAAAATTGCACTGTTGAATCATTGGTGCCTTTACCCTATTTGTCTGATATACCATACAATGATAAGTCCTTTGCTAAATGTCTTCTATTAGCCAAATCAAACACTTCTCAGTTAATAACCAAGGAGTGAAAATTGAGTCAACACATCCTATTTCCTTCCTAAAACAGCACTGTTGTTCTCTTGAAACTTTGTCTTCAGCATCTCTCAGTCTCATGAGTATCAACATACTAAGTAGCTTTCTACTTAGAGAGATCAGGCTCATAACTCTATAAATACCACACTCACTGTTATCACCATTCTTATTCATGGGTTTAATTAGGGTTTTCCTAAAATTGTTAGGTATGTCCCTGTTCTCAAAAATCATATTCATCTTCTTTATTAAATTATTTTTAACATCATAGCCACCATATTTAAGAAACTTATTTACCACACTATTATCATCTGGGGCCTTGTCCTTTTAGTGCTGTTGCTAAATCTTCCTCACAAAATAAATTTTCCTTCACATTCTAGGTGTCATTAACTTTTCATTTTTCCTCTATATCTTTTCTGTAACTCTATCCTGGTTTAGCATATTCTCAAAATATTTTGTCCATCTCTCTTTCACTCTTTCTTTATCACTAATTGTGGTCCTGTTCCTATCTTTAATTGGGATAAGTCCAGATGGACTTCCCTTGGACCTTAGTTCCTCCAGAGCCATGGATGGTGCATAGGGCATTGACAAAGCCTCTCCATTTGTCTTGCATTGGTGCTGCACTGATGTCATCTTCCCATTCAGGTATTAGTGAGGTGCCGGCCATCCTCAGATCTTGGTCATGTGTTTTGTCTCAATGTATTTTTGGCCTCTCTTTCTTCTTCTGTCTGGCTTCTATTCATAGGTTGTTCAAGGAAGGCGGCTCTCTTCCATACAAAGAATGTGTCCCAGGTATGTCCACTGCCTTTTTTTCAGCAACTCAATGACTGGAGGTTGACCTGTTTTTCTGTGTATTTCTGCATTTGTAATTTTTTGTTGCCAGCTTGTATTCAACATTCTTCTGAGGCTCATATTTTCAAATGCAAGGATCCTTTTTTCAGGCTGGGTGTTTATTTTCCAACATTCACTTGTGTAAAGGAGAATTGAGAGTACATTGCTGTTGAAGAGTCAAAGCTTCAGTTGCATTGAATATTTATTACTTCTCCAAATAGGCTTCAATATATTGAAGGCACCTGTAGCTTGTCCAATTCTATGTTTAATCTTGGTCAAGATCTGTCCATCACAATCAATCCAGCTACCCAAGTACTTGAACTCCTGGACTTGTTCTAGATCCTTGTTTTTGCAATGGAGAACAAGTGGCAAGGTTATGATGGCCATGCTCTTTGATTTGTCAATGTTTATCTTTAGCCTGACATTCTCTGCATTCTTGGTAACAGTGTCAAGCAGCTGCTGCAACCATTCTTTAGACTCTTTGAGAAGGACAATGTTGTCTGCAAAGTCCAGATTGAACAATTGCTTGTTGCTTACTTTTACCCCATAGCCTGATGCGAATCTCAGGGCATAATCCATTCTAATTATAAAGAGCATGGGGGAAAGTACACATCCTTGACAAACACCAGACATGATCTTGAAAAATCTGGTTGTACTGTTTTCAGTCTTTATGCAACCTTCAGATTCTTCATAAAGCACTATAATCATATATACTATTTTCTCAGGAATTCTGTAGTATTTCAAAGCTCTCCACAAGCAATCTCTGTCAACTGAGTCAAATGCCTTTTCAAAGTCAATGAATAGGAGGTAGAGCTTCTTGTTCCATTCTTTTGCTTCTTTGACAAGCAGTCTCAGTACAAATATTAGATCAGAACAGGATCTCCCAGTTCTGAAACCCTGCTGCTCTTCTTGTAGAGTTGTGTCTAGTGCTTTCTGCAGGCGCTGCAAAATGACAGAGGCTAATAGTTTGGATGAGACAGGGAGAAGATTGATGCCTCTCCAGTTATGGCAGTTCATCAAGTCTCCCTTTTGAAGAGTTTGACTATAATGCCTCTGCTCCAATCTCTTGGGACCTTCCCTAAGGTCCACATTTTGGTGAAGAGAGAAAGCCAAATGGATATGCAGGTACTAATTGAGTACTTCAGCATTTCTGCTGAAATGCCATCAATACCCGGGGCTTGTCCATTTTTTAACTTCTTTGCTGGATGCATGATCTCCTCAACACTCAGAGGATCTGTATTGATGTCTAAATACATAAAAGGGATATCAGGTACGTTTGCTTGGTCACAAGTTCTTGGTCTGTTCAGAAGTTTTTTGAAATGGGAAGCCCATCTCTTGTCAATTTGTCAATTGGTAGACAGTCTTGGACTCTTGCCTTTCTTGCACTCTTTTTTATCTCTTTATCTTTTTCTTTGTATAATTGTTTTGTTGCCAGCTCTGAACACCTTGTAGTATCTATGAGCATGGCTTGCTTGAGTGCCTTTTGTTCGTCAATCAGATTCCATGTTATGTCAGAAATCCACTTTTCCTTTGGTTTCTTTTGGGAACCTAGCTTTTCTGCGGCAATTGTCATGTATGCACTTTTTATTTTCTCCCATTTCTCTTCAATGCTTTCTAAGTCATTTGCCTCAACAGCCAAGGCATCAAATTTGTTCTATAAAGAGATACAGAAATCTCTGCGGATTTTTTGATCCTGTAGCTTGTCCGTGTTGTACAGTTTCTTCAGATCTTGCTGTGTCTTCTTTTGGGCACATAGTTTGATCTGTATGTGGGCGATCATGAGCATGTGATCCGACTGGGCGTCTGCTCCTCTATACCCACGCACGTCTAACAGGCTTGTACACCACCTTCTGGCAATCAGGAAATGGTCAATCTGGTTTCGCGTTGAACCGTCTGGAGATGTCCATGTGTACTTGTGCACATTTTTATGCTCAAAGAGTGTCCCACCAACGACAAGGTCATTACTTAGTGCAAAGTCTGCTAGTAGTGCACCATTTTTGTTAATCTGGCCAAGTCCATGCAGTCCTAAGACTTCTGGACAGTACTTGCGATCGGCTCCTACTTTGGCATTCAGATCACCAACAACACATAGAACATCATGTTTGGGGATGTCTTTGGTGACAGCTTGCAAGGTTTCATAGAAACTATCTTTGACATCATCATCCGCCTCATTGGTAGGAGCATAGCATACAATGACAGAAAGCTTAGTGTGTGTTGTAGCAAATTGTGCAAACAAGTTTCTTTCGTTTATTGGAGTCCATTTCAGCATTGTTAGGTATGCTGCAGGGGACATCATAAGTCCTACATCTGCCTAATGATGGTTGTCCTTTCCACCATACAACAGTACATATTCATGATCTAGTGTTTCTTGGCCTACACCTTTCCAACGTATTTCGCTTAGGGCTAGTATGTCAATATTATATTGCTTCATCTCTCTGAGAACTTGCTCAGTTTTTGATAACTGACTCATAGTTCTCACATTCCAGAAGCCAATTTTTGTTGGTTGTTTTGCAGTCAATAATCGTGTCCGGGGGCGTGCTGGGTTCGTTTTCAGGAGGGAAGATAATTCATCCGAGGCATTTATCGATGTTTCCGTTGCTGGGGCTTTTTTATAGGGACAGGTAGCAAACCTGTCGCCCAACCTTCATCCTGGCTTGGGATAGGCTGCTGATGCTGTTTAGCTGCATTTTTCACATCCCCAGCAATTTTGTCCATGGTATCCACTTCATGCTTCCTTATTCCATATTTTAGTGTTTTTTCAACTTTCTTTACATTCTTCTGATTTTCATATGATCTATCCCTTAGATAATTCTTGTACAACTCTGTATTAAACATGAAACCTTTTTACTAATATTCCTGGCTGTATTCCTAACTTTCTTCCCTAAGAGATCATTAGCAACTTTACAATAAATATTCCTAAAATTATTCCACCCATCTTCTACATTGTCAAGTTTTAAACTCCAGTTTAGTATTCAGCTGTTCCCAGAAAGTTTCTCTCAATTTTTTTATCCTGGAGTCTATCAATGTTGTAATTTCCAGGAAGGTAGTTATGTATCTGAAATTTCAGCTTTAAATTGGCCCTAGACACTATTAGATGATCTTTAATTTAATCATCAATAACATCACTCCTATATACCCCAGTATTTTGTATTGATCCTGCTAGTCTTTGGTTTATAATAACGTAATCAATAGGGTTAGCTGTCTTACCATCAAGTGAATGCTGTGAACTTTAACTTATGGGCCATTTTGTGACCAAATACTGTGTTGATTGAAACTAAATTGTTGCACCTACAAAATTGCAGCAGTCTGTTGCCATTACTGTTTTTTTCCTACAACAACTTTCCCTAGGCTAGGATACCATCTATCTTTATTTCTAACGTTCTAGGGGTTACAATCTTCTATAAGAAAACATCATATTTCTATCTGGGACCCTGCTTATTTGTTCCTGTAACTGTGAGTAAAAATTCGTTTCAATCAATACTGTCTCCATCAGTTGGTTCTATAGGGGCCTATTCTACTATGACTGATACCGTGCACTTTTTACTTGTAAAATGAGTGATTAGTATTCTATTATTAATACCTTTCCAGCCTAAGCAGGACTTCACAGCTTCCTTATTTGTCATCAGCCCCACTGCCTGTCTTTGTACCCTATCCTTCCTGCCTGAGAAAATAAATTCTATATCACTTGATTTAATGTTTCCTATCTCTGAAACTCATGAAACTCCTAACAAATCCAGTTCAAAACATTCAGTCAAAATGTTGATACAATAATTATTTTCTAATATTGCAGCATTCCAAGTTGTATTTTCTGTGTTCTATAAATCATTGAAATTTTTTGGCCCCAGGAAGAGCAATGGTCCTGAAAATCAGTGCAGAATGGGGATCAAGAAATCTTCTCAGGTCCACACCAAAGTGCTTAAGCTGGCTTAGAACTGGATGGCAAAAATTCCATGTGTACTCCAGCTGAATGGAAGCTTTTTGCAATCCTGGACCCATCTTGGTCACTACATTGTTTGGTGCTTCTATCAGCAAGAGTCGAAATTCTGCACAGACAATCTCTAGCTCATCACCTCCACTTATTATATATTCTCACCTATTATGCTACTATAGAAAATTGTAAATAAATTAGTTAGGAAGAGATCTTTCATCCTGAAAACACTTGCCAAAAACAGACCAAACTCCCACAAATCAAAATAAATAGATAAAAGAAACTGAAAATAAACAGAAATTACTATAAATAACCAAGTCAAACTCAAAGTAAGCCAAAGTTAGCATGTAAGGCTGACAATCCTCATGCCTTCTCAAGATCAGAACATAATTTGCACTTTACTGAAAATAAAATATATTTTGAATGTTTTCTCTTTTTGACTTTAATAATTAAAAGGATATTGAGACTTTAAGGAATAATTATCAGTATATTTATATTAAACTGATGATCCATGGTCATTTGTTGTTTTGTTTTTCAGTGAAGTGCAAATTACGTTCTAATCTTGAGAAAGCAGGGGGGTTATCAAGCCTATCCGTGTTACTTATTGCCATGTACTTGCTGCCTTTTGGTCAAATGATCTTCCCCTTGAAGCATTTTCTGAAAGTTCCAACTTAATACCCAAATCCATTCTTGAGATATGCTCTTTTGACAATGTGCATTCTCGTTGTATCTGTTGGTTTAATTCAAAATTCCCCTCATTATCATAAATGTAGTAGTGTGCTCGTAGCAGTAGTAGTGGTGGTAGTTGTAATACTAGTAGCAGCGTGCATATATTGCCCTTTTTGATCATTTGGTCATCTCCCTTATAATTTCCCAAACGATCCAAACTAATATATTCAGTCATTCCTGAGCTACATCCTTTTGACAACCTATATACACATGAGTTTTTTTTTAAATTTAGTTCAACACTCCTTTCAACATTCTCTCAAAAGCTAACCTGAATGCTCTTTGTCTTTTTGAAAAGTAAAGGCCAAACATGGATACTTTTTTCAATAAATTATAGTGTATGTAAACAATGAACAAATCGCCTAACTTACAGTCCCTGCCCTGAGGACTGTGGAGGTTGACATCCTCAAAGATATAATTACTGGACCTTTCAACAATGCTGAACAAATGGTTCTCTTAAAATTTCGATTGATTGTGTTTTGTAAAATGACTGGCTTGGGGGAGGGGCTGGTTGCCCTCAATTCACTTTTGAATGTTAACAAGGGCAATAGAACGTGACACTTTCAGTCAAATCAGCCTCATTTGAAGTTTATTTGACCACTCGTTTGTATAAAAACCTTGTATGCCCTGAGGCCTGGCTTGCAGCCATTGTCCCTGGGGGGCTGTGTCATTGCTGGAGGTATTGTTATATGTTCTCTGGACTATTGTTAACAAAATGGATTCCTCAAAATTTTGATCAGATGCACTTAGGGAAAAGAGGGCATCAGAGGGAAGGCTAGTTGTCATCCATTAGTTTTGCCCCTTAAAAGGAAACTAGAAATTTATGTATCCAATTAAGTAGGCCTCCTCTAAAATGTATATGCAACCCTTCCATAGAAACCTTACATGTACCTGGGGCATAAAGTACAATCCTTGCCTTCATATAGTAGAAGGAGGGGAGGGGTGTCAATCTGAAGGCCTTGTTGTGCGATTTTTGGACTATATTTTGAACAAAATGGCTGTCTCAGATTTTCTATTGGATGCATCTGGGGAAAAGAGAACGTAGGGCCAATTATCCTTTGATAAATTTACAACCCTTGTCCTGAGTGATGCAAAGGGGGAAGGGTTGTCACTCCCAAAAACGTAATTACTGGACCTCTCAACTATACTGAACAGAATGGCTATCTCAAAATTTTGATTTCATGTTTTTGGGGAAATGACAGGGCTGGGGGGTGCTGATTGCCCTCCAATCACTTTTGACTATTAAAAAGGGCACTAGAAGTTTCGATTTCCAATTAAATAATCCCCTTTCAAAGTTTCTGCGTCAACTCATTCTTTACGAAGTGCAACACCCTTAAAAATATATTGTGCCCACATTGCTCTTTAATTAGGTACCCCTATTGTGCTGCCTATGATTTCTGTTTGTTTTGATTTCATTTATTTATTAATGATGTTTTGTGGTAGTTTTACGCTTGGAAGATTATTTGACTTTATTTCTGCTCATTTTTATGGCACTTGGTATTAACCAAATGACATATAGCGATCGCAAATTCTGTCAGTCTGTCAGTCTGTCTGTCTGTCTGTCTGTCCCAGTTTTGCTACTTCGGGCACTTCCAGGCAAGCTAGGGCGATGAAACTTGGCAGGCGTATCAGGGACCGGACCAGATTAAATTAGAAGTAGTCGTTTTCCCTATTTGACCATCTGAGGGGGAGTGGGGGGCGGTTAATTTCGAAAAAATAGAAAAAATGAGGTATTTTTAACTTACAAAGGAGTGATCGGATCTTAAAGAAATTTGAAGTTTGGAAGGATATCGTGTCTCAGAGCTCATATTTTAAATTCCGACTGGATCCGATGACATTGGGGGGAATTTAGGGGGAACCTAAAATCTTGGAAAACGCTTAGAGTGGAGGGATAAGGATGAAACTTGGCGGGAAAAATAAGCACAAGTCCTAGATACGTGATTGAAATAACCGAAACGAATATGCTCTCTTTGGGGGAGTTTGGGGGGGGGTTAATTTTGAACAAATTAGAAAAATGAGGTATTTTGAAAAAAAAGGAGTGATCGGATCTTAATGAAATTTGAAGTTTGGAAGGATATCGTGTCTTGGAGCTCTTATTTTAAATTCCGACTGGATCCGATGACATTGGGGGGAATTGAGAGGGAACCTTAAATCTTGGAAATCGCTTAGAGTGGAGGGATTGGGATGAAACTTGGTGGGAAAAATAAGCACAAGTTCTAGATACGTCATCGAAATAACCGGAACGGATCCGTACTCTTTGGGGGAGTGGGGGGGAGGGTTAATTCTGGAAAATTAGAAAAATGAGGTATTTTTAACTTATAAAGGAGTGATCAGATCTTAATAAAATTTGATGTTTGGAAGGATATCATGTCTCAGAGCTCTTATATTAAACTTCAACCTTATCCGGCCGGTGAAGGGGACGATGGGGGGGGGGGAATCTAAACCCTTGGAAAATGCTTAGAGTGGAGGGATTGGTATGAAACCTGGTGGGAAAAATAAGCAAAAGTCCTAGATACGGGATTGACATAACTGGAACGGATCTGCTCTCTTTGGGGGAGTTGGGGGAGGGGTTAATTAAAAAAAATTAGAAAAAATGAGGTATTTTAACTTGCGAAAGGGTGATCGTGTCTTAATGAAATTTCACATTTAGAAGGACCTCGAAACTTAGATATTTGTTTTTTGTCCCGACCGGGTCCAGTGTCATTAGGGGGGGGGGACCGAAAATCTTGGAAAACGCTTAAAGCAGAGAGATCAGGATGAAACTTGGTGGAAAGAATAAGCACAAGTCCAAGATAGGTGACTGACATAACCGGACCGGATCCGCTCTCTTTGGTGGAGTTGGGGTGGGGGTAGTAATTTTGGAAAAATTAGAAAAATGAGGTATTTGTAACTTACGAACGGGTGATCAGATCTTAATGAAATTTGATATTTAGAAGGATCTTGTGCTTTAAAACTCTCATTTTAAATCCCAACCAGATCCGGTGACATTAAAGGGAGTTGGAAGGGGAAGCTGGAATTCTTGGTAAACGTGAAATTGAGGTATCTTATGAATGGGTGACCGGATCTCAATGCAACTTGATATATAGAAGAATCTTATGTCTCAGGTGCTCCATTTTCAATTCGAATCGGATCCGGGGACATAGGGGGTTGGAGGGGGGAAACAGAAATCTTGGAAACCGGAAATCTTGGAAAACGCTTAGAGTGGAGATATCGGGATGAAACTTGATGGGAAGAATATGCATAAGCTATAGATACGAGATTGACATAATTGGTATGGATCCGTTCTCTTTGGGGGAGCTGGGGGTTTATAATTGGGAAAAGTTAGAAAAATTGAGGTATCTTTAACTTAAGAACAGGTGACCAGATCTTAATTAAATTTCATATTTAGAAGGAACTCATGTCTCAGAGCTCTTATTTCAAATCCTGACCAGATCTGTTGACATTGGGGGATGCTGGAGGGGGAAACCAGAAATCTTGGAAAACGCTTATAAAGTCGTAGATTCGTGAATGACCTAACCGGACTGGATCTGCTCTCTTTGGGGGAGTTAGATGGTGGGGTTCAGTGCTTTGGCGAGTTTGGTGCTTCTGGACGTGCTAGGACAATGAAAATTGGTAGGTGTGTCAGGGAGCTGTACAAATTGACTTGATAAAGTCGTTTTCCCCGATTTGAACATCTAGGGAGCTGAAGGGAGAGGAAAAATCAGAAAAATTGAGGTATTTTTAACTTGCGAGTGGGTGATCGGATTTTAATGAATTTTGATATTTAGAAGGACCTCGTGACTCAGAGCTCTTATTTTAAATCCCGACCGGCATTAAGCCTCTAATTTTTCTTTTAAAGCAATCTATAGATTCTTAGAATTTTGCCAGAGCTCATACCATATGAGCTCTTGGCTCTTCCGACCTCGTCACAAGTGCCATATGAGCTCTTAGCTGTTTTTGTTTAATAGAGCTCTTTAATTTTCGTTGCAAAATTGGTTTTATGGAAAAAGTTTTTTGAAATAAGTTCTTTTTTACTTTGTTTTTTACATAGTCTTGCTTGTAGTTTCATCTGCAATTTTTAATCCTGACACAAACAGTAATGTTTAATTTAGTTTCATACCTCCTCAAGTTAATCTGAAAAATTAAAATTAATATCATTCCGAAAAGTTCTATCCATGCTCTTTGACAACCTGGATACACTCACACGCTTTTCATTTTGTTAAATTGTAAGGGTAGGAGTAGCACTGGATGTTTCAACTTAATGCCCCCAGTTGTTCTTGAAATATTGCTGAAATGTCTGATTGGCAACCATGCCCATGGTGCCTTTTGATTTAATTCTAAAGCAGAATTTATTTTTAAAGTGTAACAGACAAATTGCATACCTGGGGGGGGGGTTGACATACCCAATGGCCCTAGGGACATAGTTGGTGGACCGCACTACTATGCTGAACAAAATGACTGTTTCAAAATTTTGATTGGACGTCCTTGGAAAATAAATGGGCTTGGGAGGAGGACTGCTTTACCTTCAATCCACTTTTGACTCTTTAAAAGGGAACTAGAACTTTTCATTTTGAGTTGAACTAGCCTCTTTAAAAATTTCAATGATATTGCTTGCTATTATAGAGCAGCGCTGCCTATGATATTGCTTCTATGTTCTTTTCAAAACCTGCATGCATATAGTTTTTGCATTTCGCTTAAAAAGTCCATAAATTCTCCCTAAAGATCTCTTAAAAGTTTCACCTTTAATACCCGTAACGTCATTAGTTACAGTTAGTAACTGTAGTGCTAGTATTAATGGTATGCACATAGTTTCTTATACCTAGTTCGAAATCTGCTGCAACTTAACCTTAAAGGTTTTTTTTAAATAATTTAAGCTGCTCTTGATATATTGCTTTGTCACCTTTTTGAAAATCTACAAACTCGTAGTTCTTCTTGATTTTGTTCAACATCAGTTTTAGTATTTCTTGAAAGCTTTACCTTCAGAGGTATAGTATCAAGAGTTGTAGTAGCGGTAGTAGTATTAGTCTCCCTTTAGCCCCCCAGATGGTCGAATCTGGGAAAACCACTTTATCAAGTCAATTTGTGCAGCTCCCTGACATGCCTACCAATTTTCATCGTTCTAGCACGTCCAGAAGCACCAAACTCGCCAAATCACTAAACCCCTCCCCCGAAATCCCCCCAACGAGAGCAAATCCAGTACGGTTACGTCAATCAAGTATCAAGGACATTTGCTTATTCTATCCACCAAGCATCATCCTGATTCCTCCACTCCAAGTGTTTTCCAAGATTTCCCCCTCCAACTCCCCCCAATGTCAAAAGATCTGGTCGGGATTTGAAATAAGAGCTCTGAGACATGAATTCCTTCTAAATATCAAATTTCATTAAGATCCGATCACCTATTCGTAACATAAAAATACCTCAATTTTCACCTTTTCCAAGAATTCCGGTTTCCCCCTCTAACTCCCCCCAATGTCACAAGATCTGTGACTATCAGTAGCAGGCTGACACGTCCTCTTGACAACGTTTGTCGGCATATTGTGTTTTCATTTAGTTCCATACAGTTTCAATATTTCCCAAATTTTTTGCCTTTGTACCCTTAGTCTTAGTAGCAGTAGTAGGAATAGCAGTAGAACTAATAGTAGTAGCCTTAACTTTACTGGCAGAAGTAGTAGTAAATGTAATAATAATAGTAGCAGTAGTTGTAGTAGTATGAGTAGAAACAGTAGCATTAGAATCCAATATTGTTTTTTATATTAGTTCAACGTCCCCACAGCAAACCCTGTAGTTTCAACTTCAGACACCAAACTCTTTCTAAGATCTTGCTGGTAACCCCATTTGACTACCTGCGCGCTGACAGCGTGTTATGATTCAGTTCTTGTTTCCTCCTCAAAATACCTTGAAATTTTCACTTTTATACTCTTAAGCATAGTTGAAATAGTAGTCAGTTAAATAGTTGAATTAGTATTAATAGCAGTAGTATTAATAGTAGCCTAATAGCACTAGTAATAGTACCAGCAGTAGTATTAAGGTATTACCTTTTGTTTGTTTGAACATCCCTTTCATCAAGTCCTGGAATTTTTACTTAATACAAATAGCCATTGCTATGAAATTGCTGATATGTCCTTTTGATAACTTGTATATTCATATGCTTGTTAAAATTTTCATGTTGATGCTCTTAGCCTTAAAAGTAACTGATAAAGTAGTAGTAGTAGTAAATTTAGCAGTGGTATTAGTATTAGTAGTAGCATGCACATATTGCCTTTTCGTCAACTGATCTTCCCCTTCAAGTATTCTCTGAAAGTTCCAGCTTAATGTCCAAATCTACTCTTTAAATACGCCCTTTGATAATGTGCATGTACATAGTATTATTTCGTTTTGTTAAAAATCTCCCCTTAATATTCTCTTAAATTTTCATCTTCAAAGACTTTGCCTTAATAGTAATAGTATCATAGTCGTAGTGATGGTAATAAGAGAAGAAGGAGCGAGAGAAATAATAGTAGTACCATGTACATGGTATCTTTTGGTTAGTTGAACATTCTCCTCATGATACCCGAAAGTTTCAACTTGATGCAGTAAACTGTTTCAAAAATAATGTTGATAAGGCCTTTTGATGCCCTCTTTATAATAATATTCTTAGCCTTACAACTTGTTTCAATTGAAATAGTAGTTGGAGTAGTTTAGTAGCAGTGAGAGTACTGTTAGTAGTAGCATGCACATATATCTTTTGGTCAACTGATTTTCCCTTTTAAGCATTACTGTATCTGAAAGCTCCATTTTATATTCCAAAGCCATTCTTGAGACAGGCTTTTTTGACAATTTGCATGCATATATAGCGTTTTTCTTTTCTTCAAACTCCCCTTCAATATTCTGTCAAATTTTCAACATCATACCTGTATTCTTAATAGTACTAGTATCATAATAGTAGTGGTAATAGTAAGAGCAGTTTTGGTAGTATTATTGTTGTATTAGTAATAGTAGTAGTAGTTACAGTAATAGCAGGTACATGTTCTGGGATGATGCCGTTTTGTCTGCTCAAAATCCCACTCATGATGCCCCAAAAGTTTCATTTTGATTTGTTTCCTCAGATGTTAATTCCAAATCTTCAGCCTTGGTAGTACTCACTATAGAAGTAGCAACTTAAGTGGTAGTAGTGGCAGTAGTAGTAGTAGTATTTGTTGCAGTTGTAGTTGTGTGCAAATATTGACTTTATGGTCAATTGATCATCTCCCTTATCATTTCCTGAAAATTCCAAATTAATATACGTGGTCATTCCTGAGTTATAACCTTTTGACGACCCTTACACCGACCTACACATATGATGCCATCCTATGCTTTTGCAACCGTTTCTGTTTATTGGTTCAGCATAGTACTTAGATTCGTGTTTTTATAGAAAGTTTCTGAAAACCAGGAATAAAATTGTATTTACTTTTATTTCGGGAAAAGATACAACAAAAAGACTACAGCGTTCCATTAGCTCTAGAAGTTCAGTCTGGGAAATCCACAAGGACACTAAAATAAGTCACACAGGACAAATGATGTCCAGGTTTCTTGCCCAGTTTCCCTAATTAGACTGTGCAACCGTCATTGCTCATGAACTGTGAAATCTGAAGACCATAAAAAATCCTATATTTCTGTTTTTTTTTTGTCCCTAAGAGTTTTCAGAAGAATCTTCCGTATAAAAATAAGTAAACTTTAAGTCTCAACCTGTCTTTTTAATTTCACCCTTCTCTCTTGCAAATTCTCTGATATTTGTTGCCCAAATCCCCCTAGAGTTTGAACATGTGTGCACGAGTGTATAAGTCTTTCTTTTGTTGCAGGAAGTTGACTATGCAAATATCTACTACAATGACCTGTTTTCACCAGATATAGATCGGTGCCGTAGTGCAGCTGTGTAAGTTATATTTTTTTGCCGCTTTAGTAATCCATACATAACCTTAACCGCTCTTCCTGGCTAACTAGTCATTAACCAATACAGGTGTTTGCTGTTGTAATGCCTCCTCATGCTTTGTCTAGTTATCCTAATTTAATTAACAAAAGTGGTCGAAATTGTATAGTAGATGGTTTTTATTTAAATGGTTGACTAATTTACTATAACTCATGTTAATACTATGAGAAAAAAAAATGCTGAACCAAAAAATTCCAAAGCTCGCATGAGGGTTATGTCCTTTCAGTAGACAGTAAAATAATATCAAAAGCCAAATTGACTTAAGAACCTTTTTCTTAACGTAACAATCTAGGCTTTACAAGGAAAGCCTAGGCTTTTTGTGGTGCCTAATGTAGTATCATTGTTTGGTCTGAGTTGCCTGAAATGTACGATTTCGGACAATTGACACAAAAAGTATTATTTATTTCCATGGGTTAACTGTTCATGTGTAAGCTTAGCTTCAAACTTTCCAGTATAATTTTAAAAATATTGGTCTCTTTGTCAGTGTTATATATGAATAAATTAAAAAAATTTCTTAAAAAAATTTAAGAAACTAACTTTTAGTTAGGTTTATCTAAATCAGATACTGTAATCAGATAATTTATGTGATCAACAAGAACTTCAAAACCGAACTGATATTTCGTGCTATTGTCTATGCAATTCAAACTTTCTTACTGTGCTATCACAGGATAGCACAAAATACTTTATGGATATTGTATACCTATATTTGATACCGATATCAACATAGTGGAATAAGTATCTTTATTAAATAACTAAGGAAATTAGGTATCAAATATTGAAAACGATGTTAGTTTTGATGGTTTTTTTTTTCAAAATGCAGTTTCTGCATACTCTATGCTATATTTTCCTATTTAGCATAGTTCTTTGTTTTGTGTGTGTTGATTCGGTTAATTTTCTTTTCATGAAGTCAAATAGTTTGTGGTAATGAAATGTCAATAAAGAGCGACTAGTTCAAATAATAAACGAAGTCCTAAGAAAAAAAAAGATAACTTTGACAATAATATGTACATCGACAGAATCAATTTTTATGATGATCCTAAACATGTAAAATCCATCACAAATGAAGGATCAACAGCAATGAGCCTAAGAAAAATTAATTAATATTTATCAAAAATATTTATCAAAAAGGGTTGTTTTCCACTCCTCTGGTCCTGTTTTACTGAGCTAAACTCAAACCCAATCTTCAGCAATCTGTCATCCTTCATCCACAGAACGTGCCCTAACCATCTCAACCTTTCTTTCATTATAGCCCTAAGCGGGATTGAACCAAACTTTTCGTACAGCCTACTGTTTGAAATATGATCAGTCACCTGGGTACCCAGAACAATCCGTAGGCAAATTCTCTGGAAAACAGTAAATCTTCATCTGCTTTTCGGAGCACCCATGCTTCAGAGCCATATTTGACCACTGTCGTCACCGTACCTTCCGATATTCTAATGTTGGTTTGCAGACCTATCTTCCTATTCTTCCAAACTTTTTTTTAATTGTGAAAAAACACCCTGGGCCTTGGCTATTCTACTTTTAACACCTTCACTGCTCCCACCTTCTTTACTAATAATACTACCCATGTAAGTGAAGCTGCCCACCTGAACAATCTTTTCGTTACCCAACGTCACCTTTTCATCTTCACTTATTCCTAGTCTTAGTGACTTAGTCTTCTTAACATTAATTTTCAAACCTATTCTAGCACCCTGAACTCGCAAAACCTCAAAAAGTTCATTCATTTTGATCACACTTTCATCTAGGATGCTTAGATCATCAGCATAATCTAAGTCCAGGAGAGTTTTTCCTCCCCATTTGATTCCGTGGTCTCCCATTGCCATTCCTGTGCTCCTTAGGCCAAAGTACATCAAAATGATCCATATAACGGAGGATCGAACACAAACCTGCTTAATTCCTGATTTAATATAAAACCGGCTGCTAACCTCATTTCCTACCTTAACCGCAGCAGTATTATTCTCGCACATAGCACTAATCACTTTAATGTATTTGTCTGGTATACCATATAAGGATAATACTTTTGCTAAAGCTCTTCTATCAACGGAATCGAACGCTTGCTCATAATCTATAAAACTGAGGACCAACAACTAAGGCACTTCTCAATTTTTAACCTAAGAGTAAACATTTGGTCGACACATCCTCTACCTTTTCTGAAACCTCACTTTTCTTCTCTTAAAACTTTGTCTACAGCATCTCTCAGTCTGAAAAGTATCATATTACTATGCAATTTGCTACCTATAGAGACCAGACTAATGCCTCGATAATTACGACAGTTACTCATGTCATCTTTCTTATGCGGTGGTTTAATTAAGATTTTCCTAAAATCGTTTGCTACTTCCCCTTTTTCAAGAATTATATTCATAATCTTCAGTAACTTATTTCTAACCTCGGAGTGCCATATTTAAGAAATTCATTTACCACACTATCAGCACCTGGTGCCTTATTATTTTTTAATCCTTTTATTACTGTCGCTAATTCTTCCTCACAACACAAATCTTGCTTCACATCCAAGGTATCATAAACTTTTTCATTTTCCTTTATATCTTTTCCTGCAACTGTATCTTGGTTTAGCATATTCTCAAAAAGTTCCGCCCATCTCTCTTTAACTCTTTCCTTATCACTAATTGTGCTAAATTGTGCTAATTGTTCCTGTCTTTAACTGGGACTTTTCGGATTGACTACCCCCTCTCAATTTATTAACATGCCAGTACAATATTTTACTATTATGCCGTCTAGCTGTATTTTCCAGATCCTCGGCAATTTTATCAATTGCCTCCACTTCACACTTCCTTAGTTCATATTTTAATGCTTTCTTTACATTCTTTTTGTTTTCATATGATCTATCTCTCAGATAATTCTTGTACAAACCCCTTCTCCTCTCTATTAAACATAAAGCTTTTTCACTAATATTCATAGCTGCAGTCTTAACCTTCTTCCCTAAGACACCATCAGCAACTTCACAAATTGTTTTTCTAAAATTATTCCAACCATTTTCTACATTGTCAAATTTTTAACTCTCAAGTTTAGTATTCAGTTGTTCCTTTTCTCAAAAGTTTCTCTCAAATTCTCATCCTGGAGTCTACCAACATCATAACTTCGCGGGAGGTAGTTATACTTCTGAAATTTCAGCTTTAAATTAACCCTAGGCACTACTAGGTGGTGACCTTTACTTTTAGTATCAGTAACAGCACTCCTATATACCCTAGTATCTTGTATTGATCCTGCCAGTCTTCGGTTTACTATTATATTATCTATAAGGTTTGCTGTCTTACCATCACGTGAGTACCATGTTAACTTACGGGCCATTTTATGACCAAACACCGTATTGGTTATAACTAGACTGTTATACCTACAAAATTGCAAATGTCTGTAGCCATTACTGTTTTCTTTTCCTATACTAAATTTACCTAGGCAAGGATACCATCTATCCCTATTTCTACTGACCTGGGCGTTGAAATCTTCTAGTAAAAACACCATATTTCGAAAGAAAAGAAACTTAAATTTGAACAAAACCGAACGTTTTTACTTCTATTGACTATTTCAAGCAGACTAAAATGCTTTTGTCTTGTTTTTTTTTCCTCATTTAGCAAATAGAACAGGATTCAACTCTAGATTCTATTTCATACGTCATTATGTTTGACAAGAAACACTTATCGTACAACTTCCTAACAAAACAATTTTATTGCACATCTCTAGCAAACCTTTCCCTAGATATTCTTGCAAAAATTCATTGACTGGCAGTGAAATTGAAGTACCTGAATTGAAGGTTTCCGAAAAGAAAAATCAACTCTTGCTTAGGTCTTTTATTGGGAGCAGATTTACTCTCATCTTTCACAAGTTAACTCAACAAGTCAAGAAAATCAGCTGATTCAATTCATTTTTGACCTGAATTGTAGACGACGATCATTTGCACTCGAAAGATATATCAACTCAGTCTTGTATTTGATTATGTTTTTTCTTTGTGCTTTTATTATTTTCAACACGGTAAATTCAGATTATTTATTTCTTACATTTCTACTTTTAGAAAGACGAAGAATGCAATTATTGGCTCTAACAGACAAAAGTTAGAAATTGTAAACGCAAGAGTAATTGAAAGGCTTGCCACTATTCTATGTGATGAATCAAGTGACGAAACTTTGAAATGTGAAATAACAGCGATCATTGGTTCTATAGCCCGAATTCCAGAAGGGGCTGCTGCAATAATCGACAGTAATGCACTGCCAGCTCTTCTTTGTCAACTGGTATCGCATAGTCAAAAACTTATGTCTTGGAGTTTGAATGCAATTGAAACCTTGCTGATAAGTGAAAGCCGATCTTTGGAAGTTATTGCTGCGAAAGTGGTAGAATCTGAACTTAGTTTGCAGTTGATCGATTTATTGAGATCTACACCTTCAAATCAGATTGCCACATCATCTGTCCTAACGATTTTATGTGAGGTAGGTCTGACTGCTCCTGGGTAGTTGTTTTTTTTTAATTCTTTTGCTCCAAGTCTCAAACTAGACACTCGGGGATCACCAAAATGGCTGGCTGAAAGATCTAGGTATGCAGAGAGTCTCCTGTCGTCTATTAAAGTAGATAATTTGTCAAAGCAGTTGAAATACTGTCGTATTATTTAAAGATGATATATCCATATCCCCATCTATTTGCGCATCTGATTTTTATATTCTCTATGTAAACGTTTTGGGTAACCTCAACTGGATTACACAAATAACTAATACTGTTAAGTTGTCTAATTGCTGTCTACTTCTTAGTTCAGTTTTAGGTATGATTTTTCAAAACACAGGTTTTGTTTGTTCCATGTTTCTTTCATTTGCCAGGCCTCACCAGGGAAAATGACTGAACCGAATCAATGCGAAAGAGCCTTGTAGATCATTTTCAAAGAAGAGCAGGTAGCTTATATTTGCTTTTTAAGCAGATTAGTATTTATACACCATGAGAAAGGTGTGAAATTTTGGTCTTAAATTTTAGCCAGACGACAATGATGAACCTTAGCACTGAGATGTTTTTGAACCACTCCAGTTAAAGCCCGTGTTCAAAGAAATAAAGCACTAGAAGCTCCTAAGTTTGCACCCGATCCATTTTAAACTTCAAGATATAAAAATTGTATTGCCTTTTACAGACTACTTCAATCGCTCAAAATAAGCCCCGCTGCCTTTTCTTTATTTTTTTTTAAGTTTCCTTTCGCTACAGGTTTTCGTGTATGTGCTGTTGATTTTTGGCTGTTTTGTATTTTTAGATTGTTCCCTTATAGCACACGTTGTGTTAGTGACCTACATTTCTATGTTTGATGTTTTATTTTATGGTTTGAAGTTTTATTCAATAACTTTTTTCAATGTTATTCTGATTTCGAAATTTTTACTCTTTGTCGACAGTATGTTTTTCTGTCTAAAATCAGTGTTCAGTCATTAGTTTTAATCAGTTCTTCTTATCGCTGACTAAGAATGTAAATTGTTCTGAAATGTGAAGTGTGTTCTGTTCATACTAAGTGAACAGAACTCGACAATACATTGTTGTGGCTCTTTCTTCCCCAAATAAATCTTGATTTAATTCTTGTTAGGTAAATGCCCCGCCAGTAATGATGTATTCATTCAATATGATAACCATAGAAGAATAAAGGGGTCGCCCAATCTCCACAAAATGTTTACATCTTGGAATATCCCCAAACCCTTCTTTGCGCCATATCTAGCACACTTGGCATCAAGCGCGGCACACTTCTACCATGTGTACCATCCATGTCTTTTTGTTCATGGTTGGTCACAGTAGGCAGGCCCTTGTAATGTACTTCAGTACCATGCCAATAAAAACTCAACTTTTTTTTATTTTTATGTTCTTTATTTATTTATTTATTATTTTTTTTTTAATTGCAACCTTGTCACTCATCATAATTTCAAAGCATTATTATGTAGTTGGATTATAAACTTTTAAATATTTGAAGAATTCTATATAAAGGGACTATTTAATTTCCTTTGTCACTGTAACTTCCAGTGTATTAAAATCTTTAAAAACTGTTATAGTAATAACACTGATTTTCTTAGTACACCCACTTACTCAACTAAAGTGAAAGAAAAATGTATCGTTCCATGTATCTTCATTTATTTTATAGCTTATTTTTAGGGTGAACATCTTAATCGGGAGATATTTTTATTTAATCGTTAAGGTAATGGAAACAACTGTGGTAAATACAGCTGCTAAAGTAATCGAAGATTTCTTTCAGAAACTGGTAATGGTGGCCCATGCTCATGGCAATAAACGTCCAACAAAGATGGAAATATTTGTACTAGAAAGGAAAATGATGTTTTCCTTTTCTGAGAAACAAGAAGGTTCCTATGATTTATTGATGTTACAACTAAAATCGTATTTCAATATTCATAGTAGACACTTGTGCCGTGGGAAGTTGTCAGCAAACGTGCCCACATACCTGTTTTCCTGTATCTAAAGATTTTGCTGCAACTTTTTACTTTATTCTCAGACCCTATTCACTGTCCAAACAAACTACTGTTTCTGATTGGATCAGAAACTGAGCTATTACCCTACCATTCTTTTTGTTTGTGGTGTTATAGCTGCATTATTTTTCAGGTTAAGATTCTTCAAGAACGTTTTGTTTCAGAGGGTTTGATTCAAGCTCTCTTCCCTTTGCTGTGTTCTGCATATTCAGATGTAGTTCTTGCTGGACTAGATTGTCTAAGCTCTCTTCTCAAGTATCAAGCTCGCACTGCGGTTATACTGGTTTCAGCCGAGTAAGTATACCATTCTATTATACATGCATGCTATGGTAGTATCCTTTACTGCTATCTTTTATCTTTTTTTTTCTCTAATTGATTTTAGTAAATTTATGAAATATCCATTGCTAAATAGAATTTCTTTATATGGTCAGGTTCTGGAGCTATGTGAGCTTTAGAACATATCAGAATAACCTGACTAACGGAAGATTAGACAATATTCAGGTTTTCTAAAGGTAAAACCAGTGCCTTTCTAAGTAGTGGTGTTAATAGGATCCCTTGTTTTTGTGATTCTTTTTTTGGAAGTACCCACCAACCATTGAGAGAGAGGTTTTTGGAACAAAAATCTTCAATCGACAAAGCTGCAAAGTTATGCCAAAGACCCAAGAATATTTATTTCGCCTTGGCCCAACTCGTGTATGATAACCCACAGTGTGGGTAGTAGTGTGGGTCCCACACTACTTCATTTTGTTTAAAAATATCTCCATTAGTGTCTCTGTTAAAGATCTCACGCAAGTTTTTTGAGAGACAGTTGAAGCTAAAAAATTGTCAATATACCAAAAATTAGCTCGTAATGGAGATGCTAGAAAAACTTGTGTGAGCCCATTGTACAATTAGCTTATTAGTTAAGTTTTTTCTCTTAAATGAAATGAACTCAATCTCAAACTTAGCATCTTGAATTAACATTCAGTGTTGGATTCTTTTTATTCAATCGCTGTTAGCATTATATGGAGTGGGTTTTCTTTTATTTCAGTAGTTGGATTCTTATTTGGTTTAGTGGTTGATTTTTTATGGCTCGTTTTTATTTTTATTTTTTACACTGAGGATGGTTGAGCCGAGGTCTCGGTCGAAATATTTGCTTTGTTCTTTCATCTGCACTGGCTGGAAATATTCTTGTTTTTTCTTCCTTATGAGTCTTTTCTTGGCTAGCCAGTGGGGACTCGGATGTTAGTTATATAATAATATGGAATAATATTGAAACAATATGGAAAAATAGCTCCTGGCAGGATTTGTTCCGCTCCTCCTCCCCAGGTGCTTATGTGTGTCTCAATGAACATGATGTAGACTTTTAACTCGTCTTCATTTGCTTTCATCATTAGGATATAAATCAATCTTGAATGGGACCGATTTCGTCGAAATCAGGTTTAACTTCTCTTTCGATTCAAATCAAAACTTAAAATCAGAATAGAGTAATATGCGATAGTCTCTCCCTCGTCCTCTAGATGGATCTGAAAAGAAATATCTTGGAAAGGTGAGAAATTTTGGAAAAAAAACTGATTATTTTGAAAATCATTTTTCTCTCTTTTATAAATCATTCTTTCCGTCACTGACGGTTTTCAGTCTGAAAATATTATACAGAACAGAACTTGACATCTGTGTACTATAGAAACACATTTCCACAGATGATTTTTCCGTTTGAATTTTTTTTTCTTTAATTTCTTCCTTGAATCTTGTATCAAAAAGGATGCCTTCATTCTATGTACAATTACTGATAAAAGTAAGTTTGACGACAAATTTGATAAAAAAAGTCAAGGGTTGTATGTAACCTCCAATGGGCAATTTGTTTGCTTCTTTTCCTCCATTCAGGAAGGGTGTTCCTGAGAATTTGGTTACGGAATTATTTTGTAACCCACTTGTTACTTCTCTATCAGTTTTTTCTCTCTGCTTTCTCTCTACAGAGTTGGAGGCAAACCGTTTTTGGAACATTTGGAGATTTTGCTGTACAAGGACAACCCCTATCCAATTCAGCTCGCTGCTTCCAAAATCATAACATATCTACATCGGCCTGGCTCACTGTCTTCATCGGAACCGATAGTAAAACTCAAAGTGATTCCAACTCTGGTATATTTTTTTCTATATTTCAATTTATTGTAGTATTGCAGATTTTTGCGTATATAGCGTGAGGTACAAGTAACTTTTCGTGTGTATATTGTTTTTAGGTTTCTTTTAAATTGTATTGAAGTAACTATAATGTCTAAAATCAAGAAGTGTGAATATTAGTTTATGAAAAAGAAAAGCATTGTTTAACAAAAAGCTAGAATCTAGGAATATAAACAATCTCTAAACTTATTGCAAGTTCGTTAAACTTATTGCAATTGATTTTTGTAATTTTAAGCGTTTAATGGCCAATTGTAGTTATTAAATCAAACAGTTCGTAGTAACGAACTGTAGTAAGGAACGATCCGGCTCAATAGTAATCGAAACTCTAAAACACGGAATTTTGATACCAATTGTTACAGCAAAAGAATTGCATTTTAGTGCTGATTTTAAACATATAAGTTTCATCAAGTTTAGTCTTACCCATCGAAAGTTATGACCCTGAGAAAATTTGCCCTTTTTTTAGAAAACAGGGGAAAATACCCCATAAAGTCAAATAATCTTAACGAAAATCACACCATCAGATTCAGCGTATCAGAGAATCCATCTGTAGAAGTTTCAAGCTCCTATCTACAAAAATGTGGAATTTTGTATTTTTGCTAGAAGACAGATCATGAATGTGTGTTTATTTGTTTTTTTTTGTATATTTTTTCCAGGGGTGATCGTATCGACCCAGTGGTTCTAGAATGTTGCGAGAGGTCTCATTCTAACGCAAATTAAAAGTTTTAATGCCCTTTTTAAGTGAGGAAAAAATTGGAGGGCACCTATGCCCCCTCCCACGCTCATTTTTTCCCAAAGTTACGGGATCAAAATTTTGAGATAGCCATTTTGTTCAGCATAATCGAAAACCTAATAACTATGTCTTTGGGGACGACTTAATTTTCAATGGAGGAATTTATCATGAGTGAAGCGAATTTCGATGAAGGGGCTGCAAGATTTTCTAGCATTATTTAAAAAAACAATGAGAAAAAAAAAGTTTTTTCAGCTAGAAGTAAGGAGCAACGATCAAGCCTAAAACGAACAGAAATTGTTACGTATATAAGGGGGTTCGTCTCCTTCACGATACCTCGATCTTTACGCTAAAGTATTTCTAGTAATTTCAACAATTTATTCTACGGCCTTTGTGATTCAGGGATCCTTCTTAAAGAATTGGGACAAAATTCAAGCTTTAGTGTAAAGAGCGAGGTATTGACGAGGGGGCGAACACCCTCATATATGCGTAATAAAATTATACAAATATATAAGTTCGCTGCGTAAGTCAACTCGTAAGTTACGCATATTTATTACCAATAAAAACGTTCGAAGAAAAAATAAAAAGTTCTGCTTGCCTTTTTAAGAAACCAAAAATTGAGGGCAAATTAAAAATGCAAGCTTTTTTAACTGCAAGTAACGAGCGACATTAAAACTTAAAACAACAGAAATTATTCCGTATATGAAAGGGGTTGTCCCCTCCTCAACGCCTTGCTCTTTACGCTAAAGTTTTTTATAGTTTTAAATAGTACAACTGTGACAAAGAGTCAAACTTTAGCGTAAAGAGCGAGGCGTTGAGGAGGGGACAACCCTTTTCATATACGGAATAATTTTTGTTAGTTTTAAGTTTTAATGTCGCTCCTTACTTGCAGTTAAAAAAGCTTGCATTTTTAATTTAACTTCTGAATGTTTTTGAATTAATGCATGTTTTGATTTTGGCTTACCGCAGATGAATAATTAAAACGAAATTTGCATATTATTATTATTTTTTTTGGCTAAATGGCTTTCTCATACTTTTGATCGGACGATTTTGATTAAAAAAAAGGGTAAGGAGGCCTATTTGCCCTCAAATTTTTGGTTTCTTAAAAAGGCAAGTAGAACTTTTAATTTTTTTCTTCGAACTTTTTTATTGGTAATGTAACCCTTAGGGTTACATTCTTACACAATTTTACCCTTTCAATCACTGCTTTTCTTAATCAGTTTACTGCCTATTCATGATAGCCCAAAAGTGTTTGTACTAAAACATTTTTTGGCTACAATTGTTAATAAAGTTCCTAGAACTTTCTAGAGCTCCTTGATGATGCATTGTTTTTTCGCTCATTTTATGCTGATTTTCCACACATGTTCTTAAAATTGTCTTTTTTTTTAAATTGAGTTTTTTAATTTTTATTAAAAACTGGGTTTTCCCAATCTTTTAAGACGTATATAACTGTTTGAGTTTCTACCGAGTCAATTTAAAGGGCCAGGTTTCGTTTTTACTGTCCTTGATACTTATAAGAATTAAGGCAAAAAATCAAATTTTAGCAGAAAGGGTGGGGGGTTGAGAAGGGGACAGTCACCCTCATGTATGAAATAATTTTTGTTTTTTAAGTGTTAATGGTGCTCTTTACTTTTATTTGAGAATTTTTATTTTTATTTGATTAAAGTTAAAAATTTTGAAAAAAATTTCTGCCCAAATGTATTCTAAGCTTTTGTAACTTTTGTATCACTTTTGAAACAAGTGAAAGTACTGATATTAAATATCAAAGTATCCATCTTATGCTAGAATTGATTATTAGTATTCTTAATTGAGTGCTAGTTCTTGTCTTCTGTTGAGATTCTTGTTATTTATTTTAGTTGAGGTTTAGGCGTCAAAATTTCCTGAAAGTAACAGTGACGAATCTAGAGTGACATATTAATTAGATTTGTCCGAAGATAGAAATTATGCAAAAGGGGCCTGAACTCTGCGAAGCACTTCACACTTAAACAATTTGATAATCTGATCAAAATTCTGTTTCGATAATACATAGTCTTTTTAGAGTGATTAATAAGTACTCCAACTAAGGGTATGTGATTGATAAGTATTGCTCGTTTTAGGTGAGACTTTGTCATTGTGACCGGACTATAGAAGAGCGTGTGGAAGCTGCTCGAACCCTTTCATATCTGATTGAAAGTGACCCAGAGTTGCAAAGTATTGCTGCAATATGTGACCATTCAATCTCTCATCTCGCCCAGTACCTCAAAGTACCTGTCTTCGATATGGCCAAAGGCTGTGGGAGATATGTAAATGTAGGCCCAAGGACCAATCCTTTAAAAGTGCAAAATGAACTCAGAGATGCAGCTTTTCGAGTAAGAAACTATTGTTGTTACATACTAATTTGTTTTCAAGGAATATTTGGGCAGATGCTGAACTAAATCAAAACGATTGACGATCATGGGAATTGTCAAGTGGGTGACAAATCAATATGACAATAACGGCTTACATTATTAAGTTCGAACTTTCAGGGCAAGTTGTGACGAATTTTGAACTAGCCAGAAGACACTATGTGTATACTTTTCATACCACTTCTACGGTTACTGTAACTAATGGCACTAAGGGCATTAAGTTGAAGCGTTTAGGGAGATTTTCAATTAAATGAAAAAATGTACGCATGCAAGTATTAAAGGGCATATGAGCAATATCGTAGGCAGTGCTGCTCTATCATAGCTAGTAGTGTTATTGATATTTTAAAGGAGCTAATTTGATTGGAAAATTCAAAGTTCTAGTATCTTTTTAAGAGTCAAAGTGACTGGAAGGCAATCAGCCCTCCTCTTTAGCTCTTAATTTTCCAGACATTTCCAATTAAAATTTAAGATTTTGTTCAGCATAGCTGAACGGTCTTGTAACTGTATCTCCAGGGCTGTTGCGTAGGTCAACTCCCCGCAGTTATGCAATTTGCCCATTATATTTAAAAAATAAATGTTGCCTTAAGATTAAATAAAAAGCACTGTGTGTGTTTGCTGATTGCCAATAAGAAATATCAGCAGTATCCCAAGAATGACTGAGGGTATTATGTTTCAACACTTGGGGCTACTTCTGTTACTACTTCTGCTCTTAAAAGTTAACTATTTCAAAAGAGTGTAAGTGTATCCAAGCTTTCAAAGAGCATAGATAGATTTTTTGTGAATCATATTAAGTTTTATTTTTCAGGTCAACTAGAGGAGGTATAAAATTAAACTAAACACTACTATTTGTGTCCAGATTTTAAAAGGGTGTATGTTGTTAAAAATTGCTAAAAAAGTTTCTCCAGCATACAAATAGCAGGCCAAACTATAAATTCTTTAAGAAAAACCGAAAAGATTTAAACTATTATATTTTATTCCTGAAAAGACTATGTCAATATAAAACGAACTGAAATTAATTAAAAAAAAACTTTCCACAAAATAGCATTTCAAGGAAAAGTAAAGAACTCCATAAAGCCAAAAATGAGCGAAATTGGAATCATATAATCTACCAAGCGTAAAACTACCACAAATCAGCATTGATAAATAAATGAAAACCAAAACGAACAGAAATTACTTTAACCAACCGAGTCAAACTCAAAACGAGCAGAAATTATCATTACTAGGGCTCAAAACCCCTATGCCTTCCGTGAGCTAGAATATAATTTGCAGGTTACTGTATTTTTTTTAAATGTTTTCACTTTTATAGTTTTAATAAATCAAATAGTATTAATGTTTTAAAAAATAAACACCAGCCTATATATATATATATATATATATATATATATATATATATATATATATATATATATATATATATATATATATATATATATATATATATATATATATATATATATATATATATATATATATATATATATATATATATATCAAACTGAGTTTTGGAAGGCGATGGTTCAGGTTGCTCCCGCTGCCGCTTATTTTAGCCGATTTCAAAGGGGCTCTTTTTCTTAGCCATGTAAAAGTTGAAATTATACACGGATCAACTATATACATGACGATACGGAATTGGATTTGGCTAAATTTTTGCCTACTTACACGTTACGTTTCTAGAGAATAACAGCCAACTCGGTATTTTGGACTAACTTATAGCAAGCGTCAGACCTGTTATCCGAAAAGTGGTTATGCATATGACTTCTTTTTTAGGTAAATTAACTTTTTATTACCCCAAAAAATGGAGGCGACAGATAAATCAGGATGAACAATTAACACTTCCAGTTATGCTCCTAAGCACTGCGGAATAGCATTTTCAAATTCTTTGTTATATTTGTAGAACCTACCTGGAAATATCACTTGAATCTTGAGTTTGTCCTTAGCTTTATATTCAGAGTAGTACCTATGAAATCTTTGACATTTGGACCACCTGTAATATAGTAGACAGGTGGATATACAACGCCTTCTTAAAATCAGAATAACGTAAGGATATATAACTTGAAGACCTCATATGGGGCCCCCTCTCCACCTTAGCTTTTATTTAAAGACCTTTAATTTGTTCGTAAATCGGTCACATACTAGTTGGAACCACCGGCACATTGATCATCGAATTCACACACCAATGACGTACTGAAAAGGTGACAATTGAGAACCACGAAACTGTGTCGATGCCAGCTGAAGACAATATGCGCATGTGCCAGAAGGGTTTAGTGGCCACCATGTTTAAGGTCATTTATTTCGTAGAAAGGCTGAAATTCAGAACAGTGGTGTAATTTAGTCATGGTTTGAAGCTACAGTGAAGATGAAATCATTTGAACAAAAAATGAATATGATTTTGGAGTTGGTGCTATCTCTAACGCACATCGCAAGTAAAATCAGTCTACTGCATCTGTTAAAACGTTTATGTCAAAAAGGGATAGGCTACATAGGGTTCAGTAGCTTCAGTTTTAATATATAGAATTGTGGATGCTAAAGGCCTGATTTTTGTGAATCTCTGACGCAAGCGATGCTGCTAGGAGGGTATATTTTCCCTCGTGCTGGGAGGTTGTTTCATACACAAGAGAATATGTTCCTGTAAATAAAAATATATTGTGTTCATACCTCCATTTTCTGTTTCGCATATGTATTTTAAATGTTTAGATTTACATAATCTTGACGGTTAAGCACTTAACGCAACTGGTAGACCATTATAACTCTTATGCACTTATAACTGGAAACGCAGCTGTATGAATTCAGGGTAACTCGGAAATCTCTGAAAGTATTAAGGAGCGGTTAAAAATATTACTAAAGTGACTCTAAAAGGGAAAGTTTAATAGAATACAGTTAATCAGAATCATATTAATGGAAGTTTATTGTAAAATACACAGCAGTGGTGGGATTCTTACTTTTGCTTTTTTAAATCTATATTGGCTTCTGTTCGAGTGTCAATTTCTATTTTATGGCTGTTAATTTGGTGCTATCTGTATATGTGCTTGTATCAATTTGCGCATATATATGACTTTTTAAATAAAAGGATTTTTGATATATCGCTCTAATTACTACATATTGAATTTTTTCTGAATTTTTTATTATTATTGCAGTACTCAGTAGTTTATTTAGCATAAATTTATACCTGAAAACAAGGCAAATTATAAGCTTAGATGGACGTGAAGCAGGCATGTGTTATAAGTTGTTTCTAGGACAAGCAGAATATAGATAGCGCTTAAAATAAACTATACTATATTGCTGCTGCTCGTTTTCAGCCCAATTATGAAAACTGGTCTAAATACGCTTTATTTTTGTTCCAGACCCTCCCCCTTCTGTTAGAAATTCTTTATTACCCCCCCCCCCCCTGAGGCTGTATGTACCTATGTATTTTTGGTAAACAGTTTCAGATTTCGTTTACTTAATTATAGCAATGTATATGATTATATTTATGTTGAATATTATGAAATTAAGGCTCCATTAGCTTCACTGATACATTACTGATTTTAATACCAACAATATCTGCCACATGTATGCGCTAGGAATAGCAGCTTTGGGGAGAAGCCATAATTTCAATGGTTATACCTTTCCTATCTTTAATTTTTCTCTTGATGTCATTTTCCTTCAAAAACGCGCTATTCTTTGTGTTAACTAAGCTGAGGAGTGATACGTATTGTAGATAGCCAAATAGATAATTTAGGCCGGTAAATCCATGTCTTCTTTTTCTCTATTGTGTGCTTTTTTCAATGTTAAATATCAAAATAGATCCTCAAACGACAATATTTCCTTTTGAACTCCCCCTCCCCTTCCCGTCAATTAGTTTGTGGTCCATTATTTATAGCTTTTTTTTTAGGCCTTTGCATCATTAGCAGATTCAGATGAAGAAATACGGAAAAGGGTCTTAGAAACAGAGGGCTTAATGCCATCTTTAATGTCAGCTTTAAATGAAGGCTGTAGAGAACTTCACATATCTGCCTTACGTTGTTTATTGTCTATCTCCAGGTCTGTCCAGCAACTCAGAACGACTTTTCAGGTAATTTTTTCTTAGCTTGTATTTTGTGGACAATCTTTGCTATCCAAGTGGATGTTTTAAAATGTGCTGAAACAATTCTTTGAAATTTTAAACTCAGCTTAGATAGCTTGGGCATAACCTCAATATACACAGTGACCAAATTTCAAGAATAGATTCACACAATAGCCCAGAGAGGGAAGTGGTAGAAGAAGTCATGATCACGCATCAATGAGGTTATAAAGAAAAAAAATAAAAAGTCTAAAGCCTTGAGAACATTTTACTATAATGGAAACATCAACAATATTTTCACTTAAAATTCAATACTATCTAGGGATTTTATGTAACAAAATACTAGAAATTTATTATACGCGAGAAACTTGCAAGAAAAAGATTGAGTAGCATAAACCAGGTAAACTTAAGTTCGGAAATTCCATGAAAGTTTATTTTCTGACCTGTCTTTTTTTCTGAACGCGTATCTCTTTCTTCATTTAGTCCATTAAAATTTCTTATGGATAAATTCACCAAGGAAACCTGCTTCATGTACTAATTTGATTCTTTTTTTTTGCATTTAGAGGAAGGATTATGGAGTTAAGAAGAATTTTAAAGAAATTTAATTTCAAGAAATTTAAGTTTATCTTTTCAAAGAGCCTTTTCGAACATTCGAAATTTGTTTCTAATATGTTTTGAAAACGAATGCTTAAAATATAATTTTTGTTTATTAGTTTGGAAAGAAACGTTCCTTGTAAAGCGAGTAATTTACTTCCGACCTTGTCGCTGCTCTTTTAGCTATTTGATCCTGGGAAATCCCTTGCACGACTCGGATCTACCTAACTTTTAGGACTATTTGTCAACTTTTAAATCCAAGCTCTGTCCTATTTTTTTCTTTTTAGAATGTATTTTTTTTGTAATAGTTCTTGATACTTTTCTGATAAATACAGTTTTGTATGGTTATTTGCTCATTGATGACAATTCTTCTTCTTTTTTTATGTAAAGCGAGCAATTGGTGCTATTTTGATCAATAATTGCATATGTTCAAATGGCTTATTGGTGGAAAATTACTGTTCTAGCGATATTTCTGAGTAGATCATTACTGTGTAATCAAACTTAAGAACAATTACGAAATAACACCCTAAAAACTAAGATTTTGGCCAAGATTTCAGCTTATTAATTGTATGGCATACTAACGTTCAGGGCTGAAGGAAAAGGGTAAAATAAATCGATTAAATAAATTCATCGCCACAACTTACTCAGGAGAAACTTTATTTTACAATCAGAGCTGTTCGTGGGGGGGGGTACAGGCAAATGGGGCAGTTTTCCTGGTTGTCGTGGCTTGGAGGGGCGCCATGGCTGGGGAATTGTCCATTTTGATCCGGCTCTTTTGTTTATATTTGAGTCGGGATGGGGGCGCTGTAACCAGTTTTTCCCCGTGCACCAACAACCCTAGGAACTGCTCATTTTCAAATTGAAAAGTTTTTTTTTTCATATTCTTGAAAAACCACCAACGGCTCTGTTTGCAATGATGTTCAGTTTTAGTTTCAAATCGAAAAGTTTTTCCCATATTTTTGAAAAAAAACAAAACCAAAAAACTCTTCGCATTTAGAGTGCAATGCACCTCTAGACTAATATCTGTTCAGTTATTATATCAGATACTGGGAATGTTGCTTGCCTCTCATCTTTAAGAATTAAATAGAAAAAAAAATACTGAAAAAGAAGTTTTCAAAGTCAAGAGCAAGATTAAAACCTAAGATGAGTAGAAATAAAGTCCTATAACAATTCAAACTTAAAACGACCAGAAATTACTGCCAATAAATAAATGAAGTACAAGATAAACAGAAATTAAGCTAAATAATCACATCAAAGATGAAGATAACAGATACTGATGAATAAATAAATCTCTAAATGAGTAGAAATGGAAATGAGTAGTCAAGTGCACCTTAAAACAAACAGGAGCTTGGCTGTTGCTTACCTCCCTCAAACCTGCTAAAGACTATCGTGTCATTTAGGTTTTATTGAGGACTTTCTTTTGAACATTGTAGTTTAATTTGCAGCAATAACAAGTAAAATAAAGTTGCCATAATAATCAATATGACTGCCAAGAAATAATGGAAATAAACTGAATGTATAGTATAGAATGATCGTAATTCCTGGAAATGTTCAAAATTCAAGATTTTAGTGTTACAATTATAAAAGAAAAACGTTCAAAATATATTGGGTTTTCAATAAAGCGCAAATGACGCAATAGCCTTTAGTAGATTTTAGGAAGGGAGAACGGTAGCCTTACTACTGTTTTTAGTAATTTCTGTGCGTTTAAGTTTGGCGTAAAATGTGTGAAGTTTAAGTTTTTACTTATACTCTGTTAAAAATTTATTTATTCTTGTATATCCGTATCTGTTATCTCTGTTGGTGTAATTGTTTATTTTAATTTGTATTCGTTTTCGGTTTCGTGTATTTTAGACAGTATTTCAGGTCGTTTTAAGTTTGAATTATTATAGGACTTTATTTGTGCTCGTCGGGGGTTTTAATAGCGCTAAAATACTCTTCTTGGAAAAAGCTCTGTTTTGGGAACGAAATTGTAATTTATATATGTTTGTTTTTTATTGCCAAAATTTAATTTTTGTTTGATATTATTAATGTTTTTTATTTCTTTTAGTTTTTAGGTCTTCTGCTTAACTGTTAAATGATCTGGATCTATTTAAATTCTTAAGTTGAATTAGGAGCTCTGACCGTTGATTTTGATCATTGAATAAATTTCACTCAATTTGAGATCAATGTTTATGAAGGGTCTTGGACTAAGCTTTTGACTCAGTAGCAATCTCTAGACAATATATTTGAAAGAATTCCTCTTGGATAATGTTCAGAAGGGTATTTAAGGATGAAAATGAAATAAGAGAATAAATATAGAGGTATAGTTCAGCTGTCTGTATTTCTGACTCTTAACTTTTTATTTGAGATTCTAAAGTAAGTATATTATGGTGTGATGAGAAAAAGAGGTCATTTTGACAACCTGAATGTACATAATTGCTTTTGATTCAGTTCTGTATTCTCCATAACATGCCCTGGAAGTTTCAACTTGACACCCTTAGTTGTTCTTCAGATGTTTCACATACACCTGGATCCACGTGGTATCTTTTGATTTAGTTCAATATCTCACTGAACATTCCCCAGAAGTTTCAATTTGATACCCTTGGCCATTCCTGGAATCTTGCAAATTTACTCATTTGACAATCTATAATACACAGTATGTTTCATTTAATTGGACCTTCCCCTTTACATTCCCTGAGAATTTGACTTAGTGCCCTTAGCGGTTTCTTAGACATTCTAGATCCGCCTTTTGACAACCTGGATGCATGTAGCGTTTTTTTTTATTTAGTTCAACATCCCTTTCCAGTACCTTAGAATTTCAACTTAATTCCCTGAACTTTTCCCGAGATTATCCATACACGCCCTTTTGAGGACCTGGTTGCACATAGTTTCTTTTGATTAAGTTCAAATTTTCTCTTAATATTCCCCAAAAATTTTAACTTTATGCACTTGGTAATTCCTGAGATGACGCATAAGCCGCCTCCCACTCCTCCCGTTTTGCGCTACGAAACATATTTTTTAACAACTGCCTATTTGTGTTTTCAGCGAGCATTGTCCCAGGTGCAAAAAGGGACTCAATGTTTAAAGTACAGAACAATGTCATGTTTTCTTGGCAATTTAATTGTGATGGTATTATTGGAAATATCATTACTAGCACAGACATTGTCTAGAGATAATATTACCCTTTACCAATGTTAAAAGATTAGAAATTAGAATTTACTTTAATTGTCCGGCATGAAACCAAACTGTAACTGGGAATCCTAAATTTTTTGGTTATAGACTTGGTTATGGGATCGAGTTAGTTTTAGGACAAAATGTCGATACCCAGTGTCATTTTTTTTTTTTTAAAAGAAGAGAGTCGATCACCCCGAACTCTCCGTGTGCGTAGTTGTGCTTTTAGTATGTCATTTTATTTTGCAAATATTTAATTCAGGATCATTCTGTTTGGCGACCTGTGTTGAATTTGATGATAACAGGAGACGAGGGTGTACAGAAAGCGGCTTCTGGAATACTTTGCAATCTCCTTCTTGAGTTTTCCCCCTCCAAAGAGCCACTTCTTGATAAAGGAGCGTCAAGTCTTTTGGGACGACTTACTGCTTCGTCAGATCCGACGTTACGGTTGAATGGTGTTTGGGCACTTATGGTAAAATTATAATTTACTTTGTACATTATAAGGCACACTCGGTACTGTTATTTAAAGCACTTACCTCAGGAAATATTAGATTTAAAGATCAATATTTTAGTAAAGTCATCTACCTCACCTTGCTGTAATCACAAAATTCGGAGTGCAAAACGAATAGGATGTTAACTATTTAAAATTTCCTTAGAACTCATTCAAAATAATACTGTATTCAAAATATGTGAACACGAAAACTTTCAAACAAAAACCCGTTTTCTGCAGGTGCAAGTAACACAGGATTTTTGAAGCCACAAAATATCCCAAGAAAATTGAGTCAAAAGCCGAAAAGTCATATCAAAGAGAACAAATTCTTCAAAGATATCAAAGAGAGAAACTTTTTGCGAAATGATAAATTCAAATAAGCATTTAGTAGAAAGCAACTACTGCCAACTTTAACAATTCTAAATAATATTTCATTTAAAGACGTAGTCACTAGGTCTTAGATTTTGTACAATTGAAATTTACCGTATCTTTAGCTTTTAAGTAAGGCATTTGAAATAGAAGCTAGGCTATTAGATAGAATAAAGCACTTTTAATGTACTACTTTGTGTACGTTTAACTTGCTACAGTTTAACCTGATTACTCGCTCAGCACCATAAACTTAATATGTTTTTTTTTTCAAATGGTCTGGTTTCACCGTATATAACTATAACTATAAATGTAATCCAGAAATTCTGTCTTTTTATAAATTAATTCGAAAAAAATGTTGGCCACAACGGAAGTTTCTCAAAGAAAATAGAAATCCATATTAAAGCCAAAGACGAACAAAAATAAAGGTATACGATAATTCAAACGAAAAGGAATTATTATCAATTAATGAATGGAAACCAAAACGCAAAGAATTGAAAATGAATAACCATATTAACAGGTAATGAAAGATCTGTACTGACAGATACTTGAGAGGAATGAGTTAACCTTGAAACGAACAGAAATTACAACAAACAGGAGTACGTCCCGAAACAGGAGCGCCTTAAGGAATATTAGTGCAATTACACCAAACAGGAGTGCCCTCTAACCTTGTAAAGGCTTATCGTAATTATATCGTTAAATTATATGTATCGTAATTATCATATATTATTATCAGTTTGTCATAACGTCAACAACAGCACAACAAACATACAATAGATCAAGTCTAATCAAAGCTTACAAAATAAGAGCAGTGCTACCGCTCCCCCTATCTCCCTCTCAAACCCTTTAAATGGCTTGAGTGTCATTTGCATTTCTTTGGAAATAATTAGTGTTTCGAAGATTGTGGTTTTTATGGTACTTGCTATTTACAAGTGACATATAGCAATCGCAATTTCTGTTGGTCTGTCGGTCCCGGTTTTGCTAGTTTGGGCACTTCCAGATAAGCTAGGATGATGAAATTTGGCAGGCGTATCAGGGACCAGACCAGATTAAATTAAAAATAGTCGTTTCCCCGATTTGACCATCTGGGGAGGGGAGAGCGGGGGACGGTTAATTCGGAAAAATTAGAAAAAAGGAGGTATAGTTAACTTACGAACTGGTGATCGGATCTTAATGAAATTTGATATTTAGAAGGATATCGTGTCTCAGAGTATTTTAAATCCCGACCGGATTCAATGACATTGGAAAAGTTGGAGGGGGAAATCTGAATCTTGGAAAATGCTTAGAGTGGAGAGATCGGGATGAAACTTGGTGGGAAAAATAAGCACCAGTCTTAGATACGTGATTGCCATAATGGAATGGATCCGCTCTCTTTTGGGTTGGCTAATTCGCAAAATTAGAAAAAATGACGTATTTTTAACGCACGAACGAGTGATCGGATCTTAATGAAATTTGGTATTTAGAAGGACCTCATAACTCTTATTTTAGAAGATTTAGAAGACCTCTTATTTTAGGTCCCAATCGGATCCAGTGTCATTAGAGTGAGTTGGAGGGGGGAAACCGGATATCTTGGAAAACGCTTAGAGCAGAGAGATTGGGATGAAACTTGGTGGGAAGAATAAGCACGAATCCTAAATACGTGATTGACATAACCGGACCAGATCCGCTCTCTTAGGAGGGATGGGCGGGGGGGGACCTAATTCGGTAATTTGAAAAACTGAAAAAATGTGGTATTTTTAACTTACGAGCGGGTTATCGGATCTTAATGAAATTTGATATTTAGAAGGATATCGTGTCCCAGAGCTCTTATTTTAAATCCCGACTGGATCTGGTGACATTGGGAGAGCTGGAGGGGGAAACCGGAAATCTTGGAAACGCTTAGAGTAGAGGGATTGTAATGAAACTTTGTTGGAAGAAGCTCTTGGCTCTTCCGACCTCGTCACAAGTGACATATGAGCTCTTAGCTCTTGTTATTTGCGGAAGTATTGAGAACAAGAACAACAAAAGGCAAAAAATCACCATGATAATCAAGATTACTGTAAAGAACTAATAAAAGTAATAAAATGTTTGAAATACATCGTGTTTTCAGTGAAGCGCAAATGACGTTATGACCTTCATAAGGTCTAGGGGGCGTTAGTCCTACTCAGGTTTATTCGTTATTTCTGTTTGTTTGAAGTTCGACTTATTGTTCAATTTGATTCCTGTTTGTTATACGATTCGTTTATTCGTTGATTTTGAATTGAAAAGGGAATAGTTGTGGGAAAAGTCAAGTCATGTAGTACCTTTTATTTCATGGTTGTTTTGATTATTCATTGTAATATCTGTAAGTTAAGAGTTTCATTTATTCAATTGATAATAATTTATCTTCTCTTTTTGTTTGAATTTGAAAATGACACTTTAATTTTCTTTGAACAAGTTTATTTTTTGGAAAGTTTTTTTGACCATTTCATTATAAATGACAAATTATTTATTGGTGAATAATAGGAGTATTTGCATTGTTTAAGTTTTTCTGCAAAGTATTAAGATTTCGATTGTGGACAAAATCTGAATATTTTGTCTAGATTTTTGAATGACAGTAGTTTTTTGTAAAATATTTATTGGGGGTTCAAAATTTGCATTGTTTTTGGTCCTTTAAAGAGGTTCTCTTAATTGAGGTTCCTTCAGCCAAAGGATTGTAACTGAACTGTGTCTACATGGTTTTTTTATTTCAAAGTAGATCAGCGTAAAAAAAGAAAAATTGTTCCTATTGAGCATCAATATAACCCATTTGTTTCAAAGTTAATAAAGAAAAAGAAAAAAAAAGTTTTTTTTCCTGATGGGAGAAAAAAACGAAGATAGAAATTAAAATTAAAAATCATTACTTTGTTTCACATTCAACATGTATGTGTAACATTTGTTCAAATAAACCGACTCATTACAAATCTAAAAAAAAGCGCTTTACTTAAAACACAAAATTGACACAACAAAACACGATTAAGAAATGAAAACTCCTTAAGTACCCTACAGAAAATAGTCTGATGCTTTTTCTAGTCAGCCCACTACTTATTAAATTTAGTAGGGGGATGGGAGGGAGAGTTTACAAGAGCAAGGATTGAACACTCGAAGTTTAAAGTTTTCGACTGTAGAGATTATGATGGTACCTTATTCATACTTCCTAGCCTTTCAACTCCATAAATGACACTTAAGTGACAATTGCTGTACCACATGGATCAAAAACGGTATTATCAAAAACAAATATTAAAAAGCACGTAGATATAAAAATTAGCTTTTAAATGAGACCTTAAACAGCTCTATGTGATATTGGAGTAGCTTGGTAGTTCTGTTAGTCAGTAAGTGATTTATGAATGATATTAAGGAGGTTGAGGTATGGAAAATACAACAGGGGTGAATGTAAATCTCAGATTAGAGTTTTCAACCGTTAGTTAAACTCGTTAGTGGCGAAGAAAAAAAAAACAGGAGATCAGTGCTACCAATACAAAAGAGTGGGTTTTCCTTGTTTTTCAAGGCGGGAGGGGGGTGTACTATTTTCGTATTGGTTTTGATAAGGGCCATTCTAATTATGTACTTTTCTATTCACCAGACGCCATTTCGGAAGTGGTTTCAGACCGTTCTTTGAAATTCCTGTAAGTTTGTTTACAAAATAACTTTTTATTATCAAGATTAATCGAAGTTATAATTACCATTGCTGAATTAGTGAACAAGCTAGTTTTTTCTCACTTGGCAGTTCTTTTAAAAACTAATTTTTAAGCTTCGGAGTACTGTTGGCCGTGGTTCATTCTTTGCTAGGTTGCAGCTACTACTCTAACCATGATATGTTTTTCCTCTTAGGTTTCTTTGACCCAGTGCATATGCCCAGTAAGTTGCTTGCCGGTCAGGGACAAAATAAAATCGGGCCTACTTTAGTTGTAACAAGTTTTCGTCTTCATTGGGGTTCCAATCCGAGGCACCTGACCGTTTCTACATACCCCACAAGTCTAAGCAATTCTGAGAAAACAAAATTCTTTGGCCTAGCTTCGGGTGTTACGAATAGATACAACCAATCTTCAAAGTACTTTTGTCCTCTTAAAGTCTATGTGAGCCATGTGGACATGTTTTATAAAGCTACAAACCTATCAGAGACATGATACAAAAGTTGCGCTTTTTTGGGGGCTTTACAAACCGATGCAGCCAAAATCTGTTTCAAATTTGTTTTCTGCATATGGTTTCACACAACGGACAAACTTGGACAAACGGACAAACTTGGCCTAGCTTCAGGTGTTACGAATAGTTACAACCAATCTTCAAAGTACTTTTGTCCCTCTTAAAGTCTATGTGAGCCATGTGGACATGTTTTATAAAGCTACAAACCTATCAGAGACATGACACAAAAGTTGCGCTTTTTTGGGGGCTTTACAAACCGATGCAGCCAAAATCTGTTTCAAATTTGTTTTCTGCTTATGGTTTCACACAACGGACAAACTTACGAATGTCATTTTGAAGCTGATTGTAGAGCCATGATATAGGACAAATCGAAAATGCACAATTTTTATCCCCGCATCCCCGGTTCTCAATACAAGATATGAAGTCTCTTCAGATAACAAGAAAACGCCGAACCCTGGGCAGGCAAAGTTTCTCTCGATGTACATTGACACTATACTGGATATAGATTCTATTCCAACATTGACTCCTGTTCGGGTTCCAACATAGTTGAAACTAAATCATTAGACCGTTTCCCCTGCCCCAAGTCAAAATTTGAAGTCCACTGGTCCCTCTACACTCTATGGCAGTTTTAATTTGATCCCAAAGCCATTCCCAGGATGTTACTGATAAGCTGTTTTTATATCCTGGAAACACAGAATTCTTTTGATTTGCCTAGTTACTTAACTGTAATAGATTGTAGGTCCCTTAGAGGTAGGAAAACTAACTATAAAAGTATGGGCAGCTTTTTGTTCAAGTACCCTTAAATGGGGGTACTTAATGAAGGCTGATTCCAGGGAGTATTCGGTTACCCCCCCCCCCCCCAAAAAAAAAGAAAGAAGGAAAAACTCTTTGTCTCAAGAAATAGAAAATAAGACCTGTGCTTCTACCCGTATAAAAAAGATTAAAATGTAGATAAGGTATTTAAACAGTTTAAGCCCTAATTTTACTCAAGACTTTTAGAGAATGTCTACGAGAAGATGTTCTTTTCTAAATCCCCTCCTCGCCACTTTTCTTGAGAAAAACCGAGATTAATTATTCATTTGCTTTCGCCAGTTTTGAAATGGAATATAGTTATAGACGCCATGCAAAAAAGGCACACAGAAAGGGATGCTATGTAAAGTCAGGGAGTTTTTCAATTTTTGTTTTTGACAGGAAATGCCTGGTCAGTAGCGTTTGCTTATGAAAGCCCCTTCGAAAATAAGGCTGTATTCTATCTTCCCACTTTGAATCTTATCCAACTGGGAAATTTTTTTTAATTCTTAAAGGTTTCTTGCTATCTAGATTCTTATATCGCCGTGTTTTTATTGCTTCGCTGTATCTCTTTCTAGTGTGTGGTTCTTTTTCACAAAAGTTTAATTTTACTGGCTATCTTGTCCACTTTTAGATGTAGTTCTGTCATGTACTTTGCTTTTACAGTGTTATCGTGTAAGATGTTACTGTTTCCTTAAAATTTTCATAAAGCCAATGTTGTTTCTTTAGAACATATCGTTTCAAGGGGATTTACGAGTGAAATCAGCCGTTTTGCAGTCCTTGGGCCAAGATCAGATTTTTCAGCTGCTATGTGACACAGAACAAGCTGTTCAACTTAAAACACTAGCTCTAATGAGGAACCTTCTTTCTCAGTATAGCCATATTGACCATATTATGAGTCAACATGGAAATCAGGTAAGTTTTTTTCTTTTCCGAATGGTCGGCATCCATAAATATTTTCGATCCCATTTTTTTATGAGTAAAAAAAATAAATTATGAAAATCAAAGTTCCTCCAGTTCTGTAGCTTTAGGAAGTGGGTCTGACATAGCGGCAATGAAAAATACTTCTGACATCCCAAGTAAATTTTAGCTAACGTGCAAGTCAAAGTAAATTTCACATTGAGTTTATTTTGTAGAGAGACTCGACAAGAGTGTTACGAAATTTTTAGGTTTGATTAAAGAGTCCAACACCCCTTGATCTAGTGAATGACGTATTGTTAGGCGCTGCTATAGTTAATAATGAAAAAAATCATAGCACTAGTTCATACATTGTTGTTAAATCCAAAGTTAGAATTGGAATAAAAATAATCTAGTATTCTCATTCCAATTAGTGGATGAGAATTCCTAATTGCAATTTGGAAAAATTTGCTAAAATTAGTAATAGTAACATAATCATCAACGTATGCGTGCTTGTTTGTACGCGGGGTAGGATTGTATGCGTGAGTGTGCACATAGTGAAATAGAAGAGGATTCTCCGCATGTGCAGGAAGTTGAGGTATACTTGAGTGTTTGCAAAGCGAAATAGAAGGAGATTCTCTTCACATGCAGGAAGTTGAGCCATAGTTGAGTGTGTGAATAGCGAAATTGAAGGAAATTCTCCACACATGCAGGAAGTTGAGGTATGCTTGAGTGTGTGCATAGCGAAATAGAAGGAGATTCTCCTCGCAGGCAGGAAGTTGATGCATGCTTGAGTGTGTGCATAGTGAAAAAGAAGGAGAGTCTCCTCGCATGCAGGAGGTTGAGGACCTTATCCTATTTCAGTTCATCGTTTATAAACCAAAATCTTACAAGTTAAATTATAGCCTACACAATTCATAAAAACCCATCACATAGACAATCCAACCCTCATAACCTTACACAGCTAGTCCCAAAGACTCCCATTGTATTGGGAGGAGGGGTCCCCCTATTACCCCATCTGCTTCATCAATTGTGTAGTTACTTAAAGGCTAAATGGACATTTCGTAAAATTAAGTCTCATGTCTGTAGAAACTTCGAAGATTCCCACTTACATCGTTTATTTCCCTGAAATTCCGAATAATAATATTAAGTTGAAAAAAAAGGCTTGTATACAAAATAATATATCGCAAACTTAATAGAAACTTGGGCGAGTACATACTTAACCCTGTATACACAAATGTAGGAACCAAAAAAATCAGCATAAAATCACAATATAAAGAAAACAGTAGCTAATCAAATTAAAACTGCATCCAGAGAACATACGAAGCTAGCTGACAAAAAGAAAAGATTGCAGTAAGGAAGTTTTTCTAAAAAACTGTATGTCACAAATAACCTTTTTTGTCAGTTTTAGCTGAATCTTCATATGGTAATTAAGAGGTCTTGTCCAAATTTTTATATCCATTGTGATTTTTAATTTGTTGCTATTTCATCGAAGAGGTTTTTGAGTGATTCGGGGTCTTATTGGTTATTTTGTTTTAGTATTTGCATTGTATTTTGCCAAAGATGGCTGTTGACCAAAGTACCTTAGGTTGTATTTTCATTGCTGTCTTCAAAAAAAAGAAATCCTCATTAACTTGATATATTTTGACCAAGCTAATTCCTTATAACTTTTTGTGCAAAATTAGAAAATGTGATTTGATTTTTACTATTGGATTGCTCATATTTTTCTGTCAAAAGGGCTTAAAATTGTTAAGAGGAATTGTTGCAGTTTGGGACAAAAAAAAGAAATAAAGAGAAAAAAAAGACGAATGTATACAGTGTGCCCTTATCTTTACAATACACGGCAACTGTAGTCTCTAGAAAAAATCTGATCACATCATTGGATTTAAAATAAAATGATATTTTAGCGGATTTTCTTTCAAACAATTAAAGTTTAGTTCTATAAGCTGAAACACAGCAGAATTTTGAAAATAAAGGTATAAAACCTGGGGTGGTGGAAAAATTCTGAATGTATTTCCAAATTCAAAATCAAAAGTTACATTAAAAATATACATCTGTTTTGAACAATTTTTTCAGATGTTTAATGTAGAGACCTAATTGATAATTCGATTAATGCTTGTGTTTCAGCCGGAGGTATGTTGAATTTTAACACATCTATGTTATCTGAGTAATCAATCTGTGATTTTAGATTATGCAAGCAGTGGTAATGGTCCTTGAAGGAGATTTTACTTTGGAAGTGAAGGAACAAGGGCTCTGTGTTTTGTCAAATGTTGCCGATGGAGATTCAGCCAAAGACTTTATTATAACAAACCAAGATGTCCTCAAGAAAATCATTGACTATGTAGTAAGTTCTTCTCTGTTTTGTTGTGTCTAAAAATGTCTCTCATGGCTATAAACCACAATTAAAAGGGGGATTGGGTACTGAATTTTAGATTTTTTTTACCTACTTGCATCAGAAAGAGGCAAGTAACTAGTGCCAATTAAAGACTAAAATACATCTGCTTTATCATCCACCCTAGGGCAGAACTAAGGTAGATATATATAGAATAAAGCTAATTCAAATAGTCTATCATTTCTGTGAGCCATTTGAAAACAATTGGAGACCAAAAATGATTTATGACCGAACGTTTCCACAGAACTTGCAGGCACCTGACATTGTTCATATAATATAAGCTTATTGCATACTAGGAAAGCCTACTGGAATTGCAATTGGGTGTAACCGAGATTATTGAGTTGATTCCACTGGACTAGTGGGCAAAACGGGTGACCGAGATATTTTCAAATACTTTCAGTTTTGCCTATTGGAAAAGCCTAGCAGAGTCACGGTGGGGCGACATAGATTCTTAGGTTGAATCAAGACTGGCAAAGTCCAGTCCTTCGTACTTCGATTCGTTTACTCATTACTATTGTGCGAAGAAGTAAACACATCAATAAATATGTGATAAGATTATTTTCTCCTAGTATGGTTCACTAGCGTTTTTACAAATATTTGAGGAGTATTTTTGCTCAAATGTAAATATCTAGGGCTCAACGCGATTTGTTACCTTAAAGAATGTAAACAGGTAAAGAAAATGTTTAAAATAAATGGATATTGAATAACGATACACCTAATTCTGTGATACGGTTACTACCTGGAAAACTACCAGAAATCTTTTCCTTTGAGAATAATTTGCTCAAGGGGATAATCTATGGCCTATTGGTTTTCAACATATCAACTTCTGTAGTCACATGTTTCTTTACAAAATTAATATTCTGAACTCTGCTAAAGAAGCTCTTGTAAGTTTGGCGGGGGAGGAGTGGCTTTTAAAGGGTTTGGAAATATCCATAGACATGATTGTCAGCCCAATAGCTCCTCCTCACACCAATTCATCTAAAGAGATGAATTTGGGCAAAAAATATAGAAATTTTAAGGGGATTTCTAAATCTCAGGATATTTTTGGTAGTGGGAAGACGGTCCTAAAGTGCTGCTTCCCTTTGCATATGCATCTTCGTTAGTATTTTTCAATTTGGATTCTTTTTAGGGCTAAAAAATTCAAAGTATAATATAATTTTGAAGTCTGCCATTAAACATCTGAACCCCCTTGCTCCGCCCTATTGTGCTCAGCGATGACAAAATATTTATTGTTATATACTTCAAATTCATTTCAACATTTTTGATCTGTCTTTCTTCCGAGATTGTTGTTTAAGAAAAGAAACAAAAGGAAAAATGTGCGCAAAGATGTATAAATGGTTAATTCAAAAAGTTATTCATTGGTTAGGTTAACTTTTGATTTTCAATTTGTAGGGTCACTTTGATGTAAGACTGCAATTGGCTGCTGCAGAATGTATTGGAAACCTGCTACGCGTTACTGATATTGGATATAACGATAGGAGACAGGAACTTCGAGAATTTGGTGCCGAACGAGTCATACGAAATGTGATAGAAACGACAACGGATTCAATTTTAAGAGACAAGTAGGTTTAAAAAAATACCACTATTGCTTTTCAATTTGCAGTGGAACCATGCCCTTCATAAAAGATCCTGTATAATTTAATGCACTGAATTTGAATATAATTATTTTGCATTAAAATTCAGCTTATAACTAGGCTAGTCAACATTTTTTTTTTTGGAGGGGGGGCAGGACAAGTGGCATTTTTGTGGCAAGAAATATGAAACTCGTCTTTGTCATTAGAACTAGAAAAGAAGATGATATTTATAACCCGGTTGGTTTTTTAGGGTCTTTCCTTCTTTGGCTGAGAAGAGCACGAAAAACCAAGTATCTTTGAGTTTAGATGTAAAACATGACCATTCTCCACTTCTGTCAGCAAAATGATAATTTATGATTCTTTTTCTTAAAAAGGAAAAAATTTTCTATCAATACGAAAGAAAATTTTTTGATGAAATGAGCTATGCCTCCTCGTTAAATAAGTCATTTATATTTGATCCACTCAAAGAGAGATGTTCAGTGATTTCAGTAAATTGAGAACCGGTGTCCCAGTAAGGGCCCTCTAGTCAGCAATTATCATAATAGGACTTGCCATTTCAAGCACAATGCACTTCTTTCTTCAATTTATTTTTCAAGCTTTATTGAGTATTACTGTCATGAATAGACTTATCAAACTAAGACGCGACTCTGATCAAAGAGTATGGGTAACTTACAGGAGTGGGAACCGGCGGTAGTGTCAATAATAAAACTAAATGTCATCTTGCGTTTGGCCACATTTGACATTTTTAATAGTAAGAATTATTCATTTATTTTGTGTAATTGGTAAAATTGGTGTACTAACAATGCCTGATCTCAGTTCCTGACAGAAAAACGATTACACAGCTTGAAAAAATGCCAAGTAGCACCAAATGCTAGAAGATATTGATGTTTTTTTCGACACTACCGCCAGTTCCCACTCTTGTATGTTACCTATACTCCTTGGTTCAGGCCACAAAGGCCCAGTGCTTGGAGAGTCTATTGTCTAAATGTATTTTATATCAAGTGATTTACATAGTAGTATTTTTCGGGTAGGGAGAGGAGGGGTCTAATCCAAATGTAGAGAACAGTATAAATATATGAAAGCATAACAATGGTTATGTTGTTTTGTTGTTGTTGTTTTTTTTGTCTATAATACCACATTATTGAGTGGTAAATAATGGGGTTAAGACCAAAATCTGTCAATGCATGGGGGTAATCCCCAGAAGTGGGTTGATACATATGAAGTATTTTCATGTATAAAGCTGAAGGACTGTCGATAAATGTGGACTTTCTGATAATTTGACCCTTATTAGCCAGAATTTTCACCTGGCGATACAGAAAGGTGAAAAATTATAATTTGTTTTGGTGTGATGTTTGTTGGTTTTGAAGTTTTGAATTTTGAAGGTCTTGTTTTGTTTGTTTTTTTCACTAATACCCTCGTCTGACTTTTAATAGTTAGGGGTTAAGCTTCTTTACATGCTTTACATGACGATCTGAGCAGGTTGAATGAAAAACACTCCTAACATCGCTGGCTATGGGTATTGGTGTGGTGTGGCAGCACCAAGCCACCTAAGGCTAACACCGCTAAACCTCAAAACTTTTTTATATTGACTTTTGTAATGTATATATATATATATATATATATATATATATATATATATATATATATATATATATATATATATATATATAATATATATATATATATATATATATATATATATATATATATATATATATATTGGTTTTACATATCAATCCGTTTTTGTTTTACAGCCAGTGGAGAAAATAGAAAGTAGTGAGGTTTTTTTTTGGCTTTTCTGAAAATTTAAAATTACGGAGATACGACTTTCTGATACCCGATTGACGACATGCTCCTCCTCCACTCCAAGCTGTTCAATGTTTTGCCCTTAATTCCTCGCATCAAATCCTAGTTTCTTTTAAATTCCCTCTTATGCCTTGTTCCCACCCAATTTGATGATGACATGCTTCTTGATGCCCCAGACGGAGGGCAAAAACCTGATTTTTAAGAGTCTATCATCCGTAAAATATGAATTAGCCCTAGAAAGATGGTCAAGTGCCAGAAAAGTGAATTTATAATTTTTGAGAGTGAGAGCTTTTCTTTGGGCAAATTTTGGTCTCCGGGGAATCCCAAAGCTGAAAGTTTAGTGCTTCCGTCTACCTGGCAGATAGTGCTATATCATCATCAAACACCAGAATGGATGACTTTTCAGATTTTTGGGACACTTTCTGATCTTTTTGATGTGCGAACTATGTCATTTAAAATCTGAAATAGTATGGAAATGATATTCTACCCAATTTAGTCCGAAACAGGTTTAAAATGTCTTTTTGTGGTACAAACCATGTTTATGATGTCTGAGTACATAGAAATTAGTAACTTAAGAAAAGTAACTAAATCGTGTAATTTGAACATAGAAAATAAAATTGGCTTTGCATTATCAAACACTTTTCTTAGCTTTAACAGACCTGGTTATGATCCACCTTACAACACTTATCAAATAACGTTATTAAAATAATTAATCAATCAGGAGGTATTCCTAAATACAGTATTTTCATCTAACCCTATACTGAATCTACTAGCCTCTTTAAACGCTTTAGTTAGGCTACTAACTAAACCGTTCGGCTCGTTGTTCGACTTGGCTTGCTATTACCTCTCTTAAAAAGTGGAAGTTTTTGGGTAATGACGCCATAGGTTATAACTGAAAATAAGCTTAAAGGATTTTTCTGGAATCAAAAGAAGGAACAGGATCAGTTATAAACATTGGTATTATACGACTATAAATTAGAACGGTGTAATAGGAGAACCAGGGCTTTCATCCCCAGTTTTCGGTCCAGTCACAGGATCCATTAAAAAAACAACAACAATCTTTTCGGGAAGAAAGCCACCCAAGCATCAAGGTGCTATAATAGCTAGGGAGCTTAAAAAGAAATGGAATTTCACTTCGTCCGAGTGCTATCACTAAGGATTGGACAGTAACCCAATATTTACTGTCAAACTGTCTGCAGGTCAGAAGAAAACCCCAAGATATTAAATAATAATAACATATGTTACCATGAACGTCGAAATTCACTGGTGAATGTCCGAAATTCCCTTTTCTCTACTTGGATTCAATTAGCTTTGTGAGTCAGCTTTTTCATTATTATGAACGCTATGATGGTAAAAGTTAAAGTTAGGTTAGATTATGTTAATTTAGGCTAGGTTAAATTTCGTAATGAATATCAGAAATGGGTTCAAAACCCAACCTAACCAAACCTAATCTAACCTAACCTGCCCTCATCAAACCTTTCATGAAATTGAAAAAGCCGACTAAATCCAAGGAGAAAAAAAAGTTATTTCGGACATTCCCCGGTGAATGTCGACATTCACGAATCTCGAACGTTCATGGTAACATATATACAATATATATTTTAAAGATAATGTTTAAGTCAAGGTACTGAAATTTCAAGATCTTGAGAAAAATTTCAAGGTATAGCAGTCTTCCGTTTCTAGTCAATGTTGAAATAATTTCCGGGGGTTTTCGAAGAAATTCGTAGAAATAAGTATCTAGATCAAATGTAATTGACTGTGTGAAGCTCCTGGTTTCTGATATCTCTCCATGTCTTGAATTAGTTTTCTGTGCTTTTTTCTTGCCTATTGCGTTCCCGTAATCATCTTTGTTAATCTCTAAGCCAGTTTTTTTCTTATTTTGGCGAATCGTCCTTACTCATTACTCTTTTTTTCAGGTTACAGTTTGCCCTGCAAAAACTTATATATGCAGAATAGTTATGTATTTTGCCCAACATTAATTTTACGTATGTCTTTGATCCTGTTTATAAGTTATGTATTTTTATCTTATTGTGATCTGTTAGTTTTAATCAGAATTCTATTAAAGGAACTTGAACTTGAATGCCCTCTTTGGGCACTTAGTAAAGTGAATTTGCGTCCGCGTATTGTTTTTGTTTGCGGCCGTTTCGGATAGAAAAGAAGTCATAGAAACTTAGGAGGGGCTCATTTGATTCGTTATGGAAATTCTAGTATTCTTCAAGAATTGAAAATGATAGCACAGCTTGCACTTCCTACCACTGGTTTTCCATGTGCGTCTAGCCCTCACTTTCTATGGGTGGGCCCAAGCCCTCATTTAAATTGTATCTGTTTCAATAAAAATTCTCTTATTATGCACGCTCATGACCTGCAGCAATACCAAGTGTTTCAAAATTGTTTTGCGGAGAAACTTCACGCTCCTAACTTGAATAACTTAGCTTATTCGTGATATAGAAAAACACACAGACGAAGAGGCCAGCTTTTACCAATCTGTAGAAATTAACTTTTCAAGACTCTCATTCAGAGCCCTCAGCCCACTTACATCCTGGGAGAAAAATCATATTAAATTTCTTCTATTTTTAAGTGAAAATTTAAAAATAAATTTTTTCACTCTTTTATCCTAAAGTGGCTGAAAACGAAAGTTAAGCCGGAACAAAAGAGTAGACAAACTGTGATTGACGGTGAAATCATCTGCAAAGCCAACAAGACGTTGTATAGAATATATGGCTAGTGAATTATCTAAAAAAAAAACTATTCCATCCTTATCGCTCTTCCTCCACCGGACCCATGATTTAGAATTCTTGACTCATTTTTCCTAGACGCAGCATGCATAACCAATATTTATGTCTTGGCAAGAAATTTACTATTAAGGTAAGATTTTTAATTTGGATAATTATTACCGATTCAGGTCTTACATTAAAACCAATATCTTTGATCTTTGAGGGATGTGTAGACGTTCAATTGAAGTAACTATGCTGCTTCCAAAACTCAAAAGTCAATATTAAAGGTGTATGGCTTTAATCTAAAATATCTTTGCAAAAGGCATAAAATCAAACAAACACAGATTTAAGCTTATTCATGGTCTTCATTATGAACTTCTGTTATTACTTTTTCTCGTTCTTCCTTTGATTTTTAATTTTTTCTTCTATAATGAGCTTGTTCTTCTGTCTAGTAACTTGTGTTGTTATTGTGTTCTTGGCTGGCTTATTCCTAAAACCATGAAGTACAGGCAACAATGAAAAAGGTCCTCGATATGTTGAAGTGCTCGGCTCTGGAAGAATGCTAGAATTCTCTGAAATGAAAATAAAAAAGATCAAAACAAGATGAGGACTGTCACAAAAGAAAAATCAGGCGTGGTGTTTTATTAGGCTGACACGACTGCGATTTTTCTCATGATTAGTGGATCTAGTAAAAAACAGAATTCATCGAGGAGAGAGAGAGAGAGAGAGAGAGAGAGAGAGAGAGAGAGAGAGAGAGAGAGAGAGAGAGAGGAAGAGAGAGAGAGAGAGAGAGAGAGAGAGGAGAGAGAGGAGGAGAGAGAGAGAGGAGAGGGAGAGAGAGAGGAGAGGAGAGAGGGAGAGAGAGAGAGAGAGAGAGAGAGAGAGGAGAGAGAGAGGGGAGAGAGGAGAGAGAGAGAGAGAGAGAGAGAGAGAGAGAGAGAGGAGAGAGAGAGGGAGGGAGAGAGAGAGAGAACGAGAGAGAGAGAGAGGAGAGAGAGAGAGAGTGAGAGAGAGAGAGAGAGAGAGACTGTATTGTAAGGATTGCATGCGGAGCTTGTGCAAAGGAAGATTTACAGAATCGTAAAAGTGTTGTAGAAGTCACCCGAATCGGCAATTCCAAGGATCTCTTATTTTCACTCTAGAATAGGTTTAAATGATGAATATGAACAGATCTGTTCTTATGAATTTAAGAAAATCTCTAGACGCTGGTCTTCATGACAACTGTGAGGACACTCTTTCCACAAATCTGAGAAAATTCTCTAATTGTAAGAGGATAATGTTATATTTAGTTTTCACTCTCGTCGCCTCAGACTCTTGTCAAGACCTTAATAGACTCGGGGTAGGTCTTCTGGTCGCCGTACAGGTTGTATCAACAGACTTACAGATTCATTACCTGTGTGCTACCTTTCATTTGAACTTTCTGGTTGTAAGAGGTTGCGACACTTTCTTAACTAATGATTACCTGCCGCGTGATAAGAAATTGCTACAGTCGTTCTCGAGCTTTGCCAAGTTTTTTAATAGGCGGCAAGGTCCCATTAGCGGTATTGAACTATTATGACTACTTGCCAGTGACTTTATTTGTAACATTTAGATCTCCTCTAGTCGGTCTCACACCGCTAACCGCTTCATCCAGCTCTGGATCAGTTTATTAATTAAGACTACGGCTCTTCCTATTTACATAATGGTGGTGCAGTTTGTGATTGGGACAATTAAGCGTGTTCGCCCCTTCTTCAAACCTCTAATGAACAAATAAACGTTCAAATGGGGATAAGTCCATTGTTAGACAATGAAAACAGGTACAAAAGTCTCGATATTTCGTTCTTATATACAGCGATTGTCATTAGTAGAAATACTAAAGTAATAAAATTAAAACTAACATATTTATACAAAAAAATAATTAACTTCCGGTTCATCCAGTAGTTTTTATTCGAGAGTTCAATAAACAGGGTTCATTCAAAGTCTTGATTCCTTCTTTGATCTTACCTAAATGTAAAATGAATTTCCAATGAAGGTGGCAAAGACTTCTCTGTCTTCTAATTACAAAAAAAAAACTTGAAAAGGATACCTAGTTTAAGATATTGCGTCGATAACATTCCTCTGATGTTCACGTCGAGGATGAGAAGAGAGACTGCGACCGTCTGTCTCTTATCTCAGATCCATTTATTAACTCTATAGTCAGTTTCAATGATTTTCTCAAATCGTAATCAATCCTAATTCATGTCATCATTTAATCTTTATTTTTAAATTCTCTAAGCAAAAAAGAAGAAAAAAAATTAGAAAAGATTGCAACGTTTCTGAACTTTTTTCCATTTTTTTAAGCATTCACGGCTATTCAATTAATCAATCCCATTGACTGGAATACTTTAACAGAGCTAAAAAAAGAAATATCAAAGTTAGCAGTTAATATTTTCCATTAGCTTACTTTCGAACCAACAAATAATTTAAAGGCAAAGCAATAACTGATTTTCCATAAACTAAACGGTATTAAATAAAAGAAAGAGAAGAGAAAACTCACCTTGCTTGTGCTGTTCCTTTCCAGCTCCTACTCGCAACATCATGTCACTAAGGTTTACTTTGAGCATACGATTCTCTTTACGGAGGTGTTCTACTTCAGACTCCATATGCCGGAGTCTCCGTTCTGTAGCAGAGCTACCACTTGAGTCTTCACCTAGCTGTCGGATCAATGCTGATATCTGTTGCTCATAGTCTCTCTGTTGAGCCACAAGTTGACATTCGGCATCAAAGCGAACTCTTTGAACTTTGTCATGAACTTTACGATAATCAGTTATTTGTTGCTTTAGCCGGTCCTAAAAAGAAATAGTACTGGTATAGTATTGTAGATGCGCTATAGGGAATAAATAATAAAATTAATGAGCAATATAAAAAAGTAATATAGAAATAAGTAATAGATAGGTAAATAAACAAGATAGAAAAAAGAATGCAGCACAGCCATACCCTGAACTTTACGACAATGTTATTTGTTACTTTATTCTGTCCTAAAAAGTAATAGTAGTGGCATAATATAGAACATACAGGAAGTGGAAAATAGTGAAATTGATAAATAATATAGAAAGAAAAGTATTACAGAAACAAGTAGTAAATACGCAGCATAGAAAAAAAGCAACACTTCCATACCATATTAAATTCTATACAAGTATTAAACAAAGTTCTGACAGTAGGCGGTAAATTTTATTTAAAGGCTCTAGAAACGCAACTAAAAAAAAGACGTTACAAAACACACACGATTTTTTTTAACGTATTGTTGGAATAATCGTTGTCAGTTTTATTTTGAGAGTAAAAACGATGTGGAGATGTTAGAAATAATCATATGTAATAAATTCAATGGAAATAGCAATGGAATCTTACGTTGAAAAAAATTGACTCAGTAGTGTTTTCCCATATTTCTTAGAAGCTTGAAAAGGCAGAGAGGCAACCAAAATCAAGCTTTTGTATTTCTAAAAACAAATTTTGCCAGACGACAAAATAGTATTTTTCAACTTTGAACTGAAGCAAACCAAACCGAGTATCGATGATCCAAAGACCTTATTTTTTACCAGGGTATTTTAGATGGGGATGGCGAAACGAAACTTGGTTCCTGAAAGGCTCGGTTCATTCACACAGCCAACATCAAATGAGACCCCATTCCAATGCAAAACGCAAAATGTTTCAACAATGCCGCCGTTTATATTATTTACGGCCCTTGCCTCAAGGGCTGTGGGAATCATGCCATTCCCAGGAACATATTATGCTGAGCCTTCAGACTATTTTGAACAACATGGTTTTCTTAATATTTGAATCGAAATAATCAGAGGTTTCCAGGCAGGGGGTAGAAAAAAGAGGCACAGGAGGGGAGGCCTGGTTGCACTCCTAGGACTTTCGACTCCTAAGAAGGGAGAGTAGAACTTTCAACTTCAAAAAGATTTAAGTCGCTTTTGATTGAAACAATTGTTGCTGTTTACTACACGCTAAGCTAGAGCGTTGCTTCTGATATGGGAAACACCAAATGTAACTAATGTAAATAACAAGCATTGTACCGTACCCCAATACAAAAAAAGTAAGGGGTAGTAAAACAATTTACTCTATTTGGGTCGCCAAAAATTCGAATGAGTAAACATTTTTATTAGTTAACGTCTCAAAACAGCTATATTTCCATGCAGTTCTCTGTAGTTATACGGATTGCATCAAATTATTGTCTATTTCCAAAGGTATGCATAATGAAAATCTTAGGGTGAGGGGTACATTATATAATATTTTTCGAGGAGGCAGGGGGGAATTCCTGAGTTTTGTAGTTATTCTTTTATTTTTTAGCGAAGCTGAGGCACTGATAGGTACAATACAAAAGTTTCTATCCTGCTACCCATCTAATATAGCACTATTTACCCAAAACGTAACATTACGTGGCAGAAGTGTTAGAATCACTGGTTAGCGTGACATGAAAAAATAAACAATTCGGCTCGTGGTCGTTTAGGGATCCATATGGGAACATAATAGGAAGATCAAGTAGGAAAATCGATGCATATTAAATGATTATTTTAGAGTATTTTCAGCCTTTTTAAAGGCTCAATCTAAAAAGGGGACGAAACGTAAATGAAGTTGAAATGACCCATCCCAGATAAATTCTATAGTGTTAGGGGACGGACCTCTTACATAATCTAATAGTTTCGACAGTTTTTCTGTATAATATCCTGAAGCATTTAAACCCACTAAAAATCCCCCTCCCCCGTGAAATAAATTTACACGCAAATGGCAGAGATATGAATTTTTACTTGAAGATTTTAACAGCATCCTGTAAACATAAGCCTGATTAGAATAATTTTTTATGTTTTGTAAATTAACCCTCCATCCAAAATAAAGTTCCAGACTATTATCTGCCTATTACAAACAAATGGCGTTTTTAAATGTGCCAAAAACCGACACGAGTAGACCAACTTTAGCTTTGAGCTGATTGTGAGAAAGTTCCAATATTCTATGCAAAAATAGAGAATGTAGTAAGCTTACTTCAAGTTCAACAACTTGCTGTTCTAACTTTCTACATCCTTCCCTTAGTTCAACTACTTTTCGGAAGTATTTAGTAAATAATTTCCTGATTTCCCCAATTGAAAGGCGATTAAGACGGGCAAGTAAACTTTCATCGCATGTCAAATCTTCCAATGTATTTTCTTGCATCTCTGCGTTGCAAATCAATTGATTCTTATGCTCAATTGCCCAGTCGACAGCCTCTATTGCTTCATCATATTCTATCCATCGTCTCTCTTCCAAGGAGTCTAACTGACCATCCTAAAAATTAATTTGAAATTGATGAAATAGGCCAAAGATATGACGCCTATGTTAAGTAGGTATAACCCTAAGGTTAAACTGGTGGGTCAAAGATTTTACTGGGCAAATATGTAATATATTTCAAGTCCATCAAAATCAAAATATGCCAAAAAAAAACACATAATTTTTTTGGCAAAAAAGTTGCAAAAGCTTAAGACTATGAATTGAGGTAATTTTCTCCAATTATTTTAATTCCGACTTGAAGTATCAGCCAGCTTTTAAATAACGATGATAAAATAAAATGTAGTAGAGACATAGTAGTCTGATAAACTAAAGGCAGGAAAAAAAAAAAAAAAAAAAAAAAAAAAGATTCCATTTTACATTGCCCTACCAGAAAAGCAAATGTGTAAAACTCGATCGATCTCAAAATATTACTGTTGAGATCCTTCTTTTGCGAATTTCAGCTTACCTCTTGGCCTTATGCGACGGTGACATCTGAGATGTACCTAGATGGTGCAGCCTCACTTGACGTAATAAATTTCGTCAACCCTTATGACCACCTTTTGTGCCGGCTATTACACAATAAAGCTTTCAGAACATCTACTCAATATTTATTTTATCTTCTCTCGAAACTTGGTTTGTAAAGCGAAAATAAATTTCGTTTTCTCTTCCTTTACTACCACATCCTTTCTATGCTCTCTTAGAAGGGTATTAAAATAATCAAAATGTTTAATTGACGCAAAAGAGGCGAGTCTGTTAACAAGACTAGTTCGGAGGTTTATGCAAGTGTTACTAACAGATTTCATTTCTTAATAAAGAAACGTAAAAGATTGGAAAGCAAATAAGGAGTGGCAGATATAAGGAGTACATGACAGAAATAAGGAGTGAAGGAATTTCAGACTTATGCAGGTTGATCAAATTTTGAACGATTCTTTCAATTCGCATGTTTTTTCTATGGGATTTTATTCTTCATTGGGCGCATGTCGTAAATTAAAACCACAATCTTTTGAAAATGAGGATAGATTTCTCACAAATCATATTCTATTGGCTCCTCCTTCTTTTCTTCTTCTTTTGATTTTTTTAAAATCTTATCCTCAAGTCTGATAATGTTACTTCATCTTTTAGAGTTGGATGGTAATTCCTATCCCAAAGCATGGCAAAAGAGATTTCGATCTTGTGATTCTTATAGACCAAGAACGAGGGGCTGTATAACTGGTGAGCTTTTTGAATTGTGTGGAAAGGATCTTTTTGAGCATTTGGATGTTGGTCTTAATCAAACAGGCTTCAAAACCGGAATGGGCTGTGACCATACCCATGCAACACTTGATGCAATAGTTAATGGGTCATGGCCTTCTGGCTCTCTACTCTATACATTTTTAATTGATATAAAAGGAGCCTTTGATAGTATTTCGCATGCTTCCGCTCTTTCGGCTCAGATTACTGGTGAGATTCCTCTTTCTGTGGTTAGTTCTTAAATCCTGGCACTCGGGGCTTAGGATAATAATTAATACATTTACTTCTGATTGTTTTTCTAATCCATTTGCTTTTGGTCGTGGAGTTAGACTAGGTTGAGTTTTATCCCCTTATATGTTTAATATATGTTTGCCGACGTATCTTCGTTCTCTGTTTACAACCTTTGTCTCTCGAGGCAGGATGTGTCTTTTATTGCATATGCTAATGCTCAAGATTCGAAGTCAATGCTAATTTTAAATATTCAAGAAAAATTAGAAAAGCATTTGGCTCAATAATACGACTTCGTAGTATCTATCCTCGTAATTTTTTAGGCTCTCTTTTTAATACAGTTGCCCTCCCGTATGTTCTCTATCTTGTCCTTCTTTTTCAAGATTTTAATAATGCAATTTTTTTTTAAATTCGCGTTTGCTATTTTAAATGTTATAAATGTTTACTCGGTTTTCAAATTTGTTTTCATAACATTGAACTAGTTTTGAGATTTAAAATTAAGGAGCCCTAGGAATTAGTTGGATCAAGATAGATAATTTTTATCCTAATTTTAAAAATATTCTGTTCATGCACAATCTGTTCCCTCTTTTCTAGAATCTAAATATTGTTCTGATTTTTTTTTTACATACTTTATTTAGTTTTGCTATTAAGGCTATTATAAATCAATGGTTTGTTTCGTTTGCTGAAGTTTTTTTTCTTTTTTTGCAACTTCATTTATGTATTTTGTAAACTCGATTTTGAGGGAAATACATAAATAAATAAACAATAAGAGATAAAAGTTATAAACATTTTGCAATATGAGAATTATAAAACGGAGATGAGTAGATGTTCTTAAGTTTGAAGAATTTTTAGTAATAATAATAATAAAAAAATTTACCAGCTAAATAATATCAAATTGACAAAAAAACACAACTATTATAGCTTTGAAAGCAAACTTCTTATGGATCATGCATTGTAAGACTCATATGTCAAAACATGGTATTTTAATCATGCATGAAATACGGAATCTCATTAAGATACCACTACAAATTTGGCACACCGGTAAAATTGAGCCCTGCTTTATTTCTTTTCTATTCAGAAAAAAAAAAAATTCCAAAAACACATGCGGTGCGAAAATTGAGTCATGAAGCTTTTTTAATGGATAATTGCCAAGTTGCACTCTAACTTTGCCTAACAAACCAGTTTTTTTTTTTTTTAACTCAACCATGCATAACGTTTGTTATCATAACCAGATTATGTGTCCCTCTTATCGATGACCCAATGGGAGCATCCAAATATTTCAGGACATTAGTTTGTTACCTATTCTCTAACGCAGAACCCTCAAAATCTCAAAAATTTCATTAATTTTGCTATCATTTTATATCAAGGAGACGACTCATCTAGATAATCTGAGTCTCGGAGAGTTTTGTCTCACTGATTGATACAAAGTTTTTCTTGATCCTATACTGTGTTTCTTAGGACTATGTACATCAGAGCTATTCATGCTAATTACGGGAAACGTAAGCCCGATTCCACAACGAGCCAACTACTCACCTCATTTCCAATTTAACCGCAGCAACATTACTCTCATTCATAGCATTAGTCACTTCAACTTACGCATCTGGTGTACCATAAAACGATAGGAACTGCACTAAGCATTTCTATTAGCTGAACCAAGTGCTTGTTGATAATGTACCAAAGTCAGGACTAAAGTGGCCTGACGGTTAAAAAATGTCTTAATTATTAATCTATTAGTCAAATTTGGTAAAACAAATTCATCTCCTCTTTAAGTCTTTGGGTTTTTGAATAAGAGATTACATACAACTAGTGCTGAGCATGTCTATAACCAGCAAAAAAAAATATAATTACCAAATGTCTAACTTCGTCTAATTGTTGTTTGCACACCATGAGTGAGTCTCTTGCCTTTCTAAGCTTTCTGATTTCATATCTCAGCTCATCTTGTCCCACGCGTTCGGAGTCGCCATTATCTGTCTGCACTGACTTTGTCAAAGACATATGTGACGACTTCTCACATTCCTGATCAATAAAAAGACTATTAAGCTAGGTTCCAGTTGAGGTCAAAATTCGTATCGGAACATTGGTTGGTCATTTGTGCTCAGCAAAATGCACCGTCTTCTATCAGAAGAAACCGCATAAAAAACAACAAAAGGTTCTTGGCAACGTTTAATAGCTACTAATAAATTTGGCTTTACACCTTCTACAAAGAAGAAGAACCATAAGAAAACAGAAAAAGAAAAAAGAAGAAGCAGAAAACAAAAACAAGTTAAAAATTTACTCCTGATCTCCCTGTAAATCTCATATATTGAAAAGACGAAATAAAATAGAGATTTGCAAAAGAGCATTTGATTGTTTACAAAATATAGGATTAGTGTGATTTTCCCAGGTAAAGATTCGGGATTATAGGATTTGGTAACACAAAGCGTAAACCTGAAATTATTATCCAAAACCCTAAATTGCAGATGAAAAAAAAAGTTAAGAGAATAAGAGAGAGTCTGCATAGAGAAAGTTATAGTGAACAATGCAAGCCATCATAACAAACTGCAACTCTAAGGATCATAGACAAAAAAGTTTACTCGATAGTATAAAACTATTAGGAAAAAACGTTCCAGTCACCTCTGCTCAAAATTAATTGAGAATGTAATTTATTCAAAATAATACTAGTTGTATTGCGGGAGTAAAACTTGGTTCTGAGTATTTTTCCCAATACCAGCGATTTCAGCATACCGGGAAAATGTGGCAAATAATAATAATAATAATAATTTATTTATCACTTACTTCACAAAACAGAGGTTAAGTGGAGTAAAATACAAAAGAAAAACAGCAAAAGTAATACAAAAGAAACAAATTTAATCACATACAGAAAAAAGACGGATAAGGCGATGAAAACATCCTAGCCTATAAAACTCTTCAATAGCTAGCTTCGCAGATAATTTTTCGAAAGCACCAGTAATATCTGTCGCACAATACTTTTTAACCAGTTTTGTATTCCGGTAAGAACGAGGTAGATATAAAAGAAATTTGCAGTACCGGTAATAAGTTTAGCCTCTGGAAATTTTACAGAAAACAAAGAACCTCAGGACAGATTGGTTACTGTAACGTCGCGTTTTGGCAAGCTAAGCAAAATTAATACCTTCAACTAAAAAGAATGGAATGTTACATTGTGGTAAACAATGTAAGAGATGAAAAAAGTTTCATAATCTATGCAGGATATGAATATGTGAAGTTGTCCACCAAGCTTTTGGTTTGCCAAGCTGAAGGAAAAAAATGGTATTTGCTTAGCTGGACCCTGGTAAGGAGCGATTTACGACTAGATATTCAGGTTGTCGCACTTACCCAAAGGAATATTCAGAAATTAGTCTAAACGAACGACCTAAATGTAACTGGCTTCACGTAATTTTGTAGAAAGAAAACCTGATCAGTTTAGATTTTGTTGATAGACATACTATCCCAGTTTCTTAGTTTACCCCCATTTTTGGGGATAGTGCCACAATTAATCTTTATTTAACACCTTCCTTTAAATCTTCTTCAACAAATTCTATCATGTCATAAATCCGTATTTATTCGGTTATCGTTTTTTTTCCTTACTCATTGACTCCATATGCCTGCAGTAAATCTTCTTCGAATATCAGCTAATTTTGAATTATCTCTCCGTTAAAGCATTTAAGTCCACTAAAGACACAACCGTCATGCTAGCTATGCTAAAAGATGATTTTTCTCGGTTTTCAACCTAGGAAGCTCTAAATATCCTGTCAAGGGCATTAGACCACGACAAATCGATTGTTTGTCTCAGAATTCGTATTTTCTAGAACTTTGGCCCTTTTTGGGTAAAGATTGATGTGCCGCCCTTTGATGCGGTTTGTTTCACTACTAAAGTCAACAGATATTTTTAATTCCATACAAATAAGCTCACTTTCAGTATTCTACAACTAGCGGTTTCAATACGATTGCCCCTAAAAAAAAAAAAAAAACAAAAAAAAAACAAATATCATAAAAATACAATCAAAGGAAAAATGTGATTTTCCTTGATGTTTGATCTGGGCGAGGGGTTAAGTACTTGTGCTAATGTGTGTGCCTTTTATTCATTTTCAATAGAGTTAGAGTGAAAAAACTAGTTTCTTGACAATGAAGAGTTTATAGTAATAAAGAATGCTACAAGTGAGTAATTTTCCTGCAGGGATGCTATTCCAGGTGGCGACAGATCTTCGGACGAAGCTGATTTCTAGTTATTCCAGGTGGGGTACCCTGTTCAAGGATGGTCCTGCTGGAGTGTTTTTTGACAAGTTGTATTGAAAGCTTTGCTCTTTCAGCATGTCCTTCAGTAACTCCACTGACGCCGCATAATACTTGCATTTACAAAAGACTTGCACGGTTGCCACGTCAAAACGATGTTGGATCGATTGCAGCTGGTTAGTTTCAGGGATTCTATAAGAAACTGCATGAGCTGTTTGATTTTGAGCAAGTTAGAGCAGAGCAATGTGGCTTTTTGGAGCATCAGCAAAAAGAGTGTATACATGTTCCATGACAGGTCTGATCAACCACGTGAACAGAGGTAAGATGGACTCGTCATGGAGGAGGTTTTTCACTTTAGGACAACTCCGAGCTTCCTGGAGCAAGAGGATCTTACTTTGCTGATATGTTCAGCCTGCACTAGATCTGAAGAACAAGAAGGCTTGAGCATAGTTTATCCAATCCTTTTTTTACCGCTCATTTGAAGATAACTTCAGAATGAGCCTTCATATTTTGCTCCTTCAAAATAAGGAAGTCTTTTGCTGTTGACACACTGAAGCTGTCAAGCTATGCATCTGCCCCAATCGGAATTTTTAAAATTCAGCCTGAAATTTTTTATGGGGTTCACTGTGACCTTGGTCGTTTGCTATCGTTTACAATATCCTTGCCGTCGTATCATCAGCAACGAAGAGAGGTTTTATTGTAAGGTTATTACATAGGTCGTTGATGAACATTAGGAAAACAATAGGTTCAAGGATAATTTCTTAGGATACTACTGATAACACTAGATTTTCTTTTGAGATGAAACTGCCAAGAACAACTCGGAATGAACGTTGACAGAGAAAGTCACTGAACAATTCAATTAGCCAATCCTCCAAACGCGAATTTTAGCTTTTGAAACAGAAAAATCTTTTTGAGTAGGCACTTTGACAAAAACATGAAGTTTATATACATATGTTTGTAGACACGTAAGATTTGAGCTATTAGCCAACGGTGGCTGGCACTAAGCAGTAACTAAGGATGTATCGTTGAATTGAAAGCCCGTGATACATCGTGACCAGCCATATTATTTTCTTCCACGTCTAACAGAACATTTGCAATAACTCGGTGAATATGTTCACGGCTGTAGTTTTTTTTTTAAAGCCAAACTGATTGTCTGGCATAGAACAAACTCGGGTAATCTCATCAATAATTAATAGCTCTAATAATTTACATAATACTGGTGAAAAAGTTAAAGGTCGGTACAAACTACACTTATTTTTATCTTTTCCTTTTTGAAGCACAGGGCTCACAACACAAGCACAAAAAATATGAGGAACTAACCCACTATTGAATATTATCTGGAACAGTACTCCCAGATGTTGTAAGAGATTTAAATGTCCATGTACTAGATGCATGCCACACAACTGGTCAATTCCACATGGATATTTCCTTTTAAGTTTCACAATACATTGACTAATTTTTCTTAGGTTTATCATGAACCCTGGACAAGATTCATATTCCCCCAAGGCCATATCCAGCGCTGAGGAAAATTCATCTTATAAAAAAATGTCAGGGGGTGAGAACTCGCTTGTGTAATATTTGACCGATTCACGTTCAGAGGGTGAGGTATGATCATTTGACTCACATTCGGTATTAATTTTGCCAATGAACTACTATGTCTCATTAGGGTTTCTTAACAGTCTATCACTATATTTTTTAACCATATCACTATAACATCTGCCTTATGTTTACTAAGGATCTTAGAAAAATCACGCTTAGTATAGAATCTAACGTCGTAAACAACACCAAACCGAGGTCTGCCACAATCGTTCCAAATACGATATCAAAATTTAGAAGTTTCACATCCTCGTACAAGCTCGGGGTTTAGAGACCATCTAGGAACTTCAGATGCATCGCGTGATTTACGTTTAGGTACAGCAGTAGCTTTTGTGCATCGCATGGTGTGGGTAAGCTCAGGACAGCACATGTTTAACAGAATCTGTTTTTCACTAGGTAATATGTCTGCATTCTGCTGAAGGAGCTAGAACAGCCTTTTAATTCTCGTCAAAATACTGTCAAGAACATTTGAGCTTGAAGTTAAGTCAATTTTGTTCCATTCACACTTAGAATACCACTTTCTTTTACTTGGGGACCTATTCTCAGCATGCGTCACTTCGAATGGGCAGGTAATGGGAAAACGATCAGAAACTGATACGCCGGAGTCAACGTGACAATTACCGAGCGCTTTTATATTATTAGAGCAGAGAAAGAAATCCAAAGAGCTAGTAGAGCCTGAATTATGGACATTGGTAAAGGAGCAATCGTTCAAAACAGGTTGCGGATCAGCAAAAGCGGATAAAAGGATTTGAATCCTTGAATTGGCATTATCGTTCAGATCACAATTAAAGGCTCCAACAACGATCACCTGATCATGCTTATCTAGACATTCCCTGGCAGAGCGCACTATTTTGGCGCATGCAACAGTAAATCGCTGTTCTGAGGCAAGATCACGGTAGTCGGTTGGAAGATAGACGAAGAACACATAAGAATCCCCAATTTTCACAGCTATATAATGTTCATCTTCACCAACCAACTGGGTGGCTGGGCGAGAGTTGGCATGAATGGCAACCCCGCCTGACGCTCTCCCTCTTCCAGAAGGGATAGCAGGTACAGCAAGTAGTTGGATGTAGGAAAAACCGGAGGATTATTTTTCTCGTGCTTAGTGTCCTTATAATAGTAGAATATCAAATTGAAATTTATTTGACCTTGAATAAAACCCTGGTCTTCCGAAATATTAAAAAAAAAGAAAACCTAAATTAAAGAAGTCGGATTTTTTAATGCGCAAGAAAGTAAATAAAGTGCCATATACCTTCTTATCTTGAGTAAGGATGCTAATCGCCTTATTTCTATCTGGATCTTCTTTTGATAGTGAATTGCTCAATTGATTTGTGCCAGAGAAAACAGAGTTCCTTCCTCCATCAGACTCTGTCACAGAGCGAAAGGGACTAGGAGTCTCTAATGTATTTCCAGGTACACGGCTCCCACGTAGACGAAAAACCTACCCAAACGAAATACTTTGAAAAAGGTAAAAATATTTTAGATGAGATGACATCAGGAAAATATGAAAAAGTTTTAAATCAAAATTTACTCGTAAATTTCGCCGAAAAGTCATTAGTGAAAAAATTTAAAAGATTACAAAAATCAATAACATATCGAAGGCATAAAAAGTGTACCAATAGTTAAAAAAAAGTCAAACATATCAACAACAACATAAAACGAATAAGCAACGGAAGTGGTAGAGAACACGAAAGTATTCAAACTATTTGGATGGCTTGTTCTTCTTTTCAGTCATATAGGAACAAATGTTTTTATTAGCTCCGTTTTTAGCTTGTTTTTTTCGGATAAATTCAATTTTAACAGAATCCTCTCAGGAATAACTTGCGAGATCACGGTGGCTAATCACGCAAAATGAAAATGGCGACAAAGAAAAAAGCGAAAAAAAAGTCACAGCCAGCGAAAAGGGGAAAATACAATGCAAATATGTTAGTCGAAACCTCCTCTCAACCGTCCTCAGAGCAGAAATAAGAATAAAAAATAAAGGTAAGAATCGAAAGCACAATAAAAAAAGACAAACCCCAAAAACAAACAGTACGATAAAAGAGGCACTTTCTAAGCAACGGTGAATGGGTGACATCGGATGTTGAACTGCGATTCAGACTTTCAATTGAGATTTAACTTGAACGTTAATCACCAACCAGACATGGTTTTATCAGAAATCCTATTAGGCTACGATATACGAATTTGTATTAAAAAACAAAAAAAAAAACTCAGGATTGGATACAAAATGTTCAAATAAATGGAGACCAGATAAGTTTCTTCAGTATCTCTATTAATAGTGACTTTTTGTGCATATATATTTTTGATTTAAGCTTCCTTGCTCAAAGCTTGCATGACATTTTTAAGAAGGGAGATGTCGTGAAATAAAATAATCTGTTCTGAGTTATCATAGACGTGTTGAGAGCGAAAGCTGAATAAAAATTGTGGTCCTTAGGTATAACTTCATGGCTTTGTCGATTCAAGATTTGTGTTTCAATAACCTCTCTCTTAGTTATTAGTAGGTCCTTCCAATAAAGGAAAAACCACAAAGCTGAGACTTCAATAAGTACTACTACACACAACCGGACTGATTTATTGCTTATCTCAGTTAAGGTTTTTTTTTATACTTCCAATTTGTCCCTTCATTACAGATTTATGGTTAAAGTAGTGAAAGTTTTGTTATGGCCCGCTATAGGAATGCTTTCAGTGGGAAACAGTGGTGCTGATCCTCTATTTCTGCTTTCTTTAACCTTCTGTCTACAATGGATTCTGGCAAATTGATGGATTTTTCATTTCACAACAAAAACATCTTTGAAATACTCCAGTTACGGGACTAAGCAAGTTTTAAAACTTATTCTTTGCACCCGATTAAATAAGGATATTACCACTCCTATTCTTACACAAGGAGAAGAGAGCAAACACCTATTGTTATATGTAAGTTGGAAAACTACGTAAACGGAAAACTCAAGACTAGGAGACTTTGGAAAGTTACAACGTCAAAAAGATAGATTAGGATTGTCTTCCAGATCTTAGGTGAACTGAAGATCAGAATATAGAGTTTCAAGATGTATCAAGATAATGTTAATAGACATTCCACGAAGAATTAACTTCATCCATAAACCAAGTCGCGAAGTGCTGATTCAGAGGAAAGATTTCAAAGTGGAGGTTTCAACAGATTCGATGGAAAGAAGTAGCCAACAATGGTGAAAGGCTAGTTGACCCGTTAGCCATTAGTACCATTAGTAGACCCGCAGTTTGGGTGAAAAATTGGCCATTGATTCTGAAATATAAGGAAGTAATATTGCACAAATGGAGCAGACACATATCGTTGCGATGTCTAACATTTTGCAGTTCATTTGGTTGAAACTATTTTTTTAGTTTTCCCTAAAAAGCGAGTTCACATTTTCTAATATCACAAAAGACATGCCTGTAAATAGCATCAAAACTAGCCAAAATCATGTCTTTTTTTTATTTCAATGTCTTTTAATTTTTAAATACGAAATTTTAAATACGGAATTTGCGTCGACATAACGATGGAAATTTGCTTTGACACAAATGGTCAAAATGTGAAAAAAATAGTGAAAATGTTCCAAATCTTATTTCTTTACGGCATTCTAATGGAAAAATAGCTAAATTCTAGTTTAAAGTGTACACAGAAAAAAAATACACGAGCCTTTATTTAGATCCCAGTATTTTAATTTTTAAGTTTTTTTCTTCATTCAAAAGCTTTCCTTATTGTCAAGAACTTCTTGACATGTTCTAAGTTTTGTATTGATAAGCCCGTGTTTTATATAACAAGACAGTTAGCTAAGTTGGCCAGTCTCTACCTCGATGGCGTTATAATAGGAGAAAGCCATTGCAAGGGACAAAGGGCCACATTTACTGACCGCAGTGCTTAAATCGAGTAGAGGGAGGCACAAACAAGCAGGCCTGTTGCTAGCAACAGTCGACCGTATACCTCTTTTAGTTTTAAGCAGTCAGGATAACAATCGATTTACTAATTTTATCCTTTCCAGTACACGCCGGGGGAAATACTTTGTTGACCCAGTGCTTTTGTTGTTTCGGCTTCAAGACACTGGATTCCTGGCAACGATTCGACCCGGCTTCAAAGGGCCGCGAAGCGGATATTTTTGGATAGTTAATAATAACCGAAGTTGTTCTTCTAGTTCTTTGGTTTTACTATAAGAAGAATCAACAAGGCTTTTTCGGTTTTTTATGTAGTTTTTTTTTCTTTCTCAATATAATTTTTCTAGCTCCATTATTGCTTTTTGTGTCTTTTGTAACGGAAAACAAAAATATTGATCAATTCATTCATGTTCTGCGAACTTAACGAGCTACTACTTAAATGAAAAGCAAAATGTTATATGAGCTACCAGCCGTCTCAGTTAATAAAGGAATCGAGTTTTTTTTTACCTCATTGATTGATTGCTGGGCTTCAAGCATTTTCGAAAGCTCCCTTATTTTTTTATTTTCATTGAGCAACTCTAATTCAAGCTTCTTCTTTTTCTCTCCCTCTATTTCAAATTGGCTGTGCAAATCTTCTTCTTTCTCTTTAAGAACTGATACACTTCTTCTTAGATCTTCTATTCTACATGGAAAACAATATACGTAAAGATACACATACAAAGATACAAGGACAAATCCCATGGCAATACATTTCCATGCAGAAGGAATTATCTGGGCACAAACTCTTTAGAACTTAGCTGGAAAAAAACTGGAAGAAAAATTTCAACTTAAAGCGATAATTTTCTTCGTTTGTTAATGTTAAAGTCAGAGTCATGGCTTTCAGAAAATAAACAATCTATCATAACGAAGACCTATAATTACGGTAAATTTTATGATGCAAAACTTAAGCGCAAGTGCAACTAAGTGCAAGCTTTTATCTATAAGGGCAAAGTTTAGTACAAACTATTAGCTGCAAGGGCACATTATTTTGTAAAGCCTTCCCTGTCATTCAATTGAAGCAGACCATAGCAAACAGGCTCAATAGCGAACCATACACATTCATTTAGTCAACGAAAAAACATTTATAAAAACTTTATTGATTCTCAGAATTTTAAAGGGATGGCCAATAATATAACTGACTAATGCTAAATATCAGTGTCCTAAAACTCATAAATATATTAATCAACGCAACACACATAAGTTAATTCCAATCTTAAAAATTTTCCATATAGGCTGTGAAATTTGTTGTATTATTTTTTATCATAAATTAAATGCTGATTTCCACATGATTTCCTTCCTGGCGTCAGATTAATTCAAAAGTTTTCAAACAAACTCAAATTCTATTTTAAGACAGACTTTTATTTTAAATGATAACTAAACATTTAAACATAAAATTCAAGGTGGTGGTATGGCTGAATTATAGATTCCTGAAAGCAGAGAAAATAAGGAACAAGTGCATACCCAAATTAAAGACGATTGAAAAATGAACCGACAGGTTTGCCCAAATAGTATTTTTTTCAGAACCCAGCTGAGACTGAGCTAAGAGAAGAAAGTTCTTGAATAGAGTGGGAGCAAAGCCTAAACCTCTTAAGAGTGAGGCGAAGGAGTAGAAGGAGTAGCTTTGTTGGCCTCAAATGGTTAGGTGCTGAAAGTGGTTGTCAGTAGCAGTATAGTGATGTTATTCATGAACTAATAGCGGGAAACCAACAACTTAATAATGCGAAGCCTAATTGTCCGTGATCGTCAATGAGAACACAATTAAGATAGCACAGAAATTTGTTAAAAGAAATGACTTGTCAAAATAAAGATGAACACATAATGAATACTGATTAAATAAAGCTTTGTGACAACAATTATCCTGAAGTCACGCAATATTAAATATATCTACATTAATAAATACCAAAAAAAAAGTATTTTCTAAAACGAATGTTACAATGCTTTATTAAATTGAATTATAACATGAGAAAATATTTTCATAGATAGTAAAACAACAAAAAGGGTATTTTTATGCACTATAAAACCAAAAGGAAGTGGCAGTTTTAGTGGCGGGATTTAGGTGATACTTGCCCCGGGCGCAAAGATTGTGGGGCATACACTTTCAAAAGGATACCCTAACGGCTATAATGATTAAATATTTTTAAAATTTAAATTCATTAAAACAAAGTAGAGGACGCAGTTGGCAAGCAAATTGAAGCCAAGATTTTCATTTTTCCTATGTTTTCATCACCATTCCCTGAGAATAAAAGTAAGTAGCAATAAAAGTGAAATATTAGGAAGATATTGATCCTTTTCAGTTGTTCTAGGAACTCCAAGACATGAAGAAAATAATTCAACACCGACTTATTTCCTTAAAAAAAACCTATATACGTGTTAGAATTAATTGCACAATGCGGATATGAAGGGGTCTGCGCAAACGTAAGAGTTGCCAATCAAATATTATTTGGAATTGCAATGTTAGTGTCCAGTAATAAGCGGTCATTTATTTTAGACCTTTGATCCTCCAGAGCCAGGAATGGTGCATGGGGCGTCTAAAAAACCTCGCCATTCAGGCATGGAGCTAAGCTGTAGCCCTAACGTCCTCCCACTGTGGTTAAAGAGACATCTTCCCTGTATTCAGATCTTGTTCATACTACCGTCATAAGGTGTGTTTTGGGCGACCTCTATTGCGCCTCCCCTTCAAGGCAAAACTCATAAAATGTACATGGGAGTCGATCCTCTGGCATACGAAGGACGTGGCCAAGGTACGTCAATCTCCTGCGCTTCAAAAGGTCAGTAAGTAATGATTGGCCAGTTTTCTGGAAACTCCAATATTCTTGACCTTTTCCTGCCATGATGTGTTTAGTATTCTTCTAAGGCACAAGTTTTCAAAGTCTAGGACACGTTTCTCCAATTTGACATTTAGTTTACAGCATTCCACTTGCACACAAGAGAATGCACATCACATTGCTACTCCTGAGGCAGAGCTTCAAGCTCAACCTATTTCCAACTGCACCAGAATGGTTTCAACTTATTAATAGCCAATATAGCTTATCCAATCCTCCTCTTGATTTCATTGCAATTTCACCATTATAATCAATCCAAATCCCGAGGTACATCATTGACCTGTTCAATTGCTTTACATCTGCACTTTAGTGTCAGCAGAGTCAGATATAGCCATGCTCTTTGTCTTATCGACATACTGTTAGTTCCACTTTTTCAGCCTTTTCATCTATAGCGTCGAGTAGCAGCTGCAATCACTGTTTCGCTTCTTCAAGAAGAACAACACGTCAGAGAAGTCCAGGTGAGAGATCTGTCTGATGCAAAACTTCACTTCAGTCTAAAGAATGCGTTAGATTATACTCCATAGCAATAACAAACAGGAATGGGGATAAGACAAATCCCTGTTTGACACCAGACATTATCTTGGAGAAAGGCTATCCCCATTTTCTGTGGGCGCACAACATTCAATGTCTTCAAAGAGCACGATTTTCATTTATTCCAGGCGACCATTAAGAGAACAGTCCAAATAGTTATGCAGACTCGGAGGAATGTCTTGAACATCTCTGTCGTGATTCCATTGCCTCCAGATGCACGTAGTTTTTCAGCTTTTTCACAAGTGTCATCACTTCTTTGGTACTGGGGGGGGGGAGGGTTACAACTTATATTAATTAGTATAAAAGTTCATACCGACTATGGGCCAGGAGCAACTGAATGATTTAGCGTTAATGAGCGTAGAACATGACGAATTAGAACCGATCTATTGGAACGAGATAATTCATAGTTTTGCAGAGGCTAAAATAAGAAAAGCCATGTTTAAATAAGTTGGAAATTTTGTTAATAAAGGAAAATTTTGTCAAAATTTGGCCTGGAAATTTGGGAGACAGGGGGGGGGGAGCGTTAATCAAAATTTTTCCCGGGGTGCGAGGGAGGCCAGAACCGCTACTGCCAAAAGGTATTTATTTATATTGCCCCCCTCTCTTTATGTAAAGCCTTGCATAGGACAATCAGGATTTTTCACCACCATCAAAACAAAATTTTCCTTGTTTTTGAAGTACTTTACTCTTTTTGTTCAGAGAGTTATAGAAGACCGTCTAACTAAGATGGAATATCCATAATCCCAATATCCATTATTTGTTACGTAAATAAAGAAAAAGAAACAATAATAATTACTAAAGAAAGATAATAAAGTGAAGTCAAACCTTCCAGGATCTCTTTCCGTTAAACTTCTTAAGTTCTGAAGATCAGCCAATCGCTTTTGGTCCTCTTGGATCTTCTGGAGGAGCTTCTTCACTTTCTTCTCAACCTCTTCAACAGTTTCTTCTTCTCCCTCACTTCCTTTTTCAAGCTCTTCCCAGAGCTTCAGCTTTTGCTGTTCTTTTTCTGCCCTTTCTTTATATTCAGCAATATGCTGCTCCAGTCTTTCTATTCGTCTCTCAAATTTTTTCTGAGCAATATCAGACTGCTCCTCCGCTAAAAGCAGATTGTCAAAAGCCACAAGTTAATATTCTAGTAAGTCTGGAATTATAGTCCCATAATAAAAATTCACATAAAAACTTAACTATGCACAAAGATAGCAGTCAAAAAACAGAACCTCGCAACCTATATTTCTTCGACCTTAAGGTTGCTCAGTTATGCAATGTGCAAAATATACTGTGATAATACAAAGATGATACCCTTTTTAAAAACTTCATGATAACACTCTGTTTATACAGATAAGTTTGAAAGACTTTTGCTTTGATTGCAAAGAGTTGAGTGAGTAAATTATACACTCTCCTTAATATTTTGTAGATATCTGTTGATAAATCGTAAAAAAAATACTTGTAGGCAGGCCCATTTTATAGAGAACCAAAGTAAAACAGTTCAAAATAGGGATGAAACCTTTTAATTGACAGTGAACAGATATAAAATTATTTAACTGGATATTTCGAACACATATACAGTGTTTATCATCAATTTTTTTTCGAAGTATCATTTTTTTTCAGAGCTCTCTGAAAGTTTTGGTATACACGACGACGAATAGAGAATCAACTGAGATCGTCTTGCTCAAGAAATTAAGGAGGTCTTACGAGTTGCAAGAACGATCCTCCCAGAAAGCTAGACTTTTGCATCCTGACTTGTTTAGAAGCAAATTAGAATAAATACTTTAGAATAAATACTAAATTATTTGAAAATCTTCAAAACGTCTTTGTTGAACTATTACATCCTGTTTAACTTCTTCGCTAAAAATTCGAAGCCTTATGTAAACAAGTAAATAAGTTCATTCCAAAAAGGGACCTATACTTGTCAGTTATTATGAATAAACAGAAATCTCTGCTTAGGCTGTTTATATAATTTTCTGAGACAAACATCAAACAGAAAACAAATATCTATAGGAAAGGAACTCACCTTTTTCCAGGTCAAAAAGAAGAGCCTCCTTAATCTCTATAGTAGATCTAAGCTCTTTCAACATCCTTTTAACTGCCTTCATATCCCAATTGGTTTGTTTTACTTTTAACTTTTTTGACTCTGTAGAGGCAGACAATTCCCTGACTTCCTGTCGTAACTGACTTTCAACCACACGTCCACGAATTTCTTCATCACTCCCACTTTCTGAACTGCTTCTTCGTCTTTCCGATAAGGTTCTCTGCTTTAAACCACACTGAGAAAAGTTAGTACTTGGCAATGGTTCAGAGGCAGCTAGACTTGTTGTAGGCAGTTGATTACTATTCATTTCACCTATGGAAATAGGACTTGTCGATCGACTGACACGACGTTTTGAGATCAATTCTGGATCTATACTTTTTGAGCCCGAATGATTACTTATACTCCCCTGAAAAATAATTGGATATAATTAAAGTTTATATGTCTCTTATTGAATAATCTTGCAGTTTTTTCTAGGAACAAAAAGAAGAAGAACAGAAAGATTTGGAATATGTCTTACAGTTTTAGTGGTATTCTTCCACCAAATTGAAAAAAATTCAATTCTATGGTAAAAGAAAGAGTTCTTCTCGAAAGCAAAGAATCTATATGTCTTTCCATGTTTGGACATCTTGGTGATGGAGATAAATATATTTTTACTGTCAACTGACATATTAGATGCTTTAAAGTTTTTCAATTTTAGATATATGCTCATGAACATGAAAAAATACTTACCCCCCAAAAAAAAATTAGTAACGTTTACTTTATTTATCCTTTATTATAGTTCACAATTAAGTAACTTATTAATTGGAACACTTAAATTGCTTTAGCAAGTTGTTGCATGCTTTGTGAGCTTCATAAGATGGGACATAACAATAACAAACCAATTTTTAACGGTTGTAATCAATTTACTTTGCAATATATTGTCATTGATACAGACAATTTCAAGATTCCATTTATTACGACTGAAGAGGATTATATGTAATTGAATTGTCAACTGGATTTGAAATTATGAAGAAAAAAAAACAAGAAAAAAAACAAAAACAGAAGAACATTACCTGCCATGCTTTACTATACCGAAGTGGGAAGAAACTGAAATAAAGAAACAAAAACCCTTGTACATAGCGGAATTTTACGAACGTTCATTTATTATTTTATAAAAAAAAACTATTTGCAAATATTTATGATTAGAATTTGTGACTCCAGCACGCATTTAACGTCACTATGACAAGACAACAAATCAAAAATGGAGAGTTGAGGCGTCCTTAAACACAAAGTAGAAACACTTTCAGGCGAATAAATTCTATTTTGAGCTTTTACGGAATAATTAGTTATTTCTGCTATACCAATACTTTTTCTATTGATCTTTGTTTAAATACAGCATTTTCTATCTGGTAGCCTCCTAGCTTAGAAATACAATTCCTCGGAGCTTGTTAAGCAAGAATTTTTGACGGATCATAAATTTCTTCGAACAATATATATGAAGCCCTTCCGTAGGCGGTGAGATTCCTACAAGGTGGCATCTAGCAATACTAAGAGATAAATTCATTGCGCAGTGTTTCGCAACAGATTTTTCTATGTAAGGAATTGTAATTTTTAGATTGAAGAAGAACAGATTGCGTCTAACACATCTAATCCTCAAGTAACTACATTAGCTAATATTCAATACTCTACCTCCAAATCTTCACCAAGTCGTTCTTTTAGCTGCTGGAGTACAAAAGCAGGATCTGAAGCTTCAGACATTTGGCCAACCATACCCTGAAATATACTCTGACGCCTTCTTGGTGGTGGTACTGTGCGATGGACTTGCAAAGTTGTTTCCACTTAAAAGTAAATAAGCTTAAAATAGTATACTAGTCAAAAGTTGGCAATATACCAAAATAATATTCAGTACTTTAAATCACCGCAAATTTTATCTGTCAAGGCCATATTCCTTGCATACGATTCTACTAAGTATTAAAGACAAAATAAATTGCTGCAATCATTGTTCAGTTTCTAGTTATAAGCAAATTAACCAAAAGTTCAAAGAAGTTTAGGAGCACGCTTGATTTAACCTGAAGCAAGGGTTGGGAACCTTTTTAGTGCAAAAGTTGTGCCCAAACCTGATTTGTAACTTTCACACTGAGCAGGTTTCTAACATGGTACGGCGGTAAGACGACAAATTTTTACAGGCTCCCACGGTATATCTTTTTCGGGTGTCACTGAGGAGGTTGATTATTTGTATAAATTAAAATAAAAATAAAATACTTTTACCGTTGAAGCAAACAAACCTCTTATTGGTTCTAGTTGATCATTCATTTTGGTTCTATTTTGTTTTTTTGCATTTGAAATGTTGCATAGCAAATGAAGTCTCTCTTCTTCTAATTTTTTCCACATTTTGGTTTAACTGTACAAAAATCACAAATATTAAAAAAGAATAAAATTTCTTGTTAAGAAAAGTGGTAAAAACGCATGAGAAAACTTCTGGTGGTATTTATAGCGATATTATATTCAAAAACAGAAGGTAGTTTGCCTCAGTGATCAAATTGACAGTGGCAGTTTAACACCTATTGGGAACTATTATGTAGAAATTTACCGTTTCCCAGTCCTACTAACTAAAAAGAAAGTCTATTCCTTCCTAAAGATAGATCAACACGCTCAAAATGGAGTCTTTGGCGACTTCTCAACTTTACCTAAAAGCAAAGCTTTTAGGTAACACAATTTCAATTGTGCCCTTTAGATCACCAGCAGCTCTTAGAAATAGTGAATCAGAAGAAGTCATCGATAACACAAGATCTTTTCAATAAGTAAATTTAAGAGAAAGACTGTTGTAGCTACAAGCTTCAAAACCTAAAGAATCGAATAAAAAGCGATACCGGGGTTTTTCGAATAGTTTCAATAATCTTTTCTGTGAGGCAAAAAAAAAGAAGGTATTTTAGCGTTAAGTTTAAGGAAGTTGAAGGTAAGTCGTTGAAGAATTGACAAATAGCCTTCAGTATTACGGATCAGAGTTCTAATATTTTATCGTCTGAAGTGATAGTAAATGAAGCCAAAGCTGCTGAGGGTTTTAAATATGCAATGAGTTTTAGAATATTTTTTCCATAGGTTCCATAACAACTGAAACAATTTCCCCTTTCCACATGATCCACCTTTTGGATCCATTTTTCTATCCCCTACTGATGTATCGTTGCATCAAAAGAAGATTAAAGCGAAAGAGCCTGAGGAGACCATGTATGCCATCAAAAACAGTTCGAACTAGCGAGCCAAAAATCTTTAATACATTTATCGATCGATGTCGTAATATTCTATCATCTTAATTAATTATTGATCCTGAAAGGGTGAGTTTCCATATCATTGAAAAAAATGCAGGAGTGACATCGGTTCATAAAGATGGTGATAGAAATGATCTTGGTAGTTATCGTTCAATATGAGTTTTGCCAGTTATTTTGCGCCTTGTTGAAAAATCTTTTAGTACTCGGTTAAACTATTTGCTTGAAAACTTTAATTTGTTGAATATCAATGAGCCTGGGTTGGTGGATGCATTGATATTTTTGACTAGCATAATTAATGCTGCTTTAGACAAAGTATTTAAGACTGCTGCAGGGATTCTAGATCTGATAAAGGCTTTTGACATAACTGACCGTGACCTGCTCCTGGAATAAATGTAAGGTGTATGGGCACCGAGGTAAAGCTTTTGAATTTATGCAGAGCTACTTAGAAGCCGTTATCAGTTTGTTGAAACAGCTAGCATACAATCTGAAGTGCGTCCAGTTGTTTGTGGAGTCGAACAGGGATCTGTTCTTGGTCCGCTTCTTTTCCTATTGTTCATTATTGATATCCCTGATTGCATCCCTGATTGTTGTCTTAGTGTTAGTGTTAGTGGTAGGACAAATAAGTCCCAAAATGAAACAGTGTTATTATTTGCTATCGACATTGTAGCTATTAACACTGCAAAGGCAGCAGTGTTATTCCTGACGTTGGTGAAAGATAGCGTTAATAGGTTACATTCTTGATTGAGGGTGAATAGGCTCGAAGGTAAATAGACACATTTTGTCGCGTAACCTAGGCACAATGAGAAATCTTAACACTTTCCCCCTCTATTTGTCCCAAGCCTTCTTTATTTTTCCCTTATCCATAGCTACATATAATTTAACATATACATATACTTCATACATACTCTCTACATATACTTTAATGTAGCAGCCTTTGGATTCCATTGTCCAGCCTCTACGGGTTCTACAAAACAATGCATGTTCTATTGATGTTAGTTGTCTTACAATACCAGGATTCAGTGCGGAATACAGACGAGGAGGAAAGGGTACCGCTAGGTTCTGGATTAAGAACTTACACACTTTTGACGGTTTTTGGCCAAATCATGTGGTTCAATTTAAGGTCTTCGGTCCACGACTATGGGACTTGATCTTCTAGAGAGATGTTTCGACTCAGTTGAATTTTTCTGTGATACACAGGAGGATTAGGAATGCACTCATTTGACAACAATATAATAAAATATTAGTGATATTTCTTCGTTTAAGAGGGTAATTAAAGAAATTCGTTTCAATAAGGATGAACTTTAGTTGTTTTTTTGGGCGAAGGGGAGGGGTAAACAAATAACAGAATAAAATAATAATTATGGCCTTTCGGAGTATAAATAGAACATGAATTTGGTTAAAATTGTTCTGTTATAATGTTTGTGGTACCGATTAGGAATTGTGTGGTGAGCTGGCTGTTAGTTTCTTTTTTTTTCTTTTTTTTGTGTATATTTTGCCATCTCTTCGGACAGCTATTGCATAGGGTGGCCACTAAATTATAGTTGTTGTGTTTTTTTTTATCCAGCATTTCTCTCTCTCTCTCTCTCTCAAGTTGCATCCAAAGCTACGGGCTATTGTTGACGGAAAAAACACGTTTAGTCATTGTGCTTCGTAGACTGCACAAAGGATATAGAATCCCACTGATTTTTTCAGATGTAAACTCAACTGACTAAAAGATTCAGATGGAAAATACTACAATCGAAGCAGTTCTAAGCCTTGTGTAGGTCAAAAATGTGCATCACGAACGCCAGCATTCACTATAAAATATTTATACTTTAGCAATTATCCAAATACTTTATAATGTTAATAAACAGACTACCCCAAAGATCAGCAGTAAAACCCGGAAAGGGGGAGACAGTGTGATCCAATCACATTGACCCTTTTATCGGTCCAGCAATATGAATGACATCATAAGGCTGTTGAATAATTCCATTATGAAAAGTAATTCACTGATGTACGGGTGATTGTTGAAACATTAGGTTAATTAATAAAGACATTATTGTCACTACCAGGACTCATTTTAAGAAGAGGTGAGTGTAATGAGTATCTGTTTCAAATACATAGAGTAGTATTCTATTCTGCGTGTATTAAGTCTTTTCGAATACGATGAATTAACTTAGTACATTGTGAATGTTCAGAGTCTTGTTAGAAAATTAAACAATAAATGTGTTATTTTGTCTAATAAGATGGCTCCAATTTAAGAAAAAGCCCCCTCCCCTTGCATAAGACATGCCACGTTTTTGCATAACTGATTTTAGAGAATAAATACATTTTATCTTCACTATTTTTATTTATCGGAAGAATTAATTGGGTTACAAGACCCCAACATTAGGAAAAGACATAGCCATTTTCAAGCAGAATATTCTGAGCATCTGAGCAATTAAAAAATTATCATGTTAGACTATTAGTTAATTACCAATTATATGGGTTGTTAGCTCGAAAACACACAAGAATTCTCCATATATTACATTGCTTCATAAGATAAGGAATATCAAAATATCTTATAATTACAGTCAGCAAAGGTAGTGGTAATCCTTAGAAGAATTTGAAACCGGTGATTACAGTTCCTATCCTAATCAAACTCTACGAGTAACACCATCTACCTTTCTATAGCTTATTGGAGCCAAGGTCAACTAGTGGGTCAATAAATTCAGTCAAAACTCCAAAATAACGTAATAAGCCTAAGTAAACAGGAGAGACTTTAAAATTAGGTTAATATTATGCAGCCAAGCATTATTCTCATTTTGAACGCCTTCGTCGTATGTAATTAGGAAAAAATCATTCATAGAAGGAAGAAATGCTCCAAAGCTTACCTTCATCGTCAGAAGGTTCTGATCCTTCATTGTCTGTACTTCCAAATCGATTTCTTCGAATTACATGAAGCAGGACACACTTTGAATCCTCCATGTTTCGTAGTAGTTTGTTAGTAGTCCATCGAAACTGAGATCGGATCACTTTTAGCCTTTCCTCGATATTCGCTTCAGCATCATCTTGCCTATAATGTGTCGTCTCAGTACTATGTGTACCAGTTGGCTCAGACACCTCTTCTACATAGAAAGAAATAGGAATTGGTTGATTTAATTTAAAGGACTTAATTGAGAGTAAAAAATACATCAAACAGGGGCCATTAAGAATCGAAAAAAAAGAAAAATTAGACAAGTCAGTAATTCGCTTTGAATTACTATTTCTAATTTAACAATAGCTTCTATTAATTCAGAAATTGTTAGCCTTTAACTTTTTTACACTACAATCCTGGTACTAAGTGATAAAAGACCTAACCTGTAATCAGTGGTCAAATGATGGTTCCTCCAGAATCTTTACACAGAGAGTACAAATAAGACTCCTAAATACCAACTGCTTCTTACGAGGACACTATACACCAAATGTTGTTAAATTATACAATAATATATTTTACGTCTTAATAGGTGGCTATATCTCTCAAAAATCTTGCAAGTTCAATCTTATATTCAGCTTCACCAAGGTTTTCTACTGCTCAGGATGTTATAAAGAAATATAAATGCGAGGTTTTTACTAGCCATTTGCAATTTTGAGGTTTTAAGCCGAGATTCTCAGTTCTAGTGAGAAAAGAATCTAATTTTTGTAGAGGAAGGGGGAGGGCCAAAGATTTGAGATTACGTGTTTAAAAAGTAAATCAGTTTACCAATTCAGTATTCATTTTTTCAATGAACAATTAAAGAGCTAAATAATAATATACAACTTATGCTTTCACAAGGGATATTTGAGGAACACTCAACACACAGTTGCGATATGAGATTAAAGCATGATAAATAATTCAATTTTAATGTTTGTGTTCTGCCAAAACTACCATTTTATAACTCTCAAGATATGAGATATCAAATTAAATAAAGATATAAAATCAAAGCAATTAAACAAACAAACGTTTCAACTCTCTGCGTACTTGGAGAGTTACCTATGTGAAAAACCAATTTCTGGTTACATTTAACTAATTTATTTGAACTAGATTGCTCTTTATTACAGTGTTATAAAACATTGTTAATAATTAAGTTGAAATAGCACATTATTATTTATTGACTATTTTGTGGTTCACTGGATAGCAGCTTTGAATATCAGAGTACGGTAGAAATTTCTAGCGGGTCTGAAATTTGATATTTGACTTCTTATTTTTTTAAGTTAGTTAGCCAGTTCTGAAGTTTGGAATGAGCAAGTTCAAGAAAGGGGACTTGGCGTTGGCAAAATTCAGAAATTACCCGCTTTGGCCAGTAAGAATTGTAGACGTTAATACCCAATCAGAAAAAGCATCAAAATTTCTAGTTTTCTGTTATGGATCCCATGGTCTTCAGACAGTCTTAGAAGTAAATTTAGTTCTCTATGCGGAAAAGTCTAAAGAAGCATCACATAAAACAGAACGGAGCGTTAACAAGCATTTCAGGAGCTGGAGATTTTCCCGGATATCTACTTACAGTATTTAAAAAAAGCTCCCTCCGCTCAAACTGGCTCAAATTCTGAAAAATCATCGGTAGCTGTTCTTGTTGAAAAGTTAGTTTCTACGGAACAAGAGTTAGCACAAACAAAGCAAACTATGCTCAAGGACATCGAGAAATTAGTCACAGAAAAGGTAGCACAAGAAAATAGTATCAACCCAGGTACTGCTGAACAGATAATATCCCAAGTTTATGATGGATTATCAGTCGAATACAATAGAAAATTTGGTAAGATTGGCAAAGTACTTAAGGGGTTAAGAGCTCGAATAGAGTCGCTGGAAAATCGTATTGCAAAAATGGAAGATAGACTTGACGAGTATCAACAAAAAGCCCAGCTTGATTCCCTTGTATTCGTAGGGGTCAAACAGGCCCCTGGTGTTGACCTTAAAGTAACAATGCACAATATTATAAAGGACAAGATAGGCTTGAGTGCTCTTATGAGTGATCAAATTCTTTCTATGCAACGTTTTCGTTTACCCAACCCTACAGCTCAGATTAGTGATGAAAGTTGAGTTGCCCCTGTGATTGTCAAATTTTTTAACAAAGATGTTGCGCATACTGTCTTTATAGCGAAGTCTAATCTAGCGAAATCTGGTGTTTTTGTGAATGAATATCTCACGAAGCAGCGCAAGATTATCCTGGACAGTGCTAGAGATAAGTTCGGAGCAAAGAACGTCTGGTCAGACCAAGGCCGTATTTTTGCTCGCCTACCAGGTGAAGCTTCTTCTAGGAGGCTTCGGAAGGTTGAAGACACCTTCTAGATTAGTATCTTATTTATTTCTCGTTTGTAGTACTTATTTGCTTGTTGTTTTGTCTTCGTTGTTTGATCTTTTTTTGTGAATTATCCTGCTTATTTTCTTTTACGGTTTTTGTTTTTGATTTGTCTCGTTGGCCACTCTCCCCCCTCCCCTTATGGAGAACCTGATTTTTTTTTATTGTTATCATTATTATTCCACCTGTCCCCGTATTGCAAACAAAATTATTCATATAGGTTAACTTTGCGTTTATAATGATTCGCAAACTGATTATTTACGTATTATATGTCTGATCAGTTGAATGGCGTGAATCAGTTGCGTCAGTTTGAATCTGAGCCTTTTCGACTGAAAGATATAGTTCGCGATGGAATAGCAAATGATTATTTTGCAATTGATTTTGATTGCCAGAGATCGAGTAAATATATTCCAGTTACGTCGTCGTCATGGGAAAAAAGTGAGAATATTCTTAGTGTATGCCATTGGAATTGTCATCTAATTTCAAGTTATAATGATATCTTGCATTTGCTAGATCTGACTAATAGCTATTTTGATGTTATTGGTTTTTGCGAGACTTTTTTGACTTCTGAGCATTTTCTGCCTTCTTTTCAATTTCCAGGTTACCAATTATTTGTGAAAAACCATGAGCTGATGGCAAGGGGAGGTCTAGCATTCCTGGTGAAAAATGGGATACTTTGCCGTCAAAGAAGGGATGTTGATGTTTGGATAGAGGGTAAGGTTAAATATCTTACTCTTGAACTGTCTATTTAATTCAAAAAAATTTATTGTAAGTGAGGTTTATAAACCACTAAGCGCTCATTTGGAGGATTTCACGGAAGGATTTGAAATATTAATGAGAGCTGCGGTATCAAGCCAGTTGGATTTTATTTGTATGTGAGATTTTAATTTTGATTTGTATGATTTACATGCTATTAATCTTGATTTTTTAAATTTGATGGTTTCAAACGATTTTTATTTCCCCTTGTTGGGGTCCCGATAAGTATAACTAGTCATTCAGCAACTACAATAGATAACATTTTTGTTAGTTCGAAGTACCTGAAATCTAGTGCTGCTGATGTTCTGGTATTCCCATGTTCGGATCATCTCCCAATTGTAGCTTCTGTGCCACTAGTAAATGCCAAGGAGAAAAAGGTAGAAAAAAAGCAAATGCGGCAATTAAGGAAGCAGAATATTGAAAACCTTGCTGAGGAACTTAGTAAGGTGTCATGGAAACCAGTTTTTGATGAGACAGACGATGCATCCCATGCATTTGATATTTTTATGAATATTCTCCAGCCCATATATGATAAAACACGTCCACTAAAATTGTCTAATATCTTCATTTTTTCCACAGAGTTGAGGAATACAAGGGAATCACCGAGAAAGCCGTGAGTTACATCGGAACTTATTCAGATGATTAAGAAGAGGAATCAACTGTATCAGTCTTTTTTAGATTGGCAAAGTGCTGATATGTTTGAAGAGTTAAAAAAAAATAAGAAATCAAGTGAATACTTTACGAAGATCTTGTGTCAAGAGTTATTATGCATTGAAACTTGGGGAAACAAAGGGGGACTCAAGGGGAACATGGAAGGTTTTGAGAGAAGTGATGGGTAGTGACAACAAGAAAAACACGCCATCTTCACTAATTGTGGATGAAAAAGTCTACGAAGGCAAGCAGAGCATTGTGAATCACTTTGATGCCTACTTCTCGACGATCGGTGAAGTGGTTGAAACGGAAGACCAGCCACTGAGTCAAGGAACAAGTGAGGAAGCTTTCATTGATGATAGAGGCCCGGGACTAAAAATGGAGGCTGAAGAAACGAATATGCAGGAGTTGAAAGAAATTGTAAATAGTATTAAGTCAAACTCTTCAGGTAGTGACGGTATAAGCCTTAAGACATTGAAGCTTATTATGGTTTATCTCCTACCATGCCTTCTTTACTTGATTAATTTATCACTGAAATCGGGAGAATTCCCGCAAAAGCTTAAAGATGCGCAAGTGATTCCTCTTCACAAAAGTGGCTCAATGACTGATCTGACTAACTGGAGACCGATTTCTCTGCTGTCGGTTTTCTCGAAGCTGTACGAAAAAGTTATGAATAAAAAGCTTTATGCACATTTAACAAAACATGGTTTTTTAAGTGATTAAATTAAAAAAAACTAATTTTTTTAGCTGAAAGTAAGGAGTGACATTAAAACTTAAAACGAACAGAAATTACTCCGTATTTGAAATGAGTTGTCCCCTCCACAATCCCTCGCTCTTTACGCTAAAGCTTTGAATTGTTTTAAAAAGTAGAATTGTGGCAAAGAGTCAAACTTTAGCGTAAAGAGCGAGGGATTGCGGAGGGGACAACTCATTTCAAATACGGAGTAATTTCTGTTCGTTTTAAGTTTTGTCACTCCTTACTTTCAGCTAAAAAAATTAGTTTTTTTTAATTTAATTTCTGAACGTTTTTGAATTAATGCATGTTTGGTTTTGGCTCTCCGCACATAAATTATTAAAATGAAATTTGTATATTAATTCTTTTTTGGCTAAATGGCTTTCTCTTAGTTTTGATCAGACGATTTTGAGAAATAAGGGGTGGAGAAGGAGGCCTAGTTGCCCTCCAATTTTTTGGTTACTTAAAAAGGTAACTAGAACTTTTAATTTTTAACGAATGTTTTTATTAGTAAAAAATATACGTAACTTAAGAATTAACTTACGTAACAAACTTTCATAAACTTATATTTTTATTATGTATACGAGGAGGTTTGTACCCTCGTTAATACCTCTCTTTTTACACTAAATCGTAAGTTTTGTCCCAATTCTTTAAGAATGACCCCTGAATCAGAAAGGCCGTAGAATAAATAGTTGAAATTACTAAAAATACTTTAGCATAAAGAGCGAGGTATTTATCTCCTCCTAAATACCTCGCTCTTTATGCTAAAGTATTTTTAGAACCCCTCATATGCGTAATAATCTCTGTTCGTTTTAAGTTTCAGTGCTACTTCTTCCTTTCATTTGAAAAAACGTTTTCATGTTTATTTTTCATTGTTTTCTTATAGTAATGCTAGAGAATCCTGCGCCCTTGTCATTGAATTTTTCTTCCCCCATGACAGATTCCTCCAAGGAAAGATCCTCCAACATAGCCCCCTCTCCTCAGCCCCACCCCCAAACAAAATAAAATCCCCCTGAAAACGTCTGTACACTTCCCAATAACCATTACTTAATGTAAACACTGGTCAAAGTTTGTAACTTGCAGCCCCTCCCCCAGGGATTGTGGGGGAGTAAGTCATCCCCAAAGACATAGTTATTATGGTTTTCGACTATGCTGAACAAAATGGCTATCTCAAAATTTTGATCCGTTGACTTTGGGAAAAAAATGAGCGTGGGAGGGTCACTTAAAAAGGGCACTAGAACTTTTCATTTCCGTTAGAATGAGCTCTCTTGCGACATTCTAGGACCACTTGGTCGATACGATGACCCCTGGGGAAAAGAAAAAAAAAACAAACAAATAAACATGCACCCGTGATTTGTCTTCTGGCAAAAAATACAAAATTCCACATTTTTGTGGATAGGAGCTTGAAACTTCTACAGTAGGGTTCTCTGACACGCTGAATCTGATGGTGTCATTTGCGTTAAGATCTTACGACTTTTAGGGGGTGTTTCCCCCTATTTTCCTAAATAAGACAAATTTTCTCAGGCTCGTTACTTTTGATAGGTAAGACTAAACTTGATCGAACTTATATATTTAAAATCAGCATTAAAATGCGATTCTTTTGATGTAGCTATTGATATCAAAATTCAATTTTTTAGAGTTTTGGTTACTATTGAGCTGGGTCGCTCCTTACTACAGTTCGTTACCACGAACTGTTTGATAGTCAGTTCGGATTCAGGAAAGGACATTCTACTGTTCATGCTATGCAGCATTTTCTTGATTTTCTGAATAAATCAATGGAAAATGGTGAAATGACTTTATCGGTTTTTATAGATTTTAAAAAAGCGTTTGACACGGTTGATTTTGAAATTTTAATTGATAGGCTAAGGTCACTTGGAGTTACAGGTAGTATTTTAAAGTGGTTTGAATCTTATTTGATAGGGAGGTCGATGCGTGTATGTTTTGATGATGTTATATCTAATAAATTTTTTATAAGTTGTGGTGTTCCGCAAGGTTCTGTTTTGGGTCCTTTATTATATCTTGTATATGTAGATACTATGCGGTTTTATGTTCTGGGTGTTGTTAATACTTCTTTCGCTGATGACATGGTATTTTCAGCTACTACAAGAAATGCTGATGATCTTGTGGAGAAAATTAATCAAGCTTTAAGTCATCTTTTATTTTTTACAAAGATTAGCCGTTTATCAGTGAATGTTTTAAAAACTCATTTTATATTATTTAGTAGGAAAGGAAGTCCAGTTAATTTAAATAGAAAAATATTTATTTGTAACAGGCCATTGAAACAAGTAGCTGTGGTGAAATACCTTGGTTTCCACCTTGATCAAAATCTGAATTGGAAAGCACATGGTGATCAGGTGGCAGCTAGGGTATCTAGAGGGCTTGGACTGATTCGGCGTCGGAGAAATCAGTTACCTCGTTCTGGCCTTTTAACTCTTTATCATTCTATTGTCATGCCTTATATTTCTTATGGTTGTGTGATATAGGCTGGTGGATTTTATACAAATTTTAAACGTGTTCAGGTTTTACAAAATGAAGTTATTAGACTACAAGGAAATTGTGTCCATGGTGAAAATGATACAGTTAGTTTTTATAGGAAACTCATGATCTTTACTGTTAGCCAACTTCATGATTATCAACTTGCTATATTTGTATTTCACAGTATTTATGGTTTGTCCCCTGAAATTTTTCTTCAAATATTTTTAAGGAATTCTTCATACCACAGTTATGAGACTAGAAATATGGATGATTTGGTATATGAGTTTCGCAGCTCTCAGAGGGGAAGTTTTGGTCCCAAGTTTGCTGGACCAGTAGTGTGGAATTCTTTACCAATGAGTATAAGGTTGTCTGAAAATGTTAGCCAGTTTAAGAGTAGACTGAAGAACCACCTTCTGGGAAGAAAATAAGTAAATAATTTAAATGGGATGGCTTATTGACTCGTTTTTTTTTAAGTATGATTTTTTTTTCCTTTCTTTCTCTTCTTATTCTTTGTTTTCCTGTTGTTTTCTTTTTCCCACTTTTTTGTTTCATTTCGTTTCATTTTTTTTCTGAATGTTGTCGGTATTGGTGCTCATTAATGTTTATCAACCACTACTAACAAGTCTTTGACTTTCTAAAGTGGTAGATGTGGTTTTTTGTATATTGATGATATGTATAATAAAAAGTGTGTCTCTCTCTCTCTAAAAAAAAACAAAAAAAAAAAAAAAACTAATATTAACTTTACTATAATGAAATTTTGCGTTTTTATTTCAATCTTGTCAGCAAAACTCAAATTAAGTGAGAAAGTCTGCTATTTTCCAAGCAATAGCGATCAATTCCGGGTGTCATCTCACATGTTAATTTGAGTTAAATTGGGAAACAGAGAACGAAAAGAAATTGGTAATCAAGTTTGTTGCATTTAGTGTGTACATCTTGAATTATGAAAAGACATCATGAATTCGGCTATTACCTAAAACAGGAAAGAAAATGAAACTGGCGACCGCTGCCTCAGAACTAAGAGATACAGTTTCCTTACAAAATGTGACGAGAGCTTTACAGAAGTGGACAATTCATCCAAAAATACTACAAATTGGTTAATTTATAATATCAGAATAAGAAAAAATCACAAAAAAGCTTAAACTATTATAGGCACTTGGAAATTAGAGCTTTCATTCAAAACTACCACTTTCACTCGGGTTCTATTCAACATTTTCTGTTGGAAATCTTCATTCATCATTTGTCTCAACTAAAGACAGAAATCATTTTTCAGTTTACTTCTGTAATAAAACACATCTTAGGAGGGAGTAGGGATATCAGGAATATTTTTTGGGGAGACGGAGGACAGAGACACAAACAAATGAAAAGTATCAAGCAATGTTTTCCGAATTTTGGGGCATGGGGTTCTTCTGACCATTTTTTGGTGGCGGGGATCGCCACCAGGGTTGATATATTAACAACAATCACTTGCTTGAAAAATACTGAAAGCTCACCGATAACGTCCAGAGATTTCGCTTCAATCTCGTCTGATATAGACAAACGATCAATAGAACCACTTCCATAGCCAAGGTCAGGGGCTAAACATTCTTCGCATTCCTGTTTCAAACAAAGCCAAGCTTCAGCTCTATTTCTATATTCTCGAGAACATAAATCATCCATGGATAAGTCATTCAAGAGATCTTGAGCGCTCTTAATTAAAACCATCATTTGGCTAACGGCAAACTGAAGTCTTGAAAAGAAATTATTAGAAAGGGTAAAAAATCAGTACTGTCAATGTGTTTCAAGGTATTTAAGAGTTCACTTGAAAGTTTATGCTCATATCTAAATGATTTTTATGTGTTGATAACGCCATAGTTGTTAATGTTTTATTAATTGATCTTTATTTTTTATGTTAAGTTTCACGTTTATATTTAGTTTCGTTTCTGGTTCTTTTTTTTTCAATTATCCCACGAGTATCGCATATTTTTGTATGATCTGAGTTATAAACAAATTATTAAGAAATAGCTAGTCGGACAGCATAACTGAGAGTTTTTCTTTATTTTATTTTTTGCAATAAAACTAAACTAGGAAATATAGTTATTACCCGAGAAAGCTTCTTATTACAATTAATATTAATTTTAAATTTGAATATTAATAGTTTTTGTAGCCATTACCCATAGTTTTCGCACAATCCTTGCAATAAACTTTTTTTTTTCTTTTTTTTTTTACAAAATATGGCAGTTTTAGATTACTATTTTTTTCATTATTGTATAGGAATATTTTCTGATACAACTCTGTCGTCTAAACTTAGAAAGTTACCCAATCTTTTCTATCACTTGTAGTTTTCAGCAAATAATTATTTACTGCTAAATTTCTGGCATTCCCAACAAAACTTCTAAAATTATAGAAATTAGTGAAGTCCCATTGCCTTTTTGAATTGAGTATACACAATTATGGTATAACTGTAAATGTTTGTTTTTCGAGCAACAAGTTTTAGTTTTGACTTCAACAATACTGACAGTAAATTAAAACCAGTTCATGATGTGGATGAAAAAACCAATAAAATTAAAAAAGAAATATTTTTAAAACTTTTCGTATAATAGATTAGTTAAGCTTTAATGTAGTTAGATTTGTCCTAGCACCCGCAAATTTTTGCGTAGTATTTTAGTTTCTGAAATTATTGTTGATTTTGGTGCTTCAAAAACAAATTAAAAAAATAAACAAAATATTGCTAATAATCCGTGAGCACAAGAAAAACTTCGAAAAGATTTTGAAATACATTTTCATTAAAACTTATTAAAACTTTTTAAAACCATGAAAAAAATTGAATTTGTTTTAAACACCAAAATTAGTCAAAAACACACCAAACATAATAAAGGCTCATTTATAATTATATTTATTTAACGCTAAGATTTAGATGCTAGTAATATTCAGCTAGTCCAGGTTTTAGCTAACATCAGTTCTTTTCATATTAAGATTGATCTGATTGGCTATTTTAGGCCAGTAAGTTAAATTAATGTTCAACATTACCTAAATCTTATTGCAAATACATCTGACGTCAGATAAAATCTCGGTTTTAGCTGAAGCTCGCCTTTCAAGGCCTCGTTGAACAACGTGTTGCTTCTTATCTTAAGAATATGATTTAAGTTTACTTTTGCGATACAGATAAATGTAAGAAAACAGGGTTCCCGGCTTAAAGCTCCCTAAGTCGATTTTTGTTCAAAAGCATCTATTATAAAAAACAAAAAGGTATATCTGAAACTTTCTGGGGGTGTGAGACAGATTCTTATAGTGAACTCTTAGCATTAATAAGGCTTTGAAACATTGTTGTGAGTTATTTTGTGTGTTATTTTTGACACAATTTCCTGTACTGGAAAGGACAGGTTGGGAACTATAGAAAGGGCATCATTAAAAGCTCCATGATCAAAAACCCTAACTGGTTGTTTGAGGTTCCCCTCTTAAATACTTCTCCTCTTTAGCCCCCTTAGTAAGGAAAAACCGAAAAATATGTTTTGAATGAAATAGACAAATGAAAAACAATAATTTAACCTTATTTCGGAATAATAACTGTTATCTATGCTTATCTTAAAAGCAGAAGTTGATCACGAAAAAGTTTTTCAGGAAGCAGAAAAGAGGTCGAAACGCAGAGCACGTCTCTTTTTCCTTCTTTGTTTATCCAGCACTAACAGGATCCTGGAACATCGTAGAAATCTCCCTAAGAGCTCATTTGAAAGCTAAAATGCTGTGTATAAATTCGTCTTGATATTGCCATCCTAAAATACCATACATCCCGAAAAATGAAAACGTTTAGTGTCATTCCTAACGTATAAGGGCTTGGAACTGAAAGGGCTTTGGAACATCCGTTGGTCGAAAACCCTTCACCAGATATTTCCAATCTCCCTCTTGAATACCTTCCCTCCAATTCCCCTTATTAATTGAAAATTTAAAGGCAAGTTTAAAAAAATAACACTGCCAAGTGGAAAAAATGTCACTGGAACTTAACTCAGGAATAATAATTGTTTTGTATGATTATCTTATTTTTTTTTTATATCAAACGTTTTTTCTTTTGGAACCGAAGCAGTGCACCACTGAAATGTCCATTGGCTTGAAACCCTTCACCAGGTAACTCCCCTTCAAGTCCCCCCAACTCTGTTAGTTTAATACACTTAAAACTACAAAAACATTAACCGGAACGGAGAGCAGTGCTGGTAAATCTGGGTATATAAATAATAAAACATAACATAAGTAAAACAATATCTCTTGTCACAAAAACAGTAAAAAAAACAGGTTTTGAAAAAAAACTGCCGAGTGAAAAAAAAGTCATTAAACTTGATTCATGAATAATATTTTGTTTTTATGTTTATCTTGAAAATAAAGCCTAATTACAAAAACTTTTTCGGAAATTTTTGAACCGAGATTGAAGCCCCTTGAAAATGGCTGCAGACCAAAATGAAAATTGCACCGCTCTTCATGTTCAAAAATTTTTTAAGCAGAGGTTTACAATACGACATATCAGGGTTGATTTACAATGTATCGTCTTCATATTGAAGATACAGCCTTCTTGCGTTAAAAATAATGTTTAAATACGATACACAAAGAACGTATAGAATCACTCTCGGCGCTGTATTTTATCACATAAAACACTAACAATCTAAATGTTACTTTCGATCTTGGATGGCACCAATTTTTGTTTTAATTTTGTTATTTTACTTTTGCAATTTCTGCAGTGTGTCTGTCAAAATGTTTTTCAGAAGCTTCAATGTTTGTGTAGAAGTTTTTTCCAACTTTCTTCGAGTGGTTCCGGGAGAGACCAATCTGAAAAGCTTTGATAGAAGACGGTATCCGGCTATGACACAAAATAAAGAGTAAAGGAAAAGAGAAGAAAGGAAAACTGACACGTCATTTCTCTTCCAAGTCAAACAAGGCAGCTTTGTCTGATTTTCGTCCCTCCGTCAATAACAACAGCCAATAGGTGTCCTATTTGATAAAAGAATTCGGACTAAGCTTTTACAGCAAGTAAAAGATCAAGAGACAAACAGAAAAATTTCAAAAAAAACGTCCAGAAAAAAGTTTCTGGACGTTGCAAGGACCCTAGGGAGACAAAACATTGCTTTTAGGAGAACTGAAGAACTAAACGGCAACTGTGTTCAAATTTTTCAACTTCTAGCAAGATATATGCCTGCTCTTGACTCTTGGTTAAATGATATCTGATATCGGATATAGACCATACAGTTTCTCAAAACGAGTTCATTGGCTTGCTTTCAGCAAAAATCAGGGAGAAGATCAAAGACGAAGTCTCTAATTCAGAATTTTATTCTGCAATGGCGGACACGACAACCGATGCTTCACATTCTGATAAATTTTTGGTCGTAATCCGTACTACCACCTCTGAAGACACCTAGAGAGTGATTATTAGATACTAGCGAGGCTAATGACAAGACCGGGTATGGTATGGCAGAAATTATAATGGGAACATTGTCAAGGATAGGAATTCCTCTGGATAAGCTAACTTTCCAGTCTTATGACTATGCAATTGCAATGTCTAGTAAATTTAATGGAGCCCAGCAAAAAGAATAAGACACTGTTATAGAAAAAAGTTACAATTCATCTCTTTTGATAGTGGAGCTTTTCAACGTCCTTGAAGAAATATGCCCGTCCTTCTCTTCATCTACAAAGCATTTTGTCACCCTTAAAGAAAAAGCCTGTTGGGTTGTAAAGAGCCTTAATCTCCGAAACTTATCACAGACTCAGTGGACAGCTAGGGGTGAAACTATACAAGCAATACTAACTTCGTTCGGAGCAATGTTTTCAGCCCTTGAAGAAATAAAACAGATAAAGAATGCCGAAAAGAAGACGAGGGTACAAAGAATGTCTTCTGAAAAAAAGATTCTAAACTTTCATTTCATTGCCTGCCTCATGTTTATGAAAAATATCATGTACAAGATCAATATTGCAACAGAAAAACTTGAAGAAGAGGATATCAATATCATTGACACAATCGAGATGCTTGGAGCTACGAAGAAACTTTTCGAACGAATAGTCGGCGGATGAAGTGATCGATCTTTTTACAGTGGAGCAGTGTTTGCCAGAAGGATGGAAGTCGATCCAAAGGCAGATTTCACCAGACATCATCGTCAGTGACTTGGACCATCTCGTTACGACAGCCGAGCTCAGAGTCAAGGCGAGATATCGATTAGTTCTATAGACGACATTTAAGAATCCTACTTGACAGGAGTGATTAAAATGATCGGAGACAATCTCAGAGTTCCCTTATCAACTACCAGCTATTTTGCTCCTTATTTCAGTCTCTTTAAAAAAATTATTTCAGTTGCAGATACTGAGCTAGCAACAGCGTTTTTTACAAACCATGAACGAACTTCAGATACTACTGCTCTTCAAGTAGAGCTTGAAGTTCTGTTTCAGTTTTGCTAAGATGCTACTTCCTTCAGGGAAGTCCTAGGTGAAGGACATCGCCAACAACATCAGCTTAAGCAGGCGAATCGTCTTAGAAAATTGGCTGCGACAGCACCTGTTGCAGTTTCCCCTGCCGGAAGAATATTTAGCAAGCCCAAGAATGTTGAGAATTTGCTGAGAACTGCCATGGTTGATTTTCGACTAGATTTCTTCATGTTGTAGGCGAATGAGAAAGATCTCACCAGTGCCATTAAACAAGACTGTTCAGCGATGGTACACTTTGAAGAAGAGGCAAATACAAATTTAGCTGTTCTTAACAATTTATTGCTGGAAAGCGGTAAGGGTTTAACCTCCATTGATTAACAGAAAGTGCAGATTGATGAATGTGACAATACATTTTGGAATGCTACGTAAAAATATCACTTAAAGCCAAAAGGATGTTTTTCGCAAATATTTAAGCCAGAGAGTGTATGGGTTGAAATGGGGTTTTATGCTGTGTATTGGAGAGGGATTATCTGAAGCTATCTAGCCAAGATATGTTTCATCGAGCCATGTTTCTCCTTTCGACTGGAAAGTTTCATTCTATCAGATGGCACCAGTTTCAGACGGTGGACTAAAATCGAAAATTCCTCATAATACGCGACGGTTACTTGGCCCAACCGCCAAAGAAACTGGAGCTTTCCCTTTAATTCCCTCTAAGTAGTGAAATTAGAAGGTTGGCATGCGGCAAGAAAATCACCTTTTGAAAAAAGACAGATAGATTATTGATAACCTCGTACAACATAGTGTCGGTGGATTTATCCCGCCCCTTAAATGTGAATAAAATCTAGTTCCCGCGGAGGCTGGTAGTACAAAAACGTTTGATTATTCTATTTTTAAATTTATTTATATATATTTCCATTCTATAATTTGTTTTACGGCTAAAATTAAAAATACATAAGACTAGCAAAGAAAGAAAGAGGAAAAATGCGATAAAAAGGTTAAACTTGGATTAAAGAGATTTTTAAGTCAACAAAACACTATCTTGTTCCAGTTTTTTTGTATGCGCTTGTGTTTTTATTGTATGTATTTTTTTTTATTGTATATGATTTATAAGTGTTTTATTTTCTATTTTGTTGGCCCATTACAAGCTAAGCTACTTAGGCTTCGTAAGTACTTACCGTTTTGTAATTGTTTTTTTTTACCATTAATAAATTGATAGATTGATTGATTGATTAAATTAAAACAATTTTCGACTCAATAAAACACTAAAACAAGAAGAATCTCGGTACATAGTAATTGTTCATATCTCCAAATAAAATTAGCCCCGGAGTTTCACACCATCAAATAACACATACTGAAGTTTCTGATAACTAATGGGCTAATAACTAATATCTTACGTTCAAAGAATGAAAAGGCTACTAGCAGAGTTGAGAAAAAACAATTATTCCCTCAAAGGCTTATGATGCTAAGAAAAATTTATCAAGTCTTATTTTTAACATAGTTCGTCGTCACGAACTATAGGGATTGAATTAAAAGTAACCAAAACTCTAAAAAAAAAGCCATTGGATAGCAATATATATGCAAAATGACTATAATTTTTAAGGCCATTCCATGTATGCAAAATAAAAAGAAAAAATGTTTTCTACTGATGTTTCATTTTTCGATTAGCTTTTAAAATATTTGAATAAAAAACTTTATCATTTAAAGCAAATGCGAATTAACCATTCCTTTCATTCTCGAAGCTGTGTCATAAAAAGAAATTGTGCCTCTTATCGAGTAAGAAGTTTCGTTACAGCGAAGTCCAACTTTTCAACAATACTTAAATATTTAGACGTAATGTTTCGCATTCATAACAACATTTCTAAAAACACAATCAAAGTTGTTTTTTTGGGGTGAGGGTGGAGGGATATTTGAAGAAAAGAGTCCTGATTTTAAATTTATCTTACCATTTTTGAGGAAAAAACACTACATTTTAAGTATTTGCAAGTGCAAAACGGGTGTCATGGCCTGGTTGAGCTGACATGGAAGCACCCATGAAAAACTTTGCATACTGTATGGTTTGTTTTTACCTTTTCAGGAGTCAGGGTAGTTAACCATATCATCCCCTCCATTATACCCCCTTTATCCACTCCTGATCTCGAAGGAAGAGGGGGGGGTCAAATTATCCCATTCTACGTAAATTTATGGCTATACAGAAGAAGTAAAAAGAATTACTTGAATAGCTGATCCTGTAATGAACTCCCATGGTTGATTTCCAGTTTGTTTCCGAAGTTAAGCTGACAGCCATTTTGAGGAGCTGTCACTCTTTCCTCTCCCTCTGCTCGAATTGACTGCCGATACTCGTTTGAAATCACAGAATATGTGAGAGATTCTTCGGGCACCGGAGTAATGGGAATGAAGAAACGATCAGCGTTCAGGTAAGGGTTTACAGGTCGAAACCTACCAAAATAACAATAAATTTATATATATATATATATATATATATATATATATATATATATATATATATATATATATATATATATATATATAAAACTCGTGGTAACAAACTGTGAGTAAGGAGGGACACGGCTCAATAGTAACCAAACCTATAAAAAAAAAATTAATTTTGATATCAATATATAGCAAAAGAATCGGCCTATTATGTTGATTCCAAATATACAAGATTCATTAAATTTAGTGCACAGTACAGATATGTAGACAATGCGATCACATTAAAAAATATCTTGATTTTTGTATGTTTCTCAATAGCTCGATCCAGGATTTCTAAACGAGGGTTTGGATTAAATTTTAATAAATACAGAAATTTCTAGTACTAACCTCTCATCAATACTGCAACCAGAATAACCAGAATTTCATAAATATTGGGAGAGGGACCCGTGAAATAGCAAGACTATTTGAATTTCGCAAAAAAATATTTTACCACAAACGGGCAACCTAATAGTATGTGGTTTTAGATAATAATATTGCGCCATGGAGCATCAGAACTTTTTTATTATTGGTGAGGAATATGATTCCCTTGAAATTTTCATCTTTTACACTCTTTTTTGGGTCGTTAAGATGTCTTTCGAAATTTGATGTATGACCTTCGTTTTTCTTCTAATAACTGGTGGAATAGCCTTGTCCAAGAAAACAACAAACGTCTGTTAAGAACTGTTTGTCGTGAAATTCTTAGTAGAATTTTCAGAAAATTGAAGGACATCAAAAGAACTGTATTTGAATTATAAGAAGAATATAAAGTAAGTCTTGTTGTTATTTTGTTGTGAATATTCTGCCGCAAACTTGCAAGTTAAGTAAAAATTCTCACCAGAAAGCATTTTTTTATAGCTCATTAAGTTAACCCTAACAATTCTTTTCATTATCTTTCCAGTTTCAGGTCACGTGCAAGTTTGGTATAAAACTTGAAATGTTTCAGAATTTTGTGAATATTATTTGACATTATTTAATCATTCTAGTTATAAAGTTTATTTTCAGTTGTTAATCAAACTTATTTTTTGGAGAAGGGGAAGGGATTGAGCTTTTTTTATTATCTCCTTAATAAGCTCCTCAGTACTACAGATAATAAAAGGTAAACCAATATCAATAAATATATGGGAAAATAGGAAGCGACTAAACTTAATTTAGCTGCGAGCCTTCCTTCATGCCGACCACACAATTTCCCTTTGAGAAAAAATTGATAAAAATATGGAACGGAAATATCAATGCGAAGCACCAAACTTCCTAATCAAATGTCATCACGTTAAGGCATTGTTTAAATAAAACTTACTTTTACCTCGATCATCCAAATAAATTCATTCTTTATTTTGTTGTATGAGCTCTCATTAGATCCACCAATAGCCTTGATTGCATAATTTGCTGTAGATAAAATTCCTCAGCTTTAATATGACTTAGAAAAAGAATTTTATTATGCCAATACAAATAATTTGTCATTCGCATTTCTAGGATTTTCTTTTTTGGAGAAGGGGAGGGGGTTGATTTTTTTTATTATCTCCTTAGTTGTAGGGCCAAGATGGTTTTAAACCGATACTTCAATACTTGGTAGTATCGATCATCCGAAATGGAGCATCTGAGACATGATTTCTTTCTATACATCAAGTTTCATTAAGATCCGATCACCTATCTGTGAGATTAACGTTCCTCATTTTTCACATTTTACCCTCCCTTTAGCCCCCCAGATGGTCAAATCGGGGGTAAAACTGTTATGAAGCCAATTTGTGCAGGTCCCTGACACACCTACCACTTTTCATCGTCCTAGCACGTCCAGAAGCACCAGACTCACCAAAGCACTGGAAATCCCCTCCCCCTCCAACTCCCCCAAAGAGAGCGGATCCGGTCCAGTTATTTCAATCACGTTTCTAGGACTTGTACTTATTCTTCCCACCAAGATCATCCCGATCTCTCCACTCTAAGCGTTTTCCAAAATTTCCAGTTTTCCCCTCTGACTCCCCCCAATGTGACTGGATCCGGTCGGGATTTGCAATAAGAGCTTTAAGACACGAGGTCTTCTAAATATCAAACTTCATTAAGATTCGATAACCCGTTCGTAAGTTAAAAATACCTCATTTTTTCTAATTTTTCCGAATTAACCATAACCTGATAACAATCATTTTCCTTTTTCTCTTTTATCTCTTAAAGGTATTGTATTCTTCCTTACCCCCTAGACACTCGATTCGTCTTACTTCTTATCCTATTCTTCAGACTGTGTATACGATGCCACAAGCGATCCTACCCATGAAAAAATCTAGGTGGTGATAGTATGGTAAATGAGTCTTTTAAATATGGTGACTTTCAGGTTAGAAATAAGTTACTGAAGATTACAAATATGATCTTTGAAAAAGGGGGAGTTCCTAATGCTTTTAGGAAAACCTTATTTAGCCACTGTATAAGAAAGGTGATAAGAGTGAGGGCCGTAATTATTACTAAGGCCTGGAATAAGTGAGGATGAACAGGCTGCGTTGGGTAACAAAAAGATTGATCAGGTAGGCATCTTCACTTACCTTGGTAGTATCGTTAGTAAAGATGGTGAAAGCAGTGAAGATGCTAAAATCAGAATATCCAAGGTTCAGGGTGTTTTTTCACAGTTAGAAAAAAGTTTGGAAGAATAGGAAGATAGGTCTGCAAACCAAGATTAGAGAATCGGAAGGTGATTCTTTGACCACGACAGTGGTCAAATATGGCTCTGAAGCATGGGCGCTCTGAAAAGCAGATGAAAATTTACTAGATGTTTTCCATAGAAATTGCCAATGGATTGTTCTGGGTACCCGGCTGACTGATCGTATTTCAAACAGTAGGCTATACGGAAAATGTGGTTCAACCCCACTTTCTAGGGCTATAATGGAATAAAGTTTGAGATTTCTAGGACACATGCTGCGGATGAAGGATGACAGATTGCCAAAGATTTTCCTTTTCGGCCAACCATCTAGGGCTAAACAGAAAGCAGGTCGTCCTCGTTTGGTGTGGAAGAATGTCATAAAGAAAGATTCAAAGGGAAACTTACTCGGAGGGTGTAAATAGGGAGGCTTTGAATAGATTGGGACGGATGAGGAGCGTGCGTAGTTGTGTTGGCCTCAGGCGGCTTGGTGCTGCGTTGAGTTGTTAGTAGCAGTAGCAGTGGTTTAGATGTTTTCCAGAGGAGCTGTATTGCGGTCTGACCTTGTCTAATGGTTGAGATAGGAGATGATCGTACTGTGTAGGTATCAGTGCTGTAGTTCAATGTTACCAATCAAAAGCTACAAGCCTGAGAAAATTTGCCTGATTTTCAAAAAAGGGATCAGATTCAGCAAATCCGAGAACTATACATTTGAAGTTTCAAACTTCCATCAGCAAAAATGAAGAATTTCGCATTTTTTGCCAGAAGAAAAATCAAGGGTGCGTGATTATTTGTTTGTTTCTTTCGAGGGATGACCGCATCGAGTCCAAAATAGTCCAAAAATATAGGGAAAGGGCTCATTGGAACAGAAATTAAAAGTTCTAGTGGCCTTTTTAAGTGACAAAAAAAAAAAAAAAATAGATGCCCACTAGCCCCTCTTCCATCCCCCCTTTTCCCTCGAAATTGTCCGATCAAAATTTCGAGATAGGAATTCTATTTAGCATAGTGGAAAGTACAGCATATTCCTTTGGGGACAACATGACTCCCCACAGCCCCTGGGGATGGCTATGTAAGTTGTAAAATTTTCCCGTTGTTTATAGCCATATGTATAGTATTTGTCATTGGGAAGTATACGGACATTTTTTGTTTGGGGAGGGGATGTTCTCTGCTGGGGGGATTATCCACAGGGTGGAATGATTTGAGAGGAGGGATATTTCCGAAGAATGAATTTTCCAGATGAAATTTTACACTGAGGGAATATGCTAGAATTTTTATACGAAATTCTTTTTGTTTGTCATACTATCTCTTTGCCAACTCAATCTCACATGCGAAAATGCTAAGGGGAATTGTCCGGGGGAAAATTTTTACCGAGTTGAAATTGTCTAGAGTATTTTTGAGCAGCGGGAGGGGGGATTCTCTACCAGAGGAATTCTCCATGGGGGATTTTTTTGCAGGATAAATTCTCTAGAGGGAATTTTCTGCGGGAGCAACTTTCAACGAGGGAACGAGGGTATTTGCGGGAAAACTTTTCCACGGAGGAGGGGTTTCCGGCATGATTTGAAAAACAAAACAGAAATAAAAGTCGTTTTCAAATTAAAATGAAATAAGAAAAACTTTTGATTCGGAATCGCTTGCAGAAAGTTTCAGCTAGAATAGAATTGTTTGGGGGAATTTTTCTGGCGTAGAGGGGGTGGGAGTATTTTATGTAGTTGTTTTCCATGGAAGGATTCTCCGTGGGGGGATTTTACATGGAGGGAGAGCCTAATTTGTCGGCATTATTTAAAAATGATAAGAAATGAAATTAAAAAACAGGTTTTTTCAACTAAAACTAAGAAGCAACATCAAAACTTAACGAACAGAAATTATTATGCATGTGAAGAGGGTTTCCCCCTCCTTAATACTTCACTCTTCCCGCCTAAATTAATCGTTTAGTCCCGATATTTTATGAACGACTCAAGGGCCGTTTAATTGGAATAATGAGCATTTTCAAAAGTAGAAAAACTTAAGCGTAAAGAGCGAGGTATTAAGAAGAGGGCAACCCCATGTTATGAGCAATAATTTACATTTGTTCAAAGTTACGATGTTACTCCTTACTTTTAGCTGAAAAACGTGTATATATATATATATATATATATATATATATATATATATATATATATATATATATATATATATATATATATATATATATATATATATATATATATATATACTAGCTGTTGGGGATACCCCAACACCTAGTTGGTGGGGGCGCTTCGCCCCCCCCCCCTCCGCGCGCGTAAGTCGTTACACGCCATATTAGTTACGCGCCATTTTCGCTGTCCCATTGTCTGTGCATATAAATTGATTGTCAGGTTTACCAACTCTTAAACATGCAACATATAATTGTACATGGGAAAAACAATCCGTGTTTTCAGATCTATACCTCATTATTCTAATTATTGCCCTTGAGCTTTGTTGATGTTAATTACTAATCAAACATTCCCTGTGTTCCAGTCGTCATTTATATTCCCTGTGTCCCGGTCGTCATTTGTGTCCCGGTGTCCCAGTCTGTAATTTCTCTTTGAGTGTCCCGGTCGTCATTTATATTCCCTGTGTCCCGGTTTCCCGGTCGTCATTTGTGTACCGGCGTCCCGGTCTGTAATTTCTCTTTGAGTGTCCCGGTGTCCCGGTCTGTAATTTCTTCAGTCGGCAAAACATGACGTCAGTCGACAAACAACTTCATGACGGCATACAGCTCAATCCTTATAATGACGTCAGTCGACAAACATAACGTCAGTCGACACACAAACATGACGTCAGTCAACAGACAAACAACTTATTTATATATATATATATATATATATATATATATATATATATATATATATATATATATATATATACTAGCTGTTGGGGTGGTGCTTCGCGCCATTGTAGTTGTGTCCCTGTGTCCCACCTGTGAATATAGATAGATATATTTATATATATATATATGTTTTTAACTACGTAAAACTTGCGAATATACAACTTTCTTCGCTGCCCCACTGTCTGTACATATAAACAGATAGTCAGGTTTACCGACTCTTGAACATGCAACATATAATTGTCCATGGGAAAAACAATCCGTATTCAGATCTATACCTCATTATTCTAATCATTGCCCTTGAGCTTTGTTGATGGTGATTGCTAATCAAACATTCCCTGTGTCCCCATCGTCATTTATATATCCCCCCTGTGCCCCCCGGCGTCCCCGTTGTAGTTGTGTCCCTGTGTCCCAGTCGTCATTTATAGTCGACAAACATGACGTCAGTCGACACACACGTCCCAGTCGTCATTTGTGTCCCGGTGTCCCAGTCTGTAATTTCTCTTTGAGTATCCCGGTCGTCATTTATATTCCCTGTATCCCGGTCTGTATATACATTCGTTTTTGAATTCGTATATGATGAAATAATTATTTTTTTTTTCCTTTTTTTTTTGCAGTTTTTTTTTTGGCTTTTACCTTTTTTTTTAGCTTTTTTTAGTTTTTGTTCTTTTTTATTTTTAGTTTTTTTTGTAGTTTTTACCTTTTTTAGTTTTTTTCATTTTATTTTTTTAGTTTTCTTTTTCTCCTTTATTTTTCAGTTTTTTTTCTTTTTTTAGTTTTTTTTTTCTTTTTTTCTTTTTAGTTTTTTTTTGTAGTTTTACCTTTTTTAGTTTATTTAGTTTTTTCGTTTTTAGTTTTTTTTTCTTTTTTAGTTTTTAGTTTTTTACCTTTTTTTAGCTTTTAGTTTTTTTAGTTTTTTAGTATTTTCTTTTTAGTTTTTTTTTGTAGTTTTTACCTTTTTTAGTTTTTTTCTTCTTTTGTATTAATGCTAAAGTCAAGGTTCGAACCTGGAACCTCTCCAACCTAGAACCTGGAACATAACGCTTTACCAACTCAGCTACTTCGGCTTGAATACACTCGTTTTTGAATTGGTATATGATGAAACAATTCAGACGTCATATGCGGACAGACAGACAGACACACAAACAAACAACTTATTTTTATGTATATAGATAGATAGAAGATATATACGCATCAGTTATTTATATAATATAGTGTCTTATGGAAGGCCTAAAAAACGAAAATTTGTACCATCAATTGCGACATCAGCTTTACGGACAGCTAAAGTAAAGGTCACTGCTAAATTGTCTGAAGTAACCATAAACCAAAAATGTGTCAAAATGAAAATGAAGAGCAAAGACACGGGCGGTTAGAAGACGTGCGAAAGCAATAATTAGAGCATGTCAAAAATGAAATGAAGAGCAAAGGCACACGTGGTTAGAAGACATGCGACGCCAAGCATGTGAGCGAGTCAAAATGAATAGCTAAGACAAAAGCGGTTAGAAGAAAAGCGGTGGCGTATCAAAAATGAAAATGAAGGTCAAAGACACACGCGGTTAGAAGAACAGCGAATGAAAATGAGCAAGCCAATGAAAATCAACCCGGAAAGCGAGAATCAAAACGTGTCAAAATTGAAAATGATAGCGATGATGATTGGGTTTGTGATTTTGACATGGATAAGGTCATCAATGCCTACCATACCTTTGGTAAAAAAACAAAGGTTCGGCGTTATATATTTCATAATGATGAAAAACAATCCGAGGTAAAACGAACCAAATAAACTGAAAATGATAGCGATGATGATTGGATTTTCGATTTTGACATAAATAAGGTCATCAATGCCAGCCATACCTTTGAAAATCAAAACCCAGGACTAGATAAATCGTTGGGCGAAAAAGAAGTTGTGTCCCATCACCTGAACAATTAAAAGAAACAAAGGTTCGGCGATATGTCTTTCATAATGACAAAAGAGAAGCTGAGGCAAAATAAGAAGTTTTTGTCCCACCCCCTGAACAATTAAAAGAAACAAAAGTGGCCATCAATGAAATTAGTAATATAAAGGTCCATTTGGACGTGAAAACATCAAGAAAAGGCTCAAATTGTCTGCGTTTAAAAGACAAGCGACAATGAGAGTCCACATATAAAAACCTACCTTGTTAATAGGTTTTTACTTGAAAACGGTTCTTTTTTAAAATTTGGTACCCTGAGATTTTCTAGCCTGAAAAAAAACACCTGGATAGGTCATGAGTTTGAGAAAATTCATTTCAAACCTTCATTTTCGAGAAAAAATGCATGTGAGGGACGTCACATTTAGGTATTTTTCAAGAGCAAATATCACATCATTTTTTCCCCAGAGGTGTTCGTATCGTTTTATATCCTGTTGTGACCTTCCTCTGCGTTGCTACCTCTAACCTTCGGCTTTCCCACCCTTGTTATCATCAAGTCACATTTCTGTGTTTGTTTTGGTTTGTTAGTTTATATTCTTCGGATTTGCCCCCTATTTACGTCCCATGGCCCCAAAAATTTTTTTGGTCGTTAAAAGACTACCAGAACCGAGAGTAAACATACTATACGGGGAGCAAAGAGCTCACTGCCACCTCCTTCCACTCGCACAGGCTTTCGAACCTCTCCAATGACAAGATCAGGCCTCTGTCCCTTGCTAAAAACTGCCCAACTGCCTCTGCTAGTTAACGTGGGCAGCAGCTCAGGTTTTCGATCTTCTTGAACAGGCTCTTCCTCTGGCCCCTGCTGGATGTGCGCTCAAACGTTTGTTGTCATAACGCGTGGCACTCAATAAGGCCATCAGAATACAAAAAAAAAGAAAAGAGTGAGAAAAAGAGGGGGAAGGAGAAAGAGATAGAGAGAGAGAGAGAGAGAGAAAAAGAGAGAGAGAGAGAGAGAGAGAGAGAGAGAGAGAGAGAGAGAGAGAGAGAGAGAGAGAGAGAGAGAGAGAGTTATCCCCTCGAATATAATTTGATATGACCGAAAATAAACTGGAGTAATTAAATTGAAAAGGACAACTTCTTCGCAATAGAATTGCATTTTATTCATTAACTAGCTGTTGGGGTGGCGTTTCGCGCCACCCCAACACCTAGTTGGTGGGGGCGCTTCGCGCCCCCCCAAGCCCCCCCACGCGCGTAAGTTGTTACGCGCCATATTAGTTACGCGCCATTGTATTTGTGTCCCTATGTCCCACCTGTGAATATAGATAGACATATATATATATATATATATATATATATATATATATATATATATATATATATATATATATATATATATATATATATATATGTTTTTAACTACGTAAAACTTGCGAATATACAACATTCTTTGCTGTCCCATTGTCTGTGCATATAAATAGATTGTCAGGTTTACCGACTCTTGAACATGCAACATGTAATGGTCCATGGAAAAACAATCCGTATTCAGATCTATACCTCATGATTCTAATGATTACCCTTGAGCTTTGTTGATGGTGATTGCTAATCGACCATTCCCTGTGTCGCCATCGTCATTTATATATCCCCCTGTGCCCCCCGGCGTCCCCTTTGTAGTTTTGTCCCTGTGTCCCGGTCGTCATTTATATTCCCTGTGTCCCGGTCGTCATTTGTGTCCCGGTGTCCCAGTCTGTGATTTCTCTTTGAGTGTCACGGGTGTCATTTATATTCCTTGTGTCCCGGTCGTCATTTATATCCCCCTGTGGGAAAATATCCCCCATGGGAAAAATAATCCATATTCAGATCTATACCTCATGATTCTAATGATTGCCCTTGAGCTTTGTTGATGGTGATTGCTAATCGAACATTGCCTGTGTCCCCGTCGTCATTTATATATCCCCCCTGTGCCCCCGGCGTCACCGTTGTAGTTGTGTCCCTGCGTCCCGGTCGTCATTTATATTCCCAGTGTCCCGGTCGTCATCCCGGTATACATTCGTTTTTGAATTGGTATATGATGAAATAAATTTTTAATTTTTCCCTTTTTTTCTTTTTAGTTTTTTTTTTTTATTGGTTTTTACCTTTTGTAAGGTTTTTTAGTTTTTTTCTTTTTTCTTTTTAGTTTTTTTGAAGTTTTTTTCTTTTTAGTTTTTTTATTTTTATTTATATTTTTTTAGTTTTCTTTTTCTCCTTTTAGTTTCTTAGCTTTTTTTTTAGTTTTTTTTATTAGTTTTTAGTTTATTTTATGGTTTTTTCCTTTTTTTAGTTTTTTTTTAGTTTTTTACCTTTTTTTTAGTTTTTTTTAGTTTTTAAGCTTTTTTAGATTTTTTTATTTTTTTCTTTTAGTTTTTTTGTAGTTTTTACCTTCTTTAGATTTTTTCTTCTTTTATATTAATGCTAAAGCCAAAGTTCGAACCTGGAACCTCTTGAACCTAGAACCTGGAACATAACGCCTTATCAACTCAGCTACATCGGCTTGAATACATTCCTTTTTGAATTGGTATATGATGAAATAATTCAGACGTCATATTATATGATGAAAAAAATTTTTAGTTTTTTTTCCTTTTTTTCTTTTTAGTTTTTTTATTGGTTTTTACCTTTTTTTTTAGCTTTTTTAGTTTTTTTTCGTTTTTTCTTTTTAGTTTTTTTGTAGTTTTTATCTTTTTTATTTTTTTTTTTATTTTTATTCATATTTTTTTAGTTTTCTTTTTCTCTTTTATTTTTCAGTTTTTTCCTTCTTTTATTTTTTTTCTTTTTTAGTTTTTAGTTTTTTTTAGTTTTTTACCTTTTTTTTGTTTTTTTAGTTCTTTTAGTTTTTTAGCTTTTTTAGTTTTTTTATTAGTTTTTAGTTTTTTTGTAGTTTTTGCCTTTTTTTAGTTTTTTCAGTTTTTTTTTTAGTTCTTAGTTTTTTACCTTTTTTAGTTTTTTAGCTTTTTTAGTTTTTTTTTCTTTTTATTTTTTTGTAGTTTTTACCTTTTTTAGTTTTTTTTCTTCTTTTGTATTAGTGTGAAATAATTCAGACGTCATATGCGGACAAACACGACGTCACTCGACAGACAGACAGACAGACATAACCCACAAACAACTTATTTTTATATATATAGATATGAAAAGGAGCCTACAAATTGTCCACACTCACCCTTGATGCATCAGAGTAGAACGCTGACTCTCATATGCTTCATACACTGGCCGTACAACTGTGTGATTAATTACAGTGTTAGATATGTTCCTTGCACAAACACCGATATGAAGAGTGTCCAACGTCTCTTCAATATTCTCAAAACGAGGGGACAGGCAACATATAAACAATGTTAACGAGTCACCACCAAGAGCGTTCTAAAAAGAGAATGAATAAAGTGACGAAAACTAAAATGTTTGTGTTCTCAATAAAACCAAATTCCGACACGAGAGAATTTCAACCGAAAGCAATACAAAAAATTTAATCTAACAAGTATATAACTATAAATTCAACATCATTTCTTTTGCAATTGGAAGAAAAAGAAGATTGTGCCCCCTTCATTAAAACTTAATTTACATTTAAACCCAATCAAAGGAGAAAAGTTTACAACTCAAGACTTTGAATAAACCCTGATAATGATCGCTCTCAGAAAGTGAGAGCGAGTTGTTGTTTCGTGCATGGGAAAGGGTTAACCTTTTACTGATATTGTATTTACTATGGGCAATGGTTCGTTCTTTACCAGATTACAGCTACCACTGCAACCATGACACTATATTGGTTATAATGCTGTTTCCGTAAAAAATTTATTTTATTTAAATTCCTTTAAACTGAGCCATTATACAGGTTTCTACTATGTTCTAGCACCCCGTTTGCCGCGGAGAAAAAAAAATGCTTTCAATCCAGAATATTGCGGTTGCAGCCACTTTCGTTGTTTTTAAGCCAGTGGATTTTCATGTTATTCAAGTTAACGGACTGTAAGTTTCCTTAGTAGAGTTTTCGAACAAGGAAGTTCTAATGTTGCAGTTTTTGTTTCAATCTGACACTTTATTTAGGAGTTTTGGGATATTGTTTTTGTTGCTATGGGACGTGTTTGTCTCTTACTATGTTGCAGCTATCGGTGCAATTATGATAATAAACTAGGTTGGGTTATATTTTTGGTGTTATAAAATCAGTAAATGTCATTGGTTAATTGTATTAATCATTTCGTGAATATTATCCTATTAATAAGAGCATTAATAATGTCTTACTTCAGTGATAACATGGTTGTAGTAGCGTTTGCTGCTTTTTATTAAATTTTGCGTGTCAAAATCAAAAAGCTGTGGGTATATTCAATAAGAGTAAGCAATAGAGCACCAATATACAGATTAAATAGAGATTACAAAAAAATCAACGTACAACATTAGTGACTGCAGAAGTAGGAGAAATGGAGCATTTCCCTTAAATAACGCCATCTATTTAATTTTTAAAACTGAAACCTTTTGTCGGGACAAAAGGTTTCACGACACATAAAGATATTCACCATTAAAACAATATTAGACAGCTACTTTTACCAAGCTCTAAATTCAAAAGTTAAAAAAAAAAAATACTAGATAAATATTTTCTGTCAAATCGTGTCATATTGCAAAGTAGTTGAGTTCATTGCTCGCAACATTAGCTATATGGGCTCTAGTTTTTGTTTGTATTGGTGGAATATGAAGATAGCAATCTAATAAAACGTTAATCTGTGCAAGATAATACTTAAAAGCACCTTGAGCACTGATGTCAGTCTCGAGTCCCAATAAGGAACATGATGGGCTTTCCTTCTTGGATCTCCTAATGCTGTAATTACATTGTTCAAAGCCAAAAGCCCCGAGTTGTATCCACCATCCACGTTTGAGCCAAACCGTTCAGACCCAGCCAGATCAACAAAAGACATTCTTGAAGTTGACTCAATGTAAGCATCACCTGAAAGTAAAAGTGTAAATGTAGCAAATGTGACTACATAAAAATTATACCTGTAACTTAGAAGATGGATATTTGTTGGGAATGATGTTTGCAGCATTAAACTTTATTTATGCCATACCAAGGGACAAGTTAAATATACAAGCATTTCCCGAAATGAATCTCTCGTTAAAATGACATATTAACTTAACTCTTAATAACAAACCTGAAACAAACATGAGTCAATTGAAAACCGGAAAGTATCTCAGCATCAATAACAATATTTGAGGTACCAAGAGAAAGACACACATGGAAGGAAGTACTGCATTCGTTAGTATATTTTTTCTTAGTGTTTTGGAAGCCAGCCTGACTACGTATATTCTTATTCATCTTTTCCTTTAGAACTGAAACAAAAATTTTAAGACCTTTGCTAAAACTAGAGGTTCGTTTCTGATTTTCATTGTTTCATCTTAAACTGTTTGACCTACTTGATATAAACTAAAGCATAACCGCATCTGTAGGTTGCCTCACTATTTGGCTGAGTCTATCGCTGTAGTTTACATGAATAAAGAGTAAAAAAAAGTCCATTAAAAAAATGACTAGGTATGGTAGAAAATTCTTTATGTAATATGATAAAATGAACTCTGCCCTCAACAGGAATCAATTATCATTGACTTAGGGGAGGGGATGAGTGCATCATATTTTGGAGACCATGATCAATATAGATGAGCCAAATTTTATAGACAGTGTTTAAGAGTATAAATTTAAATAACATTTATTCTATGGTAATAATATACCTCTTAAATTAAAAGTCATATTCTAGCCATAATGTGGTTATCATAGACTTAAAAGTTACACATTAGTATTTGTACGATTAGTAGACAAATTAAAAAGCTACAATATTGGGATATAAACGAAATTTCAGACATTACCAACAATAAAAATAATTATGAAGATATATAGGAGCAACTGTGTATTAATTTATGTATGTACATGTGTATACATATTTTCTTGGAAACGGCTTCATAGTTTGTTTTTCAAAATTTACATCCTGAGATCTTTTGGCGGAAAAAAACGATCTAGAACGGTCACGAGTTTAAGAAAATTTGTTTCGAACCTTAATTTTGTGGAAAAAAGACCATTCGAGTGACGTCACATTTATATACACTTCAAAAGGTCGCATTGTCACCCCAAACCCCCCCGCGCGCGTAAGTCGTTGCGCGCCATATTAGTTACGCGCCATTGTAGCCGTGTCCCTGTGTCCCACCTGTGAATAGAGATAGATATAAATATATATTTTTAACTACGTAAAACATGCGAATATACAACATTCTTCGCTGTCCCATTGTCTGTGCATATAAAAAGCATTTATATTCCCTGTGTCCCGGTCGTCATTTGTGTCCTGGTGTCCCAGTTTGTAATTCCTCTTTGAGTGTCCCGGTCGTCATTTATATTCCCTGTGTCCCAGTGTCCCGGTCGTCATTTGTGTCCCGGTGTCCCGGTCTGTAATTTCTATTCAAACAATCCCTGTGTCTCAGTCGTCAATTATATATCCCGCCTGTGCCCCGGCGTCCCCGTTGTAGTTGTGTCCCTGTGTCCCGGTCGTCATTTATATTCCCGGTCGTGATTTGTGTCCGGGTGTCCCAGTCTGTAATTTTTCTTTGAGGTTCCCGGTCGTCATTTATATTCCCTCTGTGTCGGTCGTCATTTGTGTCCCGGTCTGTAATTTATCTTTGAGTGTTTTTTCTTTTTAGTTTTTTTTAGTTTTTTACATTTTTTCAGTTTTTTTTTCTTCTTTATTTTTCAGCGTCACTATGAAGTACGTATCGCCGAACCTTTGTTTTTAACTTAAATCTGGTAGACATTGATGACCTTATCCAAGTCAAAATCCCAAACCCAATCATCATCGCTATCATTTTCAGTTTTGATATGTTTTGACTCTCGCTTTCCAGGTGGATTTTCATCTAACTGCGCGGTTTTGCGTTCTTTAGCCGCAAGCCTGTTTTCTTGCTGTTCTTGTGATTCCTCGGCACGCTTTCTTTTCTTACTTTCTCTATCAGCTGCAAGCCTGTTTTCTTGCTGTTCTTGTGATTCCTCGGCACGCTTTCTTTTCTTACTTTCTCTATCAGCAGCAAGTTTTTTGGCATAGACTCTTTGAGCAGCTTCCTCGGCTGTTGCCATTGTAGGTTCTTCAGTCATTTTACAATTAAACATTTTTCCGTGAACGCATGTCTTAAATATCTTTAATGACGTCACCGTCATAGCAAAAATGACGACAACTAACTTCATGACGTCAGTCGACACAGAAACATGACGTCACCTGACAGACAGACACACAGACAGACAACTTATTTTTATATATATAGATGACATACGCAAAATTACACAAGATGACAAATTACTCTGAACAGTTAAAGAAAAAGGCATGAAACAAGAAACAACAAAAATCGCATTAAATACAAACGAAAATCTGACTGTAAAACTAAAGAATAACCGATAATTTGCATTTTTAGGTATTTCAGAAATTAAAATGGAATAAGAAATGCGTATTTTAGCGTCTGTAGAGGATATCCAGGAAGGAGGAATTAAATTCACGCCCGAATTTCTTAATTTAACTGAAATTGCTGATTTTTCACCCTATGACTTGAAGCTAAAGAATAAAACAATAATTATGCCAATAAGTAATTTAGATATTTCAGAGGACATAGGCATTGGAACATTTCAGATTGTTATGGAATTATACAACAATATAACAAAGAAGAAATGTAACGACGTGGGCAAAGCTGGGAAAGAGGTTTTTGACATACCCAATATCCTTAGAAACATAGTTACTGGACTGTTTAACTATGCTGAACAAATCGACTATCTCGAAATTTTGATTGGATGTGTTTGAAAAGTTACTGGGCTTGGGAAGAGGGCTGCTTGCCCTTCAATAACTTACAACTCTTAAAAAGGGCACCAGATTTTTTAGTTTCCAATCAGATTAGCTCCTTAAAAGTTTCGATGATATTACTATCTATGATAGCGCTACACAGCCTATGATATTGCTTATAAGCCGTTTCGAAAACCTGCATGCATATAGTTTTTTCGTTTAATTAAAACTCTCCCTCAACAAACCCTAAAAGTTTCACCTTAATACGCTTAGCGTAATTAATTACAGCAATCATAGTAGTAGTGATAATAATATGCACATACTGCCTTCTGGCTAGTCCAAAATCCACCACAACCTGCCCAGATAGGTCCAACTCAATAATGCAAACCATTCTTGGGATATGGCTGTGTCACCCTTTTGACATTCTACGTTTTCATAGTTCGTTTTGATTTAGTTCAACCTAATATTCAAATAATTTGTTTCGATTTCGTTCAAAAACTCCCCTCAACATTCTCTGAAAGACTAGCCTGAATGCCCTTCGTCTTTTTGGAAAGAAAAGTCCAAAGATTCCCACGTTTCACAATAACATATACTATATGTAAACAATAGACGACCTATTATACAAACCTCACTCTTTAATAACTACCAAATCGTGTCTCTTTTTTATACGAGTTTCTACGATGTAATTGAAAATAGCTGAGATATATTTAACGCATATGGAAGGACAGGAAAAGGCATAGCAAGTAGGATCAATCTAAGGAATATAACATGAAAACTCTCATTGGTTCAAACAATTATAATATGGTAAAATACAAACTTAAAAAACAGCCTATTGGAACTAAAAGAAAGTACTTCAAGTACTAGCCAAGTACGAGTCTTAACTTTGAAAGTAACTCGAGAGGTAACTAAGTAGATTTCTCTACAGGTGCCACAATACTTAAGTACAAAATTTGGAAGTAACTGATCATTCATAATTGGGTTAAGCTTTGTAGAACTTGTTATATGACTGATTAGAACCATGTCTTCCCCGGTATTACACTAAATTAAAACTGAATTTATAGTAAAAGCAGCACCAATAAGAATAGCGAATAAGATGATGATAACACTAAAGCCAACCTGTCTAATGGATCTATGAAATACGTTTGTGCAGTGTCATTTCATAATACTAATGTCGTGTCTAGAAATATATCATCTCCCTATATTATGCATTTACGAGTTTTTTGTTTTTATTATTTTTTTTTGTATTGATATTTACTACAAGCTAGTTTTACTCGGAATGTTTTTGAAGGTTTTAAGTCTGACCACACTCGGGACTCATCATTAAACCTTATATCTAACAGCAGCATCATTAATTGGTCTATACTTCGTTTAATAAATCAAAACCTGCGGGTTTTACTTGTTACTATAGATATCGTTATCAGAGTTAACAGATTAATTTTAAAAGAATTCTGTATAGTCGCTTTTTATTTCAAGGGTACTTGTTTAAAACCTGTTAAAAGATAATTTTCCAAACATATAGTTGATTTTTTTTTCTATTTTAAGTGACGTAGTCTAGAAACTCAAGTCAACCGTTATTATTTTAAGCAACAGTAATGCAGGTACCTTCAATCCATCTCTGCTTCACCACGATAGTCAACACCATGTGAGAGTGTTTAGTGAGGTTTGAACCAAAAGAAGTCATAGACTGAAATTGAGAACGGAGTTTCAGTCCCCTATCCAGACAACACAGAACTTGATCCATTGAGATGCAGTCTATTTCGGTCAAACCTGAGACAATAACAGACCCCTAAAGAGAAAAATAAAAGATGAAAAACAACAAGAGTACTATTATTTCAATAGGAGTTTATACATATTGAAACAGACTGACATACATTGAAGGGGAGCAACAGTACCCAAAAAAGCTTTCGGCGAGATTGTAGGGGTCAAACTTGCCATCAATTTTTTTGGCTAGGGTGGAGGAAGCCAAAAGGTGCATATAAGGTTTCTGTTTTGGCAGAAGTGGCAATTTTACACTTAGCATAAAAAAAAGATAATTGAAACCTTGCAGAATATTCCTTGTCTGAATAGCTAAGCAGCTAATCCCAGCGAACAAGGCAAGCAGAGTTAGGCTACGTCAAGCTATATGTAAGCTTTTCTGAAAATTCGCCAAATTAAAAAAAAAAGTCATAGGTGTCTCCATTTTAAAAGGGTTTGGCTTTTTTTTTTTATAAGAGTTACAAACTGAGATCGGTTTTAAGCCCAAAATAATCAAGTAAAACATCTTTTCAACACACTCTTTTATACTTCATTCTTCAAAATATGATAAAGCTATAAAAAGATGAAACAGTTATAACAATTACAATAATACAAACTTTTAAACACCAACGATTGATCACTTGATAGAATTACCTTTGTGTGTTTGTGTTTGAACTGTGTGTCCTATTATCAGGGATTCTGTCCATTTATTTTCAACCTACTTCTTATGGACCAATTTGTTCCAAATTTTGAAAGCAAGTTAGCATCCAGCGGCAATATACTTTTATGACAAAAATGCAGCAACGAGCTTGTAAAAGACATTCGTTGATAGCTACGTTTTTTACTAGTTGCAACTAAAAATCTGAATCTATAAAACTTTTATTACTGCTTAAAGAAAATTGATAAGTGGAGATTGATAACTCCAAAGAAAAAATTATACGTTAAATAGTGATTCCAGCTTTAACAGCCCTTTTCAATTTAATTTTCTAATTTCATAATTGATTCAAATATAGCACACGATTTCCGCTCTGATAAAAATGTGTTTTTGTCAAAAAGGACTCAAACTAAATTCTTCTTATTTCTAGATTGGACAATGAATCCGACCAAAGAAGACGGGTTAACAATTTACAGGAACTAAAAGTTGGTCAGACTTCAAAAAGAGCACGTGATAGAAAACATTGATGAATGATCAAGAGTAATTATTTCTTCATTGAGCTCTAATTTGGTATCAACTCCTACTCTTGTTTAGGGACAAAATTTCTAGCTGCCACATAGCCCCAGGACAACTCTAAGTAAGGACCATTGGGCTGATAATATTTGGACCATTGGTAAAGCTAGCAAATTTGTTACTTTATTAGAAGAAGTAGATAGATAAAAATGAGAGGCAGTCAATCTTATTGAGACTCACCTTCGTCAAACCAGAAAACAGAATAACCTTAAAACTTCTTTTAAAGAATCTTTTAAAAGCCTTAACTTTGGAAATGGATCCGTGCGTGTAACGTCATATTTATGAGTAAATTTCAAGAGAATAAATCACATTATTTCTCGCTGTCGCTTATCTTCTAACCGAATATTTCCTTGTTCTTCACTTTCAATTTCACTCACTGTAATTGTCGTAAGAAAGGCATCTAAGTAGGTTTGTACTTGGTATTACTTCTAAGGCACGTGTGGGCTTAGATGTTCCCATAAATACGAAGTTAATCATACGGATTTTTTTTTTCAAACTAAGGCCCTTAACGGATTCTCTCAAATTCCTAACCTATAAACAGCGTTTTTTTTTCTTCTTAATAGAGAATCCCAGGATGCCAGATTTCCAAAAAAAAAAATGTGCCGTTTTCGAGAAAAAATACATGCATAAATAAATATACAATTATTTCTCGTTGAAAGAGATAAGATTAGATAAACTTAGATAAGTTTTTTTCGAGAAAACAAGGGAAGCTAATCGTGAACAATGTATAATTAATAAAAAAAAATGATTCCGTTTTCGTAAAAGGTGAGGTAAATCCGTTTTTAAATTTCTATGGCTGACAGAGCTTTAACAATAATAACAAAACTTTTAAACAAATAAAGTTGTGTATGGCTTTTTGGACAAGTAGGTTTTGCCTGCATAATTTCACAAAACATGTTTCTCATGTTTTTCAAGAATCAGTTGAATTTTCTCAGGCTAGTAAATTTTGATGGTTAACAATAAATCGTATTTATTTGAAATCAGCATAAGTCGATTTTTTTTAATGTATCTCTTTGTATCAAAATGTAATTTTTAGTGTTGATTGCTGTTGAGCCGAGCCGCTCTCTTACTTACAATTCTTTATCAGGAACTCTAACCGCTTTCAAGCAGCGCACATTTCCACCTAGTGTATCAATTGAAAAAACGATCAGACAATCTTTTGGCTATTTTTTCAATTATAAACTCACCATGGATCCAAAATTCTCTATTAGCTCTCTTTTCTTTATTTATTATAACTATTGAGCGTTTATGAGCTGGTGCTGATTATTATTTTTAGCATAAGGTGGAAGAGTTTCTATGGGTATCAGCGAACTATATTTGCTTGTTTTTTGTTTTTAACATTTCACCTTATTCTATGATTCGACAAACAGGAATATATTTTATGTTCTCAATTTGTTATTTAATAGACTTGAAAAATATTCCATGAGAGGGAGGGGGAACATTATACAATTTATACAAATTTCAGAAATAAATTTGTATCTTTTTAACCTGTCTTCCGATTCTAAGACAGCCTTTTAAAGTTTGTCTTATTCAATACCTATATTTTCAACAATACCTATCCTTCCCTCTCTGTCTCTTATTGAATTATTATAGTTTTTTACTTAATACTTATTAGTTAGTATTTCACAAGTATTCGTATCCTTCCCCCTTTTCAGACCGTAAAGCCTTTATGGGGATTAATAAATTATGTTTTATTGATGATATTCGTAAGTTTTTACTTGGAAATATATTTAATATTATTCTAGAATTTGAGAAACAGAAGAAGATTTTTTTTTGTTACTTTCCATTGGCCATTTAGTAGGTAAGAAAAATCCGCCTATGAGTATTGAAACATATATAAATTTCCGAGAAGAAATTGTAAGTTTAAGAGAAAAAAATTCTCCTGCCTTTATCTAACTTAAGACCACTAACAACAATGAAAATAACTAACTCAAGTTTTTTTTTACAGATTCTTTTTGTCGTAAGTTCTATCAGATTAACCCGTCGGGTTGTTTTCCCGTCGGTAAAAATATAAACTTCTCTTGTTATGTCAGTCCTAGAAGCTTTAGACAAGAATGAATTTCATTGGTTGACTTAGGCCCGCCCTACATTTTAATTTTGACCAATAAGGAAAATGGGGTGAAATTTTAAAAAGTTCGATCAGCACTTCCCAGCGGAATTTATTAGTTTTGTTCAAGAGGTATGAAATACCTTAATGAGGATACAAGGAAACGCACTACATATTCTTGTTCTTCATTTTTTTTGACAGGACAAAGTACACCCTTTATCTTTTCCAAAGCTATAAAAAATGTTTTTAGTTATATCACATCCTGTCTCTTATGTGACAAGTTGAAAAACCTTTATTTGTCATAAATTTTATGTTAACTTTAAAATTGTTGATATGTTTCTTTTCTGCTCTCCTACGACTTTAATTTATCAACAAAAGACAAAAATTTTGCTATTACTCCATAGCTAAGACTCGGTTCTATCCATCAACCGAATTATATTTTGAATTCTGGTGTACAGAGTTCTAAAAGTGAAAATATTTTAAGTTTTAGTTGAAAGTTGTTGAAAATGAACAATTTTTCTATTTTTTTAGATAATTTCAGGTCTTCTTAAAAGAAAAAGTCTAAGTAATATCGAAATTCTGGCGAACGGATAGTGAATGGATGGCGGTGAATGGATAGATAAGAGACCAATCAATTCAATGTTATAAGTATTTTGCCATTTTGGAGCAATTCATAGTTACATGCTTGTTACAAAACCCCTTGTTTTAGAGGAACACAAACATTGAGTATGTGCAGAAAATGTGGGCACGCAAATAGCTTTGTTGCCTGAGAAAACGAACCATATCTTGTACCAAAAAGCATTACGCTACACAATACACTTGGCTTATTTTGTTGGTTTTTTCATACGTACTGTTTCATCCGTATCAAGAAAAGCATTGCAAGAGGGGTCAGGAGTAAGTAGATCATGGATTTCATCATTATTTATCTCATAGTAGCTGACACACAATGAAATGTTCCGTTTCGGCAACAGCTGCAAAAAGTAATATAGATTAATTATCCTCGAACTTACATTTGAAGCTTTCCAAGACAAGCCTACTAAATTCACAAAACAAAGAGAAAGTTTCAAAAAGATGAATTATCGGTGGTTATGATCTTAATAAAGGGAAAATTCTCTATATACTAGAAGAAGCCTAGGATTTTTTCTTGTTTCCATGGATTTGAAGAGGAAGAATTTACTTAAGCGCACTTTAGCATGAACTGCTCAGGCCGGCCCTACAAATTTCTCAATCAAGTTGTAGTGAAAAGCTTTAATGTGAAAAAGTTTCACAAATGAACAAAGGACATTTGAGACACTTTTTAAAAAATTCTGAAAAAAACAAAACTTTTAGATTTTAATCTTAGCAGCATTTCTATTTCTCTATAGTTATAATTCGAACCAGGGAAAAGTAGGGTAAAGAGAGAGGGAGGTATTCCTTGAGGTTGCTTTGAAAGATTCCTTCTCCCTAGGAAAAGGAAACAGCGTGTTCGCCCCCATGATTGAAATTATTTTAACAAAACACAAAAAATATTATTTAACAAACAAAGAAAAATATTGAAGATCTAAATTTTTTGCATCTCTCGGCATTTCTAGATTTACCGTCAATTTCTTCTATATCTAAGAATATTAAAAATGCTTCGGCTTTACACGCATTCCTTCAAATAAGAAGTTCAAAAGCTATCTTGAGTAGTTAATGTCATCATGTCCAAAAAACCCACATATCTTTTGAAATGAATGAGTTATTAGGTTCCTTAATACCCCTCAGATAAGCACATTAATTCAACAAGCTGGGTATATATGTGCATAGGGGTTTATTTCGCGAGAGATAGAGTAGAGCAGCAATGATTAGCAGAAAAAATTAAATTATTATCTATTGCTCAAAGACCTCCTGATATAATCCTACTAAATTAAAACATGCAGAAATATTTTATTATTAAATTCCCGGAAAAGTTATTTTCGTTCTCTCGGAAAATTTTCGGAAGATCATTTGCACCCTTTGTATTTGGATAATGAATGATTTGTATTTTAAGAAACGTGAGTGGACATCTCTCTTGGAGATTATTGAATAAAAAAGACAAGCATTGAAATTTTGATTGGTACCCCCTAACCACAGATAAGCCTAGAAGCTCATTAAAACAAGCCAAGTTACAAATACTAAGGATCAATATGAATCAATTTAGAGAAAAAGGTTTACGAAGATTCGATTGAAATTTCCTATCCCAACAGCAGACCAATCAAGATTTCATCTTCTTCCATTAGGAGGCAAACAAATTATTTTGTAACATAAAAGCAATTTCTAATTTGATTCGTCAGATATATCTCCTTGTAAAATGTACCCTTTGCAGTGTACCTCCCATGCACACCATGCACGTAATATTTTTCTCGCGGCCACTCCCCATAGAAGGGCTGGTCGTAGTAACTTGGTAGGGAGTTCTTTCAATCAAAACTTTCGAATTATAGTTTCTTTTTTAAGCGCCTATAGTGATCGGAAAGCATCTAGTCCCCCTCCAATGCTAATATTTTATCCTGGGCACCCCCGTAACTCCCATGACATCGGATCAAAATTTGAGGTAGCGTAACTTCATGGAAATATTAAGTGCTAACCATGAGAAAAGAAAATATCCTTGAGGAGCAATTCAAGGTGGGAGAAAGAGATTTTCTGGCTAGTACCGGCTCAGTGTATCTGGTGCTAGTCGCCACCGATGACTGATGGGTGCGGATGACTCCTTCCTCTCTTTCAAGGGACGAGTGTTGCCTACCCATACCGGCCTGACTCCGGTGGGCGGGGCTTTCGTGATGGGGGAAAGAGAAAAGCAAAAAGAGATAAGTAAGCCCCGCCTCAAAATACTAGGCCTAAGGACTATACCCAGCAACTATTAGTGCTACGTTGTTTTTGAAGTGGTAAGGGGTGGGGCAATGGACCTTTTTGACCTGAACTTTAATTCTTTTATAGCCGAACCATAACAATGATAATAATTATTATAATAATTAACTCAGAAAAAGAGAAAAATAACTATAAAACAAGACTTTCAGCTAGTGAAGTTCAGAGTAGTAAAATATATAATGAATATTTGAAATGTTAAACTAACATGTTGTCCTTAGTGTACCCAAGAAAAAATAATGTATAAAGATCAAAAAATAAAACAAATAAAGAAGAATATGGGCTTTAAAAAGGAAAAAACATGAAAAAATAAAACAAAACAACGAGAAAATTGAAGTAAATAACAAATCAAATCAGAACAATCGAACAATCAAATCAATTCAGAACGTTACGTTTTGTTAGTTCATGGACAGAGTTATTTATATATGCGTGTCTATCAGACGCTAATCCAGAAGAAGTACAATTCAACAAAAACAAAAATTACAAGAAATCATAAGAGAAACAAAAATATCACTAGGTAGAAAAAAATGACGGATATAGCTTGTGACAAATTATCCGGCGAAAGCAACTCTCCTTTAAGGTCATTCGATTCCTTAAAAATCATTCTGCAAACCTCAGCGTCGGATAACCGTCTCAAAGCCCTCAATAGCAGATTTTTCCAGCACCACAGGAACTTCCAAAGCTACCAAATAATTCAAACGATATTTCCTTAGAATTTTGGTGGAGATTGGTCGGGGATCTTGAGCGTGTTAACAGTTCGAAGAGCTAACGAAACGCTAGTATAAAGTAAAAAAAAAAATACAATTTTTTATTAACTGTTAAGGAAAGCGTTGTTTGTTCAATGTACCTACAACATAAATATTATCTCCTCTGTGTCGGCAAGGTTTTCAATCAAAGCAGGCTGAGGGGACTCAACTAAAGGTTTTCAACCAAACTCGTCAAATTGCTCAAATTACAATTCTTTTGAGCTGATTTTTAACATTTTTCTAGCAGGTATGCTAGCATATTTTTAATGTCTATTCTTTTGTGAACTTTAGGAAGAAAATTCTGTTCCGTCTAATATATATTTTAAATTATTCAGAATCATAGACTAATACTAGAATAAGAATTCAGTCACTTCTGGGGTTAATGATTTCTGTTGGAGGAGGTTGAGGTTTTTTTACAATAGTGATTTCTATGATTTAACAAATTTTTGGTAAATGTTTTGTTGGCTATTCTAATGTGCTATAAAAATACAATTTCCAATGTGCCCTTGGGAAATGCAGATGGCATGAGATTTTTGTTAGTTGATGATTCTATTTTTCCAACAAGGCACACTTATACCCACTAGTGGGCAACTTGTTTTTTTTTTTACCAAAGTTTGTAATGGGGTTGGGAGTAGAAGAGTTTATTGTTGTTAGAGAGGAATTTGGTGCCAAAACCGTACACACTGAAAAAACTAGTGTAATTATAATTCAAACAGGGTGCAACACATATACCCTTCTTCAAGAAGTTGTTTTTGAGAGGGGCGGAGTAGGATTGGACGTTCCACGGGCCCAGTTTGTGCCTCTGGTAATAAATGATCGCATAATTCTTTTTATTAGAAGATGCAATATGACTGTCTAATTAAAAGTTATTTGGGATAGAGGAGAGGGAAGCAAAGGGGTAATGGTCCAAATTGGGGCCCTTGGGCTGTTTTTGCACACCAGGTCAGAGCTTGAACTGTTTTTGCAGTGACCCGAATAGAAATTATATTGTTGTTTGGGCAGAGTGAATATCCATCTTTTTTTAAGAGTAACAAAACAGTGAAGTCTTCTCAAAAAATTTGAAACTAGTTTAAATAATGAATTGGCAATTGCAGAATAAAGCAACGCAAGATAAGACATTCATTTAGAAAAATAACTATCACAAGCCCAGACGAGCTGAACACGTATGTTCAGAGCAAAAACACAGCAAAAACCGAAAACGGCAATTAGTCGTGAAGAAAAAACACTCATTAGTCTTTATCTTCAGTGCTATTACTCGAGGATTACTGATCAGTATTCTATCTCTATTTCTCTTAAACAGAAAGCTCATTTTCTTGACGTGGTTCAAATAGGAGGCACATTTGGGTAAACTACAATAGTATGTCATATCTTTGTTTTAAGTCCTAAATGCGGAAATAAAATTAGAAATTCAGCAGAAATTACAAACAAGATTGACTGTAACAATAGATGACAGCAGTTTCAAATCCGTGAGAAAATATTCTTCTTTTGAATCTTCAAATTCTTCTACTTATTGCTCTAAGATGTTTTTACGATGCAGCTAGGGCACTGTTAAGCACTTTTAAATTTTAATCTAGCTGTGATTCGAACCTGGACTCTACTTGCTTGAATGTAGTTTTTCACTGGAATGCAGAAACAGGGTTCGAAAAACAAAAAGCAACTTTAGACAGTCAACTGTGACATAGACTATACGATTCCACTTTAATTCATGCACTGTAGGCTCTTGCACAAGAACCAGTAAAAAAAATAATGAAAAAAGAACATATCGTACAAGCATTTCCCCAAGAATTATAGGCAATTAACTAAAGGTTTTTTTCGAAGATTTCACAAGTTTTATTTGATTTTCAAACAAAAATAGCGATTTCATATATCTTAAAACCTAAATTACAACCACATCAAAAAGGCGAAATAATCACTCTATTTAAATTTTAATTCTGCTTTATCTGTGAAAAAAATTTCATAAGAGATCCCAGCTAGGAAAGTTTAGCTAATCTCAAGATCAGAGCTAAAAGGTGTTTCCCCATTACATAAAGTAGTTAGATTTGTCATTTACGATATCCGAAATCAATCGCCTTACGACTTTATTTTTTTATTTTGTTCTCGAGTTTTTTATATTTATTAAGTACTTAGTTATTCAGAAAACAGAGAATTTGTTTTATAAAAATTACTTGGAAAAGGCTCCAGCATCTCCAGATGTACCTGTTTATTACAAGCAGCACTGGTCAGAATTTATCAAAAATGACTTTTCGACCTGTTCTCATGTAATTTTATCTTATGATTGCTAGACTTAAATGAGAATGACAATGGCTGCAAAGAAGACTGGTGGGGAGGGATTGGGTGACGAAGAGTTACTAGTCTCCCCTACTGGAGACCTGCTACACTAAATAAGGTAGACTCAGAGAAACATTATGACTTGTTATATCAAGCTCACCTTTTCGAATCTGTCATAGATGTCTCTCAGAGAAAAAGCGACAAGTCCTGTGTGAGACCAGCCTCTGTCATTTCCAAGTGAGTACCCAAATATGGTAAAAGTCTTGCCTGTATTAGTCGGACCATACGCAGTTACAGTGGTGTTAAATCCTGTAATATTTTAACTGTTAGAAGCTGAGAAATCAGAGCTGAGAAACTGTTAGAAGCCGGAAATCACCCTTTTTTACAGAAAGATTATATTTCATTTAGAAAAGCAGATACCCATAAATGAACACTTTTCTCGAAGCATTCTTGTATAAAAGTCAAACTTTGATAAGAGGGGCCAGTAGCATTTTAAATAAACAAACGTAAATTTAAAAAAAGAGTTCTTTTTCAAAAGAAAGTAAAAGCGACGCTAAACCTTAAACGAAAATAAACTATCCACTCTCCCTCTCATTTCCTCTCAACCCTTTATCCTATAGTTCAACAAGTGATTTACAGAAAGCATTTCATTTTTTTAACTTCTTTTTATTTAATCTTCAAGAATCAACAGATCATAGAGTAATCTTCTATCGTCTTTAATCTTCACAATATTGATATCATGGAATGATCCTGCTGAGACCTTTGAGCATTGAAATATTTAAATCAGCATTAGTATTTAGCGCTGAAATTTGAGCGCTCAAGCCAGAAACTCGATAAGCATCGATTAAATGAAAACATATTGTTAAACCTGACCAATACATCTCCCTGTTTTTTAAATGTCCCATATAAGAAAAAAGAAGTAGATTCCATTCAATAGTTTTGAAAGAAGCTCATAAAAGTTTCCCAAAAGACTTGGATATTTTATTTTGACCAACGATTACATGCAAAAAAGTCTACTGCAAACTACTTTTACTCATTTCTTGCGGGGTACCTCCAAGAAAAAGCATTCGTTTGGCATCTATAGGCCATTAGGGGAATCAAGGTTACCATCAAGGATGAGATCACATCAATTCTTCGGTTGCTATGCACATAAATACACAGAATCAAACAGGAAATATAATCGAAAACCTACTTTAAAATAGAGAAAAAAATCGTAAGTATCATCACATTTTGAAACTAACAATAGCAAAAATAGAATCAAATATTGAAGAAACGCTAAAAAAGGTAAATTATCAAGAGTCGGGTTCCTTTTTTATTTATTTGCGTCATCCTGTACTAAATGAGGGAGCCACTGTCCCTAGGCATACTAGGGGTCCCTTTGGATACATCAGAGGTATTAGTCATACTTACTATTTTTTTTGTTTATTATTCAGTTTCTTTCATTCAGTATTTTCAGATAATATTAGATACTTCTATTTCTGTTTCTAATGATTTGCTTCCTAAACTGTTTAACTTTTATTACATTTTTTGCCCCCTTTGAGCTGTTTTTGTGGAGGAGTGAAGTTGTTCTTTTCGGCCAGGGGTGGGGAATTGTATGCAGTAGAAGAGGACGCTAAATTTAATTTATATTTAAACTTTCCCTGAGGGTTCGTCGGATTAAACAGCCATGTTCCATTCATTGTCAGAGGTAGCAATTCGTCTTTTTCCATTTTTCTTTATCGAAAGGCATACCATCCCCCAGCAACTTTGAGGTTAAAATTTGTATTATTTTATTATTCTTTTCTGTGATAAAAATACAAATAAGCATTAATGCAACGGTTTAACAGTTTATCTATATTAAAATACTAACCTTGAAATAGATTTTCAATCAAGTTAGCTGTGGTAATATTGTATACGAGTTCTTGATCTTGATCCTGAGTAAATGCGAAATCAAATTCTACATTGGTATCAGGTAAGGTGACAATACCTCTCTCAGGAATGACGTGAATAACATCTTCTTGTCCAGAAGACAATCCAACCTAAAAATAGAAAAGATCTTTCAGAATTTATTCTTGAGTCTTAACAATTGATCAGAACTCTGGGTAAAAGAAATTACAATCTCGATGAGCCCTCAAATATCTTTGACGAAAATGAAGAGCAAAAACAATTCATGCCCCTAAATTGCTTTATGAGCAGATACGATGATCAAACCGAGCCACAAGAAAAAGATCTGTGAATCCTTCCGGCCATGAGGTTATCATTATCAAATGGGCTGAAATTCCATCTTCCCAGAGTTTGCTGAAGTAGTTGATATTTCGCTGGCCCCAGAGGAAAGTGATACGGTTACATAGATTCTGCGAACAAAGATGAAATATGAATAGATTAATACCAATGAAACTACACAGATCTTCGGAACCTTAATTTGCAGCAAAATTCTAATTAATGAGATGGAGATTACTGGGCTTATATTTTCTCTCAGCACAGTACACCGGCTGCGTAAAATCAGTCTTGGCACTGAGGGTTTGAGAGGGTTTTATATACTGTTTTCAATTACAACAGTTTTGAGGATCTTCTTTGTAAAGCTTTGATTGACACATTATTCCAGCAGAGCAATGGGCATAGCAAGGATTTTACAAGGGCCAACTCTTAAGAGATATAGCTTTTTGCTGAGCCACAGCGTAGTGAAAGAGTTTCAAATTTTTCGTAAACCTTAATAAAGAATTGATTGCCAGCAATGGAACCCTAAAGATCCTCTGGAGCTTAATTTGCTCTGAAGTGTAAACAATTGCTGAGTCATAAATCCCTCTCCCCACAATATATCTTACTCACAAAACCACCGCTTTGGAGGTGAGAGTCAAATGAACAGAATGCTCTGTGTGTCGCACGAAGATTGACACGATTTTTAAAAGAACTATGGGCGTAAGCAGGGCTATACGAGGAACCGGTTTGAATAAAAGCCCTTTTATTTCCTGGAGGAAAGTCATTTTTCGTAATGAGTTTTGTAGCTAGCAAAAGACGTTTAAAGGCCTATATTTCATCTTATCGTACTAAGATAAGCAGTATTTCTGTTCCAATTCGTGGTAACCAAGATACTTACTGCTGCAGAGTATAAAACAAACAAATCAGGTGATTTTATGAATCAACATAAAATACAGAGAAACTTTATTTACAAAGCATAGCGACAAGCATTATTGCTTACCGTTTGATGTATTAATAAATAAAGAAAAACTAATGCTAATCGATTCAGAGACCATACGCGAACATTAGTCTAACTTGGAGGGTTCAATGCCTAATTTCATCACAAAAGGGGTCATGTACTCTCTTGAGCGGAATACTTTTATTCCCAACATATTTAGTAACATGTCTCTATCTGTATTGACCTTATAGTGGTACAATAATTAATTGTAAACCCAATACAAAAATTAATCAGCAACTAACCAAAAGCTAAAGTTGCGAGGGATGCTGGGATCACAATGACGACAAAAATGGAAATATAACAATAGATAGACTAGTGTAAATGCAACGTTGTTTTTTTTTCAAAAATAAGTATTGAAGGGGGAGGAGACCAGGGGGTAAAATAACAAACCACATTAAACACGAAACAACCAAACACATGCAAAATATTAGGGCCTACATTTCATGACTCGGAATATAACAATCTTGTATCTGATTCTTTTCACAACAAGTAAAATTAAATCAAATCGAAAACGAATAAAAGTAGATTATACAAGACAAATCTATCTCAATCTATTTCAAAGGCATAATAACTCAGCAACTCCATGCATACCTCTCATCAAAAATTAGCCAGAATCATCTTACCTTTTTATGGTTGGACTAAGTTTATTCAAAAACTTACACACTCTATATATTTGGGAAAAGACTCTTACTCGAAATCAGGCAACGATTCTCAGTTCTATTTCTCTTATGATCATTGTGACTAATAATTTAAACATTTAAACCATGCCCACAATTTTAATGTGTTATTCAGCATGCTTAATATGATGTAAGAGGTTTGTAAGAATATGTTACTGTAATGGGGTTTTGTAGCTCTCTATAAAGAAAGAGCGCGCATGTTTTCCTCTAGGTTAATCTTGGATACCGCTTATCCCATCAATTAGATTGTGTAAAAATGATCTGTCCTTTCTTAAGTATTTCCATTACCTTGGCTTTATTCCCAATGAGAATCTTCTTGATGATGCTCATATTCACATTCCTTTGAGGTCTGTTTATCACAGAGGCAATATGTTAAGGCAGTTCTCGACTGATGTTCAAGTTTTCTTTTTCCTCCCCATTGCACTTATATTATTGGATTGCCTCTTGTTTGCTATCATGCACTACATGATTTATGATCAAAGTCACACGGAATGACCGCCTACGGGTTCTGTATAAATCGTCTCGTTATATTAGTACTACTGGGTTGTGTGAGAATCTTCATCTGCAGACGTCTAATTGGATCCATCTGTATTTCCGTGGTTCTCTACGTGAGCAACTCTTTACATCAGATAAAGAATACGTTGTGGTGTTATGCACCTTCTTTTCACATCTTTCGCTAGCTATTTGACAAAAATTAGATGCGCCTCCTTACGACGGCTATGCTATTTGTGCATTGTATTTTTCTGTTAACTTTGCTTTTGTTGTTTGTTTGCCATTTTTTTTCTTATGCTTTATTCTATGGTCTTTTGATTCAGAATAAGATAGAGAATAAGTATAAGAACAAATGGGAAAGTTTGTACAATTTTAGAAGGTGATCATATTAATTTTGGGCAGGGAACAACTCGGTTTTATGCTTCCTAAAAGGCACATTTGTAGGTTGTTATCCATATTGCACGTTGTATATCCAGGTTGCTGCACGTTCTGACCTGGAAAGAAGGGGTTGTTCTGATGGGCTTTAGATGCCTCCTCTGGGGCAACTAGAGAAAAATTAATATGTTTTTATGCTTCCTAAAAGGCGCATTTGTAGGTTGTTATCCATATTGCACGTTGTATATCCAGGTTGCTGCACATTCTGACCTGGAAAGAAGGGGTTGTTCTGATGGGCTTTAGATGCCTCCTCTGGGGCAACTAGGAAAAATTAATATGTTTTTTTTATTTAATTTTAAATGCTACAATATTAGTTCCTGCAATGGAATGTTTCCGTTTTGAGCCCACATTTCCAATCAACACCATTTATTTTGAGTGAGCCCCAAGCATCTTACCGAGGGGCCTCCACTGTAAATTTCTATGTGTATTATTGCAGGCACTATTCACTAGCGTACAGAGAGTATAAAAGCCAGCAAGACACTGAAACACAGACACTGTATATTGAACTGAATTTCGGGGAAACTGAAATCGTTTAATTTAATTGGTTCAGCAGCTTATGTTGATGCTCTGACAAACATTAAATCAAATATTAATTTGGCTCTGAAAAAAAAGTTTAAAAAACACCAAATTCGTAGTTTCTTTGTGACATATATTTAAAATGAGGAAATTTAATAAATAAATTTCGAAGTCACTATCTTTGGAGCCTCTCTGAGTAGAGCTACAAGTGAGCTTCCTGGACATATTATGACTCTTTGGAATCAAGATGACTCCAAATTCCAATATGGCTGGTCTGAAAGACCTCTTTTCTTAAAATATAGTGTGTACTCCATAAAGTGTTACAACTCCAAATGTCAAAGACTAAGCATCAGATCAAAAAAGAGCAGGCATCAAAAGACTCTTCATCTGCATAAATATTCAATTTTCACAGATATATTATAAACCAGTCAGGTGAGAATCTTCTAATTCCTGTGCAAGAACGTTGAAGAAGTTACTTCCACCCCTGTATACCTGCGTACTGAGAGTGCATTATTTCTGTATCTGTAATATTACTTCGCGGTCGTTTACGTCCCTAAAGTATCATGAAATACTATTGTAATATTCAGAGAAATATTGATAATTTGAACAATGGATATAACAGCTTTAGTCTGTCTTGGGGGTTAACCTAAAGGTGAGTCTCACAGTGAAGATTGCTGAGCTTTAACAGTTAGAAAATCAAACTTGTTTATCTTTCCAAAAATAGAATGCTCAATAAAGAAAAAATTATTTAAATAGTGGATAAAACAACGTAAATGTGAACTCACACGGACTGCAACTTCGACGTTACGTTGGCTCATTTCTTCTCCCTTTTCTCCATATCCTTGAAAACACCCAGAAATCTGATAAATTTGTCAAAATCTCCAAGAATCTGGACCTAAAAAATAATAAGTATGGAGCCCATAATTAATGGCAGTAATGATTATTGTTGCTGTTCCTTTTCTGATGCTATTCATCAGCTGTAAAAATATTGTGCCATAGCTTTGAGTGCAGAAACCAACCAATGTCGATAATGAGCGAGGTCCAAATGATATCAAAATAAGTCAAAATGATATCTAAAGCTTTTTCTTAAACATGATTCAGCTGTTTCTTCAAAGAACTAGCATAAGAACTAGCAAGCTACATGGCAAACTAACCCTAGAGGCTTACTAAATAGTGAACTTAATTTCTATTTTTAAAAAAGGTTTAAATTTTATTATAGAATATATTATAGAAGAACTCTTTGATATTGGGCTAGATACGTGCCTAGGAACCGTAGTTAACAAGAGCCCTCATTAATATACAGTGAAAAAAGGGAAAAGAGGACGAAAAGACATGCATCCAAAAATAGCAAAATGCTATAAAGGAAGGAAGAAAGAAAGAAAGTGGCGTTGTTGCATTCCATAGTTGTGAGCTCCATTTGATGTTATCAATTGTGACAAAAGGAGAACCTATAGTGAATTTTCCTTTAAAAAGAATTCTAGTGAACAAATTCATTTGCTACCCAATTACTTTATTCTTTATGAATAGGTTATAATGCATTATTTTTTATACAAATTATTCATCTTTTAGTTATCTAGTGCTATGTTTTAGCAAACCAAAATTGCGTATCCTTTGAACAAGAATAAACAGATCCTTCTTTTTTCAGGAGAGGAAGCGGGACTGCTCCTTTGATTTACCATTGAGATATTACTTCCTGAGAACGAGTTCAAAACAAGATATATTAACTGTTTAGTTTGCCAAACTGTGAAAATCAAGACACAGGGAATGGTCACATCCCTTAAAGGCCCCCATATGTGATAATGGCAGATTGTTACTAAGATTATTGTAACTCTTTCTATACCAAGTGCCTTGGTTAGAAAAAAATAATACATTGTGCCCACATTGCTCTTTACTTATGCAGCACTTTTGTGCTGCCTATGATTCTAGACAAATACATTAGACTGATTAGTGCTATGTCCGAATATAAATTGCAGCAGTTATTAAATGAAATGAGGCGGGTAGTTAGTTTTGTATTAAAACAGGAGTTAAGCAGGGTTGTGTTCTGTCCCCATTTATACAAATGGTTTTGAAGAATTTTGTCATAGGGAGCACAGGAAAGACAATGGGAGAACACTTAATCAATCCAGAAGTAAAACTCTTCTGGAACCTATATTAGGCATCCTAAATGAAAGTGTTTGCAAAATGAATGAACTTTTAGAGGTTTTGTGAATTCAGTGAGTAAGAATAGGTTTGAAAATTAATATTAAGAAGACCAAGTTGCTAAGGCTAGGAATAAGTGAAGATAAAAAGGTGATGTTGGGTAACATGAACCTTGATCAAGTGGACAGCTTCACTTACCTAGGTAGCGTTATTTGTAACAATGGTTGGTGCAGTGAAGATGCTAGAAGTGGAATAACAAAGGCCCAGGGTGTATTTTTTACAGTTGAAAAAAGTTTGGAAAATTAGGAAGTGTGATATATGGACCAGCAGCCCTCCTCCCCCCTTTCAGAACTAAAAACCAAATCTCTCATTCGTTCACTTTAGAAGGTTTTAAAATAAGAATCTCTTATACATCTAAAGATTTTAAAGTGTAAATTCATCATCTCATAGGATTTGTGCTTTTTGGCACAAGTTTTATAGCAAGCAAAAAATGATACTTTTTACCTTTGGTACAAATCTTACAGCAAGCAAAAAATGATACTTTTTAGACTACCAAAATTGGATTCAAACTTTTGATTAAAGCCAATTAGAAACCAGATTTCTATTTCTGGTCTAGTCAACAAACTAGAGGTGAAAACCCTCGTAGTAATAAATCTTTTGCAAGGAGGTTAGGCCATATGTTGGATAATTAAAGAAGAGTTGTATTGCAACATTTCTGAGGTCAGTCTACCCAGTGCTCAATTTAGAAATCCGGGTTGATTCTGGATATATAAGGTGGACCAAAAGCTAGGATTGAGATTGAGTCTTTATTCAGTATTGAGTCCTAATTCAGTCTTTGTTCAGTACTCAGTCTTTGATGCGCATATACTGCTATCTCTCATTGAAGTCATTTTACCTGACGTTGTATATGAAGTAAGAAAATAAAATTATTGTCAATAATTGTGTTTGTCTTTGAGTCAAGGTACCAGGTACAGTTCCTATTGTCTACTGGATCGTTCCCAAGGGAATCTGCCCAACTCGGGAGACCTGTATATCATGATAATGATTTTGTCTCCATAGTTATAGAGACTTGTCAATAGAACCCTCTCAGTCTATGTCCCTTAACTATAAGGCTCCCATGCCACAATCCAACATAACTTTATAAGAACCCCCCCCCCCGTAACAGAAGATAAGTCTGAAAACCAAGATTAGAATATTGGAAGCTACAGTGATGAGTGGTAAAATATGATTCTAAAGCATGGGTGCTCCAAAGAAACAGGGGAAGATTTGCTGGATGTTTTCCAGAGAAATTGCCTAGAGACTGTTTTGGGTACCCAACTGACTGACCATATCTCAAACAGTAGGCTGTACAAAAAGTGTGGTTCAGTCCTGCTTTCTAGGGCAATAACGAGAGAAAGAAGTAAATTGCTAGGGTAAGTTCTGCAGATGAAGGATAATTGATTACAAAAAAATGTCCTTTTTGGCTAAATGAAAACCAGGTTGTCCCTGGTTTTGGGTAGAAGGATGTTATAAAGAAAGATTTAAGAGAAATTGGAGCTTCCTGGGAGGGTGTAAAGAGGCAGGCTTGGGATGGAGAAGGAGTATATGTAGCTATTTTATAAAGGATCACATTCAAAATCTTTAGAAGTTTGTCTGTACATGTACAACCACCTTATCTCAAAAACTCATTTACTAGGCTATATTATCAGCACCTGAGGGATTGTCATTTTCAATCATTCAGTAATTTCTCTTGCACCTCCTTACCAAATAATTCTTCCGTAATTTCCAAACTGTTAAAAATTTGATCATTCTTTTCTCATTATTTGCTACAACGATGTGAAGTCTGAGCCATTTATGTGAATTTTCAAAATAAACTTCAATATTGCCATGTAGCATTTTAAGGATATTTTTTTATGATCAATAGCAATTGGAAATACTGATTTTTTCTGATAATAAACTGATCAAATCTCAAAATGGAGGGAATCTTTAGCAAACAATTCAATTGAAAAGTATAGCAAAAGAAGTTATTATCTTGCCAGTAGTAGGTAGCATTCTGGTAAAGGGTCCCATAACTTATTCAACATTTACTTACAACTAGGTTATCTCTTTATTCTCATCAAATCTAAAATTAACAACCATAGTGTAATTTTGATACAGAGCTTCAAAAATGCCCTTTATGAAATTTTATGTCACATAGACTACTACAGTAAAAATTTTCAAGTACAACCAAGTTTTCAACTTTTGGCATAATTGACTTGCAAAATACTGGGTTATTCAGTGTTTTTAAATGTTCAAAATGTTGGCAAGGAAAAGAATTAGAGAAACAGATAAAGAAATTCCTCAAAATATAAAGGGAGTGCATTGTTTTTCTTTCTTTAATTTTTCAATGAAAACACAAAAAAGGTAATTTACAACATCTAATTGCTCTTCCTTCCCCCCCCCCCCCATTAGTGCCCCTAGAGCTAAAAATCTCTTTGAAAAACATCCTGCAGTAGTGCCAACAATTTGAAGCAAAGATTGTGCATAATATGTACAAACTGGTACTCAATTTGGTGATGCTTGGTTTCCACCAGACATAAGATTTGTGATTGCAATGTGAATTTCAAACTGAGCTGTAAAAACACTGCATCTTCTTTACTACACCACAAAGGAAACAAAATTAAAAACAACAATATTGCAGCATATGTTCATCAGATTTGAGGAGAAATTAGGTGGAAATTATTCCACAAATTCAGCCTAAGTGCAATAAAATTTTGTGAAAATTACAGCATTTATACAATATAGGCTACTCTAAAAATTGAATTTTGCCTTTTTTTTGGAAGATCAAATGAACAGAAAATAATTACTGGGACATTTTCTTTTGTCAAAACAAATATCATGAAGATAATATTCACAGGAAATATAATGCTTAAAATTTATTTATTAATCCTAAGTTTTTTCTTAGAAAAATCAAAACTGTCTGACTTTTCCTAAATTAGAAAAATTCATGTATAATAGGATTAGACTTTCTGAAGCAAAATCTTTGGAATTGCCAAATATTGCAAGCAGGAAAAATAATTCCCATAATCACATCATTAATTCAGAATAATTACCATAATTGTATATAATCTGTTCTTATGAGCACCCCCTAATTCTAAAAAAGAATCTATGTAGAGGTACTTTTAGTTTTTAGCAGATTTGCAAAAATAAAGCATGAACAAAAGGGGGTTCCTTATTATTCAATATTTTACTCTTTACTATCTTGCAATTAATTTTTGCTCTTTATATTCATAATATATTTAAAAACATTTTGCAACTATTGAAGAACCATTCAAGAATGCTAACAATTCATTTTTTGCCTTTGAGTCCTTCAGCCAAGGGACTTGTGCGTATAAGTATAAGGACATAGAACAAAATAATAAAATTGGCCTACTTTCAGGTGTCCTGTTCCCTCAAACTAATGTTTTGAATGTACACCATTTTTGGGGGCTATTTTGAATTGAATAATGGTTGTAGCAAATATTCTTGCAGCCTTGAAGTTCTCTTGGGTAAAATCAGGGGAGAGGTCATCTGAAGGAAACAAAATGATAGCAAAATAAGAGCACTATTTGATTTCCAAAATAGAACTACAAAGCTTTATTTTGGAGATTGAGTAGTGCTCTGGGAACCTTAGGCAGAGAGGTCATTCTTAGAGTAACAGATATTATAGCCCCAGGCTATATACAAAACTTAAAAGTACATTACTAATGAATTTAAAGTACATTTTATTATCAAAAATATATTAAAATGACGATAACAGAAAGAAAATATGAAAATATGATTAGTATATGCCTGTCACATAGGCCCATTATAAAGAGAGATTTTTATTAGTAGGCTAGTTGTTTTTTTTTTGCTGCTTTTTTTATATAGCCTAGGGCTATATCTAGGGACACTAGGGGGAATAAAGTTTTTGTCAGAGTAATCTAACCACTATTAGGCTACATTTGGAAAAAAACATAAATTGGGTAGGCTAGCCTAATTGAGTCATTCTCTTACTTTGTTGTAATAGTGTTTCCTTCAAAAGAACTGCTCTGTAGCAATGTTACCTTCTCTTGGCCTTGCAAACCCAAAATTCTTTAAGCAACTTAACTTCAATTCCAAGCTTAGGTCTCTGCTAATTGGGTATAGACAAAAGTAGAATATTTCTGCAAATTGTTAGCTAGCAATTCACTTTCTGTCTGCATAACAAACCTATTTCCTAATAATCTAACATAAAATTCTAGACATGCTACTTTTGCTATCTTAGAAAGTGGTTTGTTTAAGAAAATGAAAGTAATAAATCCAGGGACAAAAACATACTCTGGAAAGGTAATGCCAAGCTACTATGTTAACCCCCTTCTGATTTTGTACATCTTTTAAATTAGCCTACTCGACAGGAAATTTGGAGTTCCTATTGGAAGTTTGACAAAACAACATTATACCTTAATTATCAGTTTCTCTTGTTTTGGTTTTGAAAATGCAATTCATGTTATTTGAATATAATTTTAGATAAATTTATGACTGTTCATATAACTGACTTACCAATAAAGTGAACATACCACTTGATGTCTTTATTTATGTTCTTTACAAAAATAATTATTGCTTCCTCTATAAGTTCAAATTTAAGCACTTTTTGACCTAATCTAACCTTTCTATAAATATTTTTAGGGTAAATGTTTACTTTCATTCCAAGTGCTCTAAAGTGTGTATTACTGCACATAGTAAGATTCTGATGATTGCATATTGTATCTTTGTCATTATTAGAGAAGCACATAACATAGCCATTTCTGGTTGAACCTCCTCCTCCATGGGGCAAATTATAAAAGCATGAAGTGGGCTTGCTTACAGGAAACATTACCTATAGAGCAAAGCATATTAGTCCATGAGCCCTGTGGGCAGCAGGGTGAGGTCTGTATTCTATATTTATTTTGTAAACCTTTTTTTCTAGTTTTATCATTCTTTGTTGAATAAGTATAGAATAGAGGCTTTGTCCTGCTGCCTGTGGGGCTCACGGACTAATATGCTTTGTTCTATAGGTAATGTTATCTGTAAGCAAGCCCACTTAATGCATTTTTAGTCTTGTTGGAGAGGGATTTTAGAAACCTAAAAAAATGGATGCACTTCTTTAATAATGATAAAGGAACAATATGCAATCATCAGAATCTTGCTTTATGCAGTATTATGCACTTCAAAGCACTTATAACAAAAGTAAACATTTACCAATGTTAGTGATGAGAAAACATAGTATTATTTTGTTGAAAATGAGCAATAACTCATACTTTAATTGAAAATTCATCATTTATAAGAGTTCAAAAATTGCTTAAACTTGAATTTGTGGTAAAGGTAATTATTATATTCATAAAGAACATACAAAAGGCATCAAGTGGTATGTTCACTTTATTGGTAAGTCAGTTATACTAACTGTCATAATTTTACAGAAATCAGAGGAGGGTTAACATGGTAGCTTAGCAATACCTTCCCAAAGTAGCCTATATTTTTGGCCCTGGATTCATTACTGAAAATTTCATTTTCCTAACCTAACCCCTTTCCAAGATAGCACAAAGTAGCTAAACTAGAATTTTTCCCCTGAAAGTTTCTTTTTCCTAACTTAATCACTTTCCAAGATATCAAAAAGTTGCTTGTCTAGAATTTTACCCAAATAGTTTACCCTAGCTTACCCTACTTTTCTTTAAAAAATTAAACAAAGCCTTCAAGGAAAGTGATTTTGGTAAAATTATACTTTATGACTTTTGACTATCTTGGAAAGGTGTTAGGTTAGGAAAATGGAACTTTCAGGGATAGGTCTACAGGCTAAACTATGTCCTGGGAAGGTATTTTAAAGTACATACCTTGGTAAAATTCTAGTTAATTGACTTCTTGCTATCTCAGAAAGGGTTTAGGTTAGGAAAATGAAACTTTCAGGGATGAATCTACAGGCTAAAGCATGTCCTGGGAAGGTATTTGAAGCAACTACCTCTACTCCTTCTCCCTCTAGAGGGCCCTGACCTTTGATGGCCTTTAAAATTATGTGTGTTATAAAAGTGAAACCTTGCAAAATAGATCTTCTGCTTAATTGAAGTGCAAAAAAACTGTTTTCAGCTTCATAACTTTGCTCAATTCCATTTTATAAGGTTTTAAAGGTATGCAAATACATTTCCTAAATTTTGAAAAAAAAACTTTCAATAGGTATAGACCTGTCATGTAGGCAAATTTCAGGGCCCTCTAGAGGGAGAAGGAGTGGAGGTGGGTACTTTAAAATACCTTCCCAGGGCATACTTAAGCCTGTAGACCCATCCCTGAAAGTTTCATTTTCCTAACCTAAACTCTTTCCAAGATAGCAAGAAGTCAATTAACTAGAAGTTTACCCCTACCTCTACTCCCTCTCTCTCTCTAGAGGGTCCTGAACTTTAAAAATATGTGTGTTATAAAAGTGAAACCTTGCAAAATAGATCTTCTGCTTGAATGAAGCCCAACAAAATTGTTTTCAGCTTCACAACTTTGCTCAATCCCAATTTATAAGGTTTTAAAGATATGCAAATACATTTCCTAAATTTCAAAAAAAAAAACATTGATATGGTGCAGAATTCTACTCAAATAACAGGAATTGCATTTTCAAAATTAAAGGCAGAGAAAAAGCAACTGGTAACTGAATATTTAGGTAAAGTGTTGCCATGTAGTCATGTAAAATCCTGTAGGCGATTTTCAGGGCCCTCTAGTGGAAGAATGAGTAGAGGTGGGTACTTTAAAATACATTCCAGGGACATAATTCAGCCTTTACACTCATCCCCGAAAGTTTCATTTTCCCAACCTAACCCCTTTCCAAGATAGCCAAAAGTCACTAAAGTAGAATTTTACCGTGATCTTTCCCCAGTTTTCAAAAATAGCAAAGAGAAATATGAAATTAAATTAATATTGAATCCTAGTCTTACGCTGGGATTACAGTCTAAGGAAAACTCCAATTTCCAATTGGATCTAAGGAAGATTTAAGATGGGCTGTTTGAATTGCTCATTGAAAATCGCCATCTATCCCATTGCAGTAAACGGAATCTTTAGAAGCGTAGTTATACTTTGAGATGTTATACTGAAGCTGCTCAACAAAAATTTGTGGTACAATTGCTGCATCTACGACATTTTCCATTCCACATACACAATTATTAGAAAAACTAGAAAGAAAGTAATCTTTCTGTAGCTGGTTATATTTTTATACTTTCTCAGAAGTCAATTTTGAGCACTGTTTTTGTCTCGTAATAACCAGTTTATAATTTGTGGAGATTCGTTTTTACGTCCCGTTTGTACTTGATGAAAAATCTCTTTCCTTTTGACTTACCCCTATGAGCTGACTATGGGAGTTTTTAACTTTTCGAAAAAGCAAAGTTTCACCGGGTGACTGCAACAAAAACGTATCAACACCTAGCAAAAATTATGAATTGTAAAATGAAAAGTCTTAATATATCGCATTGTACCAGTACCCAAATATTGTACCAAAAAAGTAAGATTGTACCATGTTGGCAACAATTACATTCGACAGAAAAAAGAGAATCTCACTTTTTTTTCAAACTCGTAATCCATCAAAATATAAAACTGATGAAATGTATTAAAATTGATATAAAATTGATTTAAAATAGTTTATATCTAAACTATTTAAATTTGAAAAAGGTTCATTTTATTGCAAAGTCTGAGCTGTAGTTCCTTTTTTGAAGACAAAACCATCTTAACGGAAATAGACCACCTTTGTTTACTTTTTTGTGCTCATAAAATGTAATGTTCTGTTGGTTTTAACGTTTATCTTAAATCTCGTATGTGGTATTAGCCCCGGTATCAGGTTTTCACTAAATTCAAGTTCTTGGTGCCCAGACTGATTCTCAGAGGGATCTTCAATCGAAGAGGCTGTTTCCTAAGTTCGGAACCAAAAATATCTGACGTTCAAATGGTAGCTTTCTGATTGTGCTATCCTTTGAAATGTAATAAATAAATTAGGGGGTGATAGCATCTTCCTGAAATTAATAAATATAGTATTTCCATGTGCTCTTTGAAAAACGTTCATTTAAACAGTAACTCTAAAAGGTCTTATAATTTTGTTAATGTGGGACTGGCCTCTGTGAAACGTTTTTTCTGATTTTCTTGCCTATAACAACCATAGATAATTTCAAAAATAGTAACTTCTTAAATTTACTATATTTTTTGGCTCTTGCGTGAAGGGGGTGGATGCAGCAAAGCAACAAAGATTTGTTTCCAGTTTTTGCCATTTACATTATTGACTTATGTTTTTCTTCCTACCATACCAATTTCAATGCATAAACTATCTCACTTTTACCGTTTTTATTTGGAATTAACTCTGGAAGATTTCTTCCAACAATATTTTTTTCAAAGAAAAGTGTAAGGCCATATTACAAATTAGACCTCAGAAAAATAGTACTGTAATAACTCAAACTTAAAACGACCAGAAATTGCCATCAATGAATTGAAACCCAAAATGGAACAGAAGCTTAAAAAATAATCATTCCGAGCGCAAAAGATAGCAAATTCTGATACAAATAACAAAAATAAATCTTGGAACAAGCAAAAATTAAATAGAACAATCAAGTCAAACTTAAAACGAATAGAAATTATTACGAACAGGAGTAGCATCACCTCCCCCAACACCTAAATTTTTTAAAGGCTATTGTATCAGTTATGTTTAAATAGAAATACATATATAAATACGCTAGACCACACTAGCTGTACATGATATATGAGAAAAATATTAATAAACAAATAGCTAGGGTGACTTTCAGCCAGTTAAAACGAAAACGAAGTAAAGTAAAAAAGAAAATTTTTGGCAGGGATACCCGCTGACGAAAGACGACTTGACGGACGTCCTTGTCGTGATATCTGCTTTGTCTTTTCGCTTGCAGCTTAAATTACGTGAAAATAACCTTCGTTTCTTGATTTTCAACTGTTTTTTATTTGGTTTATTTTTTCAAAACATGGACGAAAAATAAATATAAAATAAAATCTAAGCAATTATCAAGATGACTGGAAGTAACTAAAGAAAATAAACTAAATTTTTATTATGTACTGATTTATAAACTTGGAAATGTCAATAATTCCAGATGTATTTAGCAGGTTACTCTGGTTTTCCAATGTTATAATTATAAAATACCTTTAAAACATATTTGGTTTTCAGTCAAGCGTAATTGCCACAATAGCCTTTGGGAGGCTTAGGGACGTGAGACATTAGAAGCCCTACTTTTTTTTCTTTGAAGTCTGTTCGGTTTAAGCTCTGAATTTGATTTTTATATTTAAACAATTTCCAGTTTATGTTATTTACTGCCCTTGTCCTAAGACCTATGGGGATCACATCATTACTGGCACTATATATATTGGACTACAAGAAAATGATTACTACAAGAACTTTTTACTACAAGAAAATAGTGGTAGTTGAATTTAGATTGAATATCTTTGGAAGGTTCGGGAAGAGGGGGGAACGGATAGTAAAAAGGGCCAGGAAGAAGAGTTGGTGGCCTTCCAATAACATTTGGATGTCAAAAAATGTGTTAAATTCTGGTACTAGGTCAGGTCTTCCTATTTATTTGGTATCATGTTCTCCAATAGCCTTTGCCGTTTTCTTTAGGACCAAGTACGACAAAATAATCCATGCTAAGGAGAATGGGACACAACTTTGTTTAACACAACACTAATTACTTTAGCGTACTTATCTGATGTACGCACCATGGAGGGGCAGGACCTCCATTAAAGATTTTCTATCAGTCGAGTTAAATGTCTGTTCATAATTTGTAATACTATAGACTAAATGGTGCATAATCCAGTCTTTGGTCGGAAAATCATTTTTCTAGTCACACTGTTCTTCTCCTAAACTTTTATTTACAGCATCTCTTAGTCTAATAAGTATCATCATGAAAAGTAATCTATTTCCTGCAGATACCAAACTAATGCTTTCTGTAGCATCCTCACTCAATTTTATTTCTTTTCTCATGAAACCGATTTAATTATTTCCTAAAATAACTAGGCACCTCCCCCTTTTCAAAATTATATTCATGAACTTCAGTAATTCAAGATCAAAATCCATGACAAAAAAAAGGAGAAAAAAAAACTCAAGATAAAGGAAATAAATGGGACAACGGCCAGAAGAAGAAAACGATAAGCTAAAATGACGCGAATATTTCTTTTGTATAAAGCAAGGCGTCTTCAACGCTAAAATGAAAGATAAAATCTAAAACTTAAACTAAATAAAATCTAAACCCAAGAAAAAAAAACAATATACAATTGATGCTATTGTGATTGACCATCATAGAAGCTATATAGAGTTACTTAAAGGAGAACACTGAAGCGACTGGTACCCTTTATTGTAGCAAACGGCTAATTTTTAGTTTTTACTGTCATTTTCACCTGATTTGGGAAAATTGGCTCCAACCCCCCCCAGGATTTCAGCGAAATTACGCCCCTGATCGCAGCATCAACTGTATATTTTTTTAAATTTTTATCTTTGTTTTAAGTGTTGAAGACGCCTAGTTTCATACAGGCAAAATATCCGTGGGGTTTTAGTTGGTCTTTTCCTTCCACTGGCCGTAGTCCCATCTGTGTCCTTCATCTTGAATTTTTTCTCTATTTGTTTAGTCAGTAATTTATCGATAACCTTGTAACTACAATATTCAAAAACTCATTTACTACACTATCAGCACCCGAGGCCTTATCAGTTTCGAATCTTTTTAGTTGTGACTTCTCTTTTTCCCTTTTTCTTATAAGATCTATGACCCAAGCGTTTTCGCTTCATCGCTGCGTTTCTAGCTTTTACCACCAATACCTCTTCTGATACATTGCAAACTATTTTCCAGAAAATTTTTTCATCCATCTTCTATTTTGACAAAGTCTGAACTCTCCAATTTCACGCACAGCTGTTCTTAGAAAGTTCCTTTCAATTTCTCATCCTGGATCCATCAACGTCATATCTACCCAGAAATTAGTTACCCTTCCGAAATTTCAGCTTCTTAACTCTACATTCTAATAGATAATGATCTTTACTTTAACTTCTAAAATTACGCTCCTACATTCCCTAGTGTCTTGAATCGATCCTACCAGTAACCTATTTACAACAACATAATCAACATGTAAAGAAAAGCACATTCTAATATCTTGTGATTTATACTTTTTTTCTTTTAGCGAAAATAGTTTCACAAGCGCATGTTTCAATATGTGACAGTAAATTCAGTGGTCAAAATTTTACAATGGGGCAATATGGCTGAAATAATTTTAGAAAAACAATTTGTGAAGTTACTGACGGTGTCTTAGGGGAAAAGGTTATGACTGTAGCTAGGAATATTAATAAAAAAGCTTTATGTTTAATAGAGAGGAGAACGGGTTTGTACAAGAATTATCTGAGTGATCGATCATATGAAAAAAAGGAATGTAAAGAAAGTAGAGAAAGCATCAAAGTATGAACTAAGGAAGTGTGAAGTGGAGACCATGGATAAACTTGCCGATGATCTGGAAAATACAACTAGACGGCATAATAGTAAAATATTGCACTGGCATGTTAATAAATTGAGAGGGAGTAGTTAAGCCGGACTTGTCCCAGTTAAAGATAGGAACAGGGCCACAATTAGTGATAAGGAAAGAGTTAAAGAGAGATGGGTGGAACATTTTAAGAATGTGCTAAACCGAGAAAAAGTTGCAGGAAAAGATATACAGGAAAATGAAAAAGTTAGTGATACCTTGGATGTGAAGGAAGATTTGTTTTGTAAGGAAGGATTAGTGACAGTGCTAAAAGGACAAAAAAGTAATAAGGCTGCAGGTTCTGATAGTGGGGTAAATGAGTTTTTTTTTCAAATATGGTGGCTCTGAGATTAGAACAAAATTACTGAAGATTATGTGCATGATTTTTGAAGAAGAGGAAGTGCTTCAGTTGATTATGAATATGATTTTTCAAAATGGGATGTACGATTTTAGGACAACCTTAATAAACCACAGTATAAGAAAGATCACAAGAGTGAGTGTCGTAATTATTGAGGCATTAGTCTGTCTCTTGAAGTAACCAACTACTTACTAATATGATACTTTTTAGACTGAAAGATGGTGTAGACAAAGTTTTAAGAGAAGAACATTCCGGTTTTAGAAAAGGTAGAGGATGTGTCGACCAAATTTTCACACTTAGGTTAATAATTGAGAAGTGCCTTTGTTGTCAAACACCTTTGGTCCACAGTTTTATAGATTATGAGAAAGCGTTCGATTCTGTTGATAGAGGAACTCTAGCAAAGGTCTTATTCTTGTATGGTATGCCTGACAAATACATTAAGTGATTAATGCTATGTACAAGAATAACACTGCTGCGATTAAGGTTGGAAATGAGGTTAGCAGCTGGTTTTTTATTAAGCCAGAACTTAAGCAGAGTTGTATTATATACCCCTTTATAAGGATCATTTTGATGGACTTTGTCTTAAGGAGCACAGGATAGGCGATGGGAGACCACGGAATCAAATGGGAAGGAAAAGACCTCCTGGGCTTGGATTATGCTGACGATTTTAGCATCCTAGATGAAGGTGTGAGCAAAATGAATTAAGTTTTGGATTGTTTGCGAGTTCGGGGGTTCTAAAATAGGTTTGAAAATTATTGTTAAGAAGACTAAGTCATTAAGGCTGGGAATAAGTGAAGATGAAAAGGTGACGTAATGTAACGGAAAGATTGATTAGATGGGCAGCTTCATTTACCTTCGTAGTATTACTAGTAAAGACAGTGGGAGGAGTGAAGATGTTAAAAATAGAATAGCCAAGGCTCAGAGCGTTTTTTTCACAGTTAAAAAAAGTTTGAAAGAATAGGAAGATAAGTCTAGAAACCAAGAATACAATATTGGAAGGCACAGTGACGTAAGTAAGTAAGACGGCACTATACCCTTAATGTCCAAACCGGCGGTGCTGATCTCCGTTTCACGTCCCTTCAGCCAAGAAGTGCAATGGAGGGCTAGAGGCCAACTACCCTGTGCTTTCACACACCTTTCCTGCTTACCTTCCCGAGATTTCTCCAGGTACCCATTTAAAACTGGGTCGACACTGGCTGAGCTTACAGAGTCACGCCACTGACCTCCGTCCCAAACCAAATAACTGATCACAACTGGGATTGAACCCGTACCCTAGGACAAAGAATTCTCACACCAGCGCCATGGCAGAGGCCAAATATGGCTCTAAAGCATAGGCGCACCGAAAAGCGGATGAAGATTTACTAGATGCTTTTCCAGAGAAATTATCTACGGATTGTTCTGGGTACCCAGCTGACTGACCATATTTCAAACAGTAGGGTGTACGAAAAACATGATTCAATCCTGATTTCTAGGACTAAAATGAAAGAAAGGTTGAGATGGCTAGGGCACTTTCTGCGAATGACAGATTGCCGAAGATTGTCCTTTTTGGCCAACCGTCTAGGGCTAAACGGAAAGCAGGTCATCCTCATCTGGGGTGGGAGAACGTCATAAACAAATATTTAAAGGAAATGGGAATTTCCAGGGAGGGTGTAAAGACGAAATTTTGAACGAATTGGGATGGAGGAGGAGTGTGCGTAGCTGTGTTGGCCTCAGGCGGGTTGGTGCTGCGGTGAGTTATTAGTAGTAATACAATGAAATGCCCTCACAAAGACAAGCTGGAGTTGTGAGACAGTTTGGGTTCTCAAAACTGTCATAATCTCTTTCCTCCGTCTCTATCCCTGGAAGAGAAATCTTCCTTGAATGGCATCATAGTGGTCTAGTGGCGAATCCTTCACAAGTTTACCTAACCAGAATAACGACAGCAAATAGCGCTGAAGAGGGACCTTGATGAGTGGCACCCTTCAAGAAAACATATAGCCTAGCAAAAGATAGAGCATTGCCCTAACATTCTGATTAATGAAAGATGATTCTTCAGGATTTCGTTTTTTGGTTTGGGAGGGGGGAGGAGGAAACTAAATAGCCTCTTCCTATGTGTTATTTATTTTTAACGGTTAACTCCCCATTGTAGGTTGATGCTACTTCTGCAGGACGTCGACTCTTATTGATAGGAGAATCTCGCCAAGTGTATAAAGCCATACAGTTACCAAGATGGGCAAAGGCTTATACAAAGCCTCCATTCAAATAGAAACTCTAGGGAGTACTTGCATCAACTCCTCAAAATGCTAAGTTTCAACTTAACACCCTTAAACTTTCCAGACAACCAGGATCAAGCGTGCCCTCCTTCCCAATAAAAAAAAAAAAAACAGATGTAAACAGTGGGTAACTTTCAAAATTTAAAACCGCTGCCCCAGGGGATGTATGGCCATGTCACCCATGGAGGCATAGTTGTAAGACCTTTCGACTATTGTGAACTAAATGGCTATCTCCGATTTTTATGGAATGCATTTCGGGATTGAGAGGGGGGAGCATATAAAAAAAGGCATGGGGGTCTAATTGCCCACGTACAACACTTGAATCTTGAAAAGGGTGCTAGAACTTTCAATTCCCAATCGAATCTCTATGTAGTCTCTACGACCATTCATTCCATATGGAGTGGCCAAGAGAAAAACAGAAATACATAAACAATGCACTGAAACCACTTTACTTTTTGCGTAGAAAGAAGTATTGCGCCACCTATGATTCTTAATAACTACCTCAGTGGTAGAGGACTTGGCTGCCACATTAATCCTGTATGGATAACAGTTTAAGTTACTCATATGGCATTATTGAGTTAGCTACTTGTTCAACTACACGTAATATGTTACTCAAAATTTTTTAGAGCTATGCAGCATATCATGTTATTCTATAAATCTCTGCAAAGACTGAGTATGTTTTTACCAAAGGCATTCCCTACCTAGCCAGTTAGAACGTGTGGAAATGACCTGTCCATTGTACAGAAACTCAGTTACATTGGCTTTGTTTTTAATGGTGATACTTATATTCGCTTTGATTAGGTCAGTTTGTCTCAAAGGCAATCTACTTCTCTGTCAATTCAGTCACTGCTCAACTGATATCAACATCTATTTTTCATTCTTATTTTACCAGTATTTTTGGATTATCTCTTATTTGGATTCAACTATTCATGGTCTAAGTCATCTTAGAGAAGTATATAATTGGAGCCGTAAAAGGAGGGGAGGAGACAGCCGGGTCAGCTGCCCCAGACACCGCACGTGGGAGGGAAACTGCAGCTGGGGGTTGCCCACTTCGATCACATTTTTCACTTTGATTGGATTTTTTTTCTTATATTTGAGTCGGGAGGGGTAGGATCTGTAACTAATATTTCCCCTGGCGCTGCCAACCCTGGGAACGGCTCTGCGTATAATGATTCCTTGATTTTAAAAGAAAGTTGCCCCGCTAAGGTAGGGCTAGTGAGACGCCTTTTGAGGTTTAATTTGCCTTTTTTAATGAACTCCATTGACCTTCCATGTTCCCCCACAAAAAAAAAAAATATTCACTTATTCCAATAATGAGCTGGTTGCCACGTTATGAACTTCAATTTTAATGCAGTCGATCTTAATTTGATAGAAGCTCTACAAGGCTTTTCTGGATGATAAGACTATTTGTAATTTTTTTTTTTTTTTTTTTTTTATGTTTATGAATGCTAAGGTATTCAAAAAATGTTATTTCAAAATAAGGAATTCAATTACTAAAGCAATTTTCTCAGTTTATTTTATTTAGAGTTTTTCCGAATTACGACACGCTCCACTTTACTGAAGCGTCGGGTGATTTACCCCCAACCATGCATTGCACTCCCGGCCAAAGGCATCGAATCAGCAGATCATTAGCTGCGCAACGCAGACCATTGGTCAGCATACGAAAAAGTTTTTTTGTAAGTCCCCTTTACTTCAATACAGTATTTTTTCTACAAGGGAAAATGTGGATTGCGTTTAAGCTTTTTATCAATAAGTTTACTTACCTTTCTCTATATCTGTGAATCTTGTAAGGATTAATTTTTTATCACTTCTATATCTTCTAACTATCTATCAATAAAAACAGCAAAGCTTTTTTTTTGCCCTAGACCAAACGCATTAACTAAAATGTATTGTTGCAAAATCTTGATTGAAAACTGAATAAAGTAAGTTGTCAAAGTAATATTCGCGGAAATTCCTGATCGAGAAGAAGAAAATCGTTTATCCATGTGCTTTTGAGTTGATACTGGTTAATTTTGTATCAAGAAAATGGAAGATAGACTGTAAGTAGTTGAGTTTATCAGCTTAGAACATAAAAAGGACAAATTTCAAGATACGTAACTTCTGAAAATTCTTCCCAAAAAAAGTAGACCAGGAATGGCATTCCCCCACCACTATATATCTAGATAGAAATGGCATTTTTAGTCAGACGAATATTATCTATAGCAGTTGAAGTAATGACAACAAAGGAGTCATAATTAGCATTTATAAGAATTTACTAATTAATTACTCGAAAATAGAAAATAGTTTTTAATCAGAAAAAACATAATCTTTCTTAAGGGAAGAAAAAAAAGGATTGAAATAATTTCATAAAGTTTTAAACCTTTAAAACCGGAATGTTACTCAAAAAGGTTTTATTGTAATTTTTAACTTCAGATACAAATTAAGGAGCTTGGAAAAACGAAAGTATTGATGACGTCACATGTTTTTAAGGGCTTCATCTACTTCATCCATTGCTTCTTGGACCTTCTTCCACTGCTGAACTGACAATGAGATCCCTAAATAAAAGTAGTTCATTACTTCTGGATAAAATAAGCACAACCAACCAAATAGAAAAAAACTGTATTTAAAATAACATCATTATCAATTACTTTAAGAAGTAAATTGTTAGAAAGCATTTTTGTTTAAAAAGAAGAAGAAAGACCATTAAAAAGAAAATCAGAAACTAGAAAATATCCGAATAATTCAAAATTTTAAGCTTACAGAGCAAAAAGCTTCTGCAATTAAGAAAATAAAAAGCCAAGAAGCAGAGTGTGAATGGCCTTCCCAGGGAATGATGAAGATACTATTAACTATTAGAAATTGCACCTGACACACACACAAAAAAAAAAAATGCAATTTATGCATGTCCCTGGCACGCCTACCAATTTTCATCGTCCTAGCACGTCCAGAAGCACCAAACTCGCCAAAGCACTGAACCCCACCCCCTAACTCCCCCAGAGAGAGTGGATCCAGTCCGCTTACGTCAATCATATAACTACGATATTTGCTTATTCAACCCACAAAGTTTCATCCTGATCTCTCCACTCTAAGCGTTTTCCAAGATTTCCGGTTTCCCCCTCCAGCTCCCCCCCATATCACCAGATATGGTCGGGATTTCAAGTAAGGGCTCTGAGACATGAGTTCCTTCTAAACATCAAATTAAAAAATACCTCACGAATGGTCACCCGTTCTTAAGTTAAAAATACCTCAATTTTTCTAATTTTTTCGAACCAACACCCCCTCCAACTCCCTCCAAAGAGAGCGGATTCGGTCCGGTTATGTCAATCACATATCTAGGACTTGTGCATATTCTTCCCACCAAGTTTCATCCTGATCTCTCAACACTAAGCGATTTCCAAGATTTCCGGTCCCCCCAACTACCCCCAATGACACTGGATCCGGTCGGGATCCAAATGACAGATCTGAGTTACGAGGTCCTTTTAAATATGAAATTTCATTAAGATCTGATCACTCCTTCGTAAGTTAAAAATACTTCGTTTTTTCTAATTTTTCAGAATTAACCCTCTCCAAACTCCTCCAAAGAGAGCGAATCCATTCCGTTTATGTCAATCATGTTTCTAGGACTCGTGCTTATTTTTACCACCAAGTTTCGTCCCGATCCCTCCACTTTAAGCGTTTTCCAAGATTTTAGGTTCCCCCTCCAACTCCCCCGAATGTCACCGGTTCCGGCCAGGATTTAAATTAAGAGCTCTGAGACACAATCTCCTTCTAAATATCAAACTTCATTGAGATCCGATCACCCGTTCGTAAGTTAAAAATAGCTCAATTTTTTCCGAATTAACACCCCCTCCAACTCATAGCGGATTCAGTCCGGTTATGTCAATCACGTATCTAGGACTTCTGCTTATTCTTCTCACCAATGTCACCGGATCTGGTCGGGATTTAAAATAAGAGCTCTAAGACACAATATCAATCTAAATATCAAATTTCATTAGGATCCAATCACCCGTTCGTAAGTTAAAAGAACTTCATTTTTTCTAATTTTCTCCGAATTAACCGTGCCCCCATTCCCTCCCAGATGGTGGAATCAGGGAAACGACCAATTCTATTTTAATCTGGTCCGGTCCCTGCTACGCCTGCCAAACTTCATCGTCCTAGCTTATCTGGAAGTGCCTAAACTAGCAAAACCTGGACAGACAGACCGACCGACAGACCAACAGAATTTGCAATCGCTATTTGTCACTTGGTTAATCTCAAGTGCCATAAAAATGTCCTTTCTAGATGTATTGATAATACGTAGTGTGAATAAACTGAATTTTACGGTTTACAGAAAATCTAAGCACAATAATAGATACCTTCACTTCAAATCTAACCATCCTCCACAGGCTAAAAGAGGCGTGGTAATATCTCCTGTGGATTAATATCCACACATATTTAATATCTGTTCAGAGCCATATATTAAAAAAGAATTAAATTTTAATTACAGACATACTTTTTGGCAACGGATATCCTATTTCTCTAATGTATAATGTTATTGCTCAAAGATTAAAGATGCATTCTTTTATGAAGTCTTAAATCCCACACTAGTAAATGATTCGAATAAACCCACAAGCACGATCTACTTACCTTATATTCCAAAAATTACTTCAAAACTGAAAAAAGTTTGTTTCAAAAATAATTTACGTGTTGTCTTCACAAGTAATTTAAGCATAACGAATCTTCTCAATTCTGGTAAGGATAAAACCCCAACTACTCTAAGAGGGTGTATCAAATACCATATAGTTGTGGAAATTATTACATTGGTCGAACCCACAAAAACTTGGGAACAAGATTACAGCAAGACAAAGAAAGTACTGAAAAAGCATTAAAATATAAAAATAGCTCCATATCTTTCGATTCGCCTGCTTTTCGCTAAATCAGTCATTTCCAATCCCCGTACTGAGGACTTACTCCCTGAATTTCACAATCAAATTAGACTCCGACTCCCCCGGTCTGCCTCCTTAGCAATCCCAACTTACTCTCCAATCCATGCTGTTACAGAGAAGTTTCGTAAAAGTTTCATCCCCTTTATTCCGGAACACCTTAATAATAATTCGTGATTATTTACTTGCCAAATTCCCCTTTTCCTCTATTGCCGTTTTCATTTTTGATTTATTGTAATGTTTTTGTAATTTAAATCTCAAGTTTACTGATTTGCCCTTTATCTTTGATGATTTTGCCTTTTTAATTTTAAGTGTTTGACTTAATGTACTGATTTGAAATTGTTTTTTCTTAACTTTTACTGACATATAAAGCGAATTCGGCTCTATAGAGCCGAATTCGCTAAAGTTTGACTCTTTTTCTTAACTCTACTTTTTAAAATAGTAAAAAACTTTAGTGTAAAGAGCGGGGCGTTGATGAGGAAGGATCTCCTTTCATATACGAAGTAATTTCTGTTCGTTTTAAGTTTTAATGTCGCTCCTTACTTTCCGTTAAAAAAACTTGTTTTTTTATTTGATTTCTGAACGTTTTTGAATCAATGCATGTTTTGATTTTGGTTCTCCGCAGATGAATAATTAAAACGAAATTTGCATATTTTTTTTTTGCTAAATGGCTTTCTCATAGTTTTGATTGAATGATTTTGAGAAAAAAAGGAGCGGAGGAGGAGGCCTAGTTGCCCTCCGATTTTTGGTTACTTAAAAAGGCAACTAGAACTTTTAATTTTTTACGAATGTTTTTATTAGTAAAAGATATACGTAACTTAAAAATTAGCTTACGTAGCGAACTTCTGTATTCTCATGTTTTTATTACGTATAAGAAGGGGTTCACCCCCTCGTCAGAACCTCGCTCTTTACACTAAAGCTTAAATTTTGTTCCAATTTCTTAAGAATGACCCCTGAATCACAAAAGCAGTAGAATAAATAGTTGAAATTACTAAAAATACTCTAGCTTTAAAAAGTGCGAGGTATTAGGAGGAGGTGAGCCCATCATATGCGTAATAATTTTGTTCGTTTTAAATTTTAATGCTTCTCCTTACTTTCACTTGAAGAAACTTTTTCACATTTATTTTTTCATTGTATTCTTTTTAAATAATGCTAGATAGTCCTTCATGAAAATTTTCTTTCCCCATTACAAATTACTTCAAGGAAAGTTCCCCCAAAATACCTCCCTCTTCTCAACCCCCCCCCCCTCAACCTAAAAACGTCTGTAAACTTCCAAATAACCATTACTATATATAAGAACTGGTCAAAGTTTGTAACTTGTGGCCCCTCCCACGGGGACTGTGGGGGAGTAAGTCGTCCCCAAAGACATAGTTACAAGGTTTTTTGACTACGCTGAATAAAATGGCTATCTCAGAATTTTGATCTGGTGACTTTGGGAAAATAATTAGCGTGGGAGGGGGCCTAGGTGCCCTCCAATTTTTTTGGTCACTTAAAAAGGGCACTAGAACTTTTCATTTCCGTTAGAATGAGCCCTCTCGCAAGATTCTAGGACCACTGGGCCGACACGATCACCCTGAGAAAAACAAAACAAAAAACAACAACAAATAAACACGCATCCGTGATCTGCCTTCTGGCAAAAAATACAAAATTCCCCATTTTTGTCGATACTTTCCCCTATTTTCTAAAATAAGGCAAATTTTCTCAGGCTCGTAACTTTTGATGGGTAAGACTAAACTTGATTAAACTTATATATTTAAAATCAGCATTAAAATGCGAACTGTTTGATACAGTTAGTGAAATGAATGAACCTTTTTAGCTTGTAAAATGTTAGCTTTTATCACACAGTCTTGGCTGAACTTTTTGTTAAGAAGTAATGATGCCAAGGCTATTTTAAAAAGCGGATTTTTAACCCTTAGTATACAGGGCCAATACATATTCAAATAGGTTTTTATTTCATTAACTGTCTTGGGAAAAAAGTCCTCATTATTTTCTCTTCTGTATTTGTATTATGGAAAGGCAGTGTGGTATTTACAATATACGATATTTAGAGAATACCTGCCATATAACACACTATACTCTTTGTAGATCAAATACCAAATACCGAATTTTGGAGTGATGCTTAAAAAAACTGCCGACGTTTCTTTTAAAATCAAATTTCCATTGGGATAAGAACTGCTGATAACAACCAAGACATAAACAGAAGGTTTGTTGAAATATATTGAACTAAAATAACAAAGAACACTTGACGGATGTTCTTTCTCGCTTTGGTCAGTCCTTACAACAGCTGAGGCTTGATTTTAGAGGATATAATTTACTTTTGTTTTTAATCTTCTCTGTAATATTTCTGGTTTGTAATCTCAACTATAGATGCACTGTATCTTAATAGCACATATATTGCATATATAATATTGCTTTTGAATGTACATCTACAAGGAACCGGATTATTTGAAGAAATAAGGCGGATCAACAGGGGACTGATCCAGAAAGAGGTTCTAGTGACATACCCCCTCACCCCAGAAGATCGAAAGTTAAACTAGATAAAAATCTGAGTTAATTATATAATAAGTTTTTGAGTTATTAATATTGTAGAAAAACCCTCTCATGACAGGAACTTCACAAAACTTCTAGATTTTTTGCTATAAACGACTTCATGCGAAATCATATGAGATGATGAATGAATCTGAACAGATCGAGCAAAATGCATAGAAAAAAAATATGCCTGATCTAAAGTAAAACGAAAATAAAGTACAACAAGTTAGGTTTCTATGCAACCACCAAGGGAAAATTTTTAAAAAGACATTTAATTGTAGCAAAATACACAGTTTCTTGTTTAAAAGGAGTATATATAATCGTTATTTTTAAATTAACATCCGCAACCCGGATGTTTGGAAAAATTTATATTGTTGATACCTTTTCTCAGTGAGTGGAATGAAGTCTTTACTATCAGATTTTGGAAAAAGTATTTTATTGCTTGTTCCTTTAACTTTATTGTGTGGAAGGATTTGTTTTCGAATTTTTTTCCCCTTAACTGTAGGTATTATAACTCTTCTAGCCCCCTCAGGGAAGTGGACCAACCATCGAATTGGTATTCAGAAACTGAGATCCCCATTGCTGCCAATGTTATTGCTGTATCTCTGATCTCTAGAGATGAGAACCAGAATAATACTATGATAACAGCCCCAGAGTAACCAAACCCCAAAACTGATTCGCAGCTCAATTATGAATTTCAGACAGTTATTAGAAAGAAGAAACGCAAAAAGCCCTCCTGAAATAATAGAAATCTCTAACACAGTCCAGCTATGGAAATGAAGAAAAAACCCGTCATCCTTTTGATCCCAACAGTAAAAGACCAAGTGTTGGCTCCCAAAAATATTACTAACATTAGAATAACTATTCAAATCTTTAAGATGTAGTTTCACTGCGAATGTTAACAAAGATGGTTCTCTTACAGTTATGTTCCAAGACAGAAAGAATGCCTTCAAAGCTCTTAACCAACATAGAATTGGTAATATATCAGTTACTTCTGAATGGTGGAGTCCAACTATCAAAAACACACAGAAAATAGTGACCGAAATATTAACACAAGACCTGGAAGATGGTCTCATGAACAATAAGGGAGAAATGCTAGAGATCCTTGAAGTACATCGGATGGGCAAGCCATATTCTAATGGGTTACTAAACAGTAATAGTCATTTACCAGAAAGTGCCCAGTTTGACTCATTGTTTCTTTTCGGTTAACCCAAAGCTCATAAAACATACCAAGAAAAGCTTATTCAATGCTCGAAATGTTTTAAACTTGGTGCCACATCTATGTACTGCTCTTCCTACGACAAAATCCGCCCCAATTGTCTTGGTAATCACCCCTTTTCTATTGAAATTAAATGTTCTACTGCTCTTAAATGCATCAACTTGAAGGTGATTACCAGTCTACAGATCGTAACTTATGTCCTAAATATGTTCAACAGGCCAAAGTTTTGAAGAAAGCTTATCAAGAAAATGTCCCGTTTCCTATAGCTGCAATGGAGCTTGTTAAGCTTTCCAAAGAACCATCATTTTCAAAAATTAATGAGGCTAATGAAGTGACCTCAAACCTTTTACCCAACCCTTGCCCATTGACTCCCAAAATCGGATACAGCAATCTCCAATAGAGATATCTATCCCTCAGCTGGTTAATGAGCACCCCAATGTTATCAAAGCATGTCCAGCACTCTAAAATCCTAGATTTAGTCCGAAATCATGGTCTGAAAGAGTGTCAGCCTCGTCTAATATATCCACACAAGCCAACACTACACAAGATAAGTATGATCCTCATATTCAAAACTAATAAAATATGTTGCATCAGTGGACCAAATCATCAAATCAAACTTGCCCAAAGCCCCAAAAGCTACTATAACAAAAGATAATGCAGAATACTACTTTTCTAATTCTATCTTTGATGAGATAGGAAAAGACTTGTCATCAATTCTTACCAAGTATCGAGAAGGTCACCTATTCAACCTCACCTATGTAAATTAAGCTGCAGATCCTACAATGGAATTGTGTCTTATCAAAATGCATGGCTACAAGTCCTATCAGAAAGATACATCTACCAATAAAAAGAGAGGAGGAGTGGCCACTTTTATGCATGATTCAATCTTTCCTTCTCCTCAAATAATTAAATATTTATAGGGATGGAATTGACATCATAAGTATAACACTTAACCTGGCTAATGGTGATCATACTGGCATGGTCATTATATAAGCCAGACGGAAGCAATCATATCCAAAATGTTTTGGAATCTAAACTTTCAGGGAATAATTCCTTTATTTTTGTTATTTCAATGCGCCCAAACCCACTCTGGGAACAAATACCCTTTAGAAACAAAACGGGAAGATACATATAGAATATTTTGTCAATATTCTCAATACTTTGATTTCCACTCCATTTAATTGCCAGATCCGGCATAATATCTCATCTAATACTTTCTCAACTATTGACTTGCTACTTGGTCCGTCTTCATATTATAATCAAGTTTAGATGGTAAAGGTCCCCTCTCTGCAATCTGATCACTTTGCAATTCTAACATTAATTCAAAATGTAAGCTATTCTCCCAAACCACACATACCAACTTTTAACAACTACAAAGGCAATTGGCCCCTGTTTTGGAAGATATTAAATGAAGCTGATTTTTGGTTTGTCTCAACTAACTCTGATATTAATGCTACTGATTCGAAACTGAAAACCATCCCGTTACAGTCAGCTAAAGCTGCTATACCCATGACTAAGCTGAACTTTTACAAGGGTTCCAAGAGACCCAAGAACTGGTGGAATGAGGAGTGTATGGTTACAGTTCAGGCAAAAAGGAAGACTCGTAAAATGTTTCAAAAGAACCCCTGTCTATCAGCAGCAATTTCCTATAAGTAATCATGTGCCAAAGTAGAATTAGTATGTGAGAAAGCTAAGCAGTCCACGCGGTCCAATTTCAGCTCAAGTATTAGCTTCAGAACCCCAATTTCTAAGATTCACAGTTTTATTAGCCAACTCAATAGTGAGAAGCAATCTAATGACGACCATAAATATAATATCAACCAGGACGGCTCTCCAATTGCTTCACATAATGAGAAAGCAAAAAATTTTCATCTATAAAAATGACCGCTCGCTCTGTTTCTCATTCCACTCGACCTTCTTTTATACTCTGCTTCATACTTCTTTCCATAAAAGAGCTTTGATGGAACCATTTTCACCCGCTTTGATATTGACGTTTGTAACTCTCTTAATGTCACAGTGGCAGTCCTATTTGATTGGTCAGATGCCTATGGAAATGTAGTTCAGGATAAACTGATTGATCTTTTAACTAACCTTGATTTTCCTAACTATTTCATAAGTTTTATGAAGTCCTTTTTAAGTGATAGAAGTTTTTATGTTCAAGTTAATGAGACTAGAGGAGAGACTTGTCTCATTACGAGAGGTCTTCCTCAAGGAGCAATTTTGAGTCTCCTTCTGTTCAATTTGTATGTTTCAGAATTTCAATTATCTTATTCACTGTTTGACTTTTATGCAGATGATTGGATTATTTGTAAGTCTGGAAAGGATATTATTCTTCTTCAAAGTCTTATTCAAGAGGATATAAGATTAGTTCATACATTCTCTTCACTTTTTGGTTTCCCAATTTCAACTAGTAAAACCAAAGCAATCATATTTACTAATTGTTCAAGAGATCACCCTAATGCACTTTGAATTTTCTCTAATGAGATTCCATACTGCAACTCAGTGAAGCTACTTGGCCTACGGACAGATTCTAAAATATTATGGCATGAACATATTAATTCTTTAAAATCCATGGTCGTTCTGATTTTGTGTTCTAAAGAGACTTGCTGGAGGTAAATGGGCATGCCACCCTATTGTTATCTTGGATTTTTACAAATTGCATATCCGTTCGACTCTAGATTATGGCACCCAATTTTTCGCGATTCGTCCCCCATCTAAATTTAAAACCCTGGGATCTTTACAAAGTTCTGCTATTCGAATTGCTTTGGGTTTGCACAAACATACTTCTCTGTCTAAATTAAAACAATTGTCTGGTTTTGGTCTCCCTCAGTGAAAGAGCATTTAGTCAAAGGAAGAAATACTTCTCGCGAATTCAGACTGTCGGAATCAAGCATGTTGTGCATAAACATACCTTCGCTTTGAAGACAGCTTGCAATAATGCCCGTTCATCTTGGAATCAGTTTCAACTGGAGGCTCCCAATTGGAATCAATATTCCCCTTATGCATATCCCTTTACTGACACTCCACCTTGGGAAATGAGTCCAACTATTTGCCAGAGAGCTTATTCCAATTAATGAAAAAGTAATTCCCAATTATGAGATCTAGACTGTTTTGGATGAACAGATTTCAAAGCTGTACCCTAACGAAAGAAAAATCTATTCAGATGGTTTTGTCCTGGGTGAGAGAGCTGGGGCAGGAGTATATATCCCATCACCGGACTTTAACCTTTATTTACCCTTTCCATTGGGATCTTTCATTTTGTCTGCTGAATTATGTGCTATTCGCCTGGCCGTAGATGCTCATATAAATTAAAACATTGTAGCAGAGAAGAATCTTTGCCTTTCTAACTGCAAATCAGCAATACTATTGCAAAAAAAAAAAAACAAACCAACAACAAACTAATGGAATGTAAGGACTTGTTCAATATTTGAGGACTGCTTCTGAGCCTTCAGGCTAAAGCCAACCAGATTTATTTCCAATATGTTCCAAGTCATAAAGGCATCAAATATAATGACACTGCTTAATTACTAGCAGCCAAGGCTTCTCTAAACCCAAGTCCTCCCTCTGACCTCAATTCACGAGACATTATTAGGCAAAGATACAATGTTGATCACAGTAATTCGATTTTATCTCCCTTTCAATTAGATTGCATAGCTTACAGTGCTATATTACCGTTTGAAATCAGCTGCCCTTCTTCTCAATAGTTTGTTATTTGATTGGAAGTTATATCGTTTATTTTTTAATTCCCCTCTATGCCGTGCCTGTTTCCCAACTGATGAAAGGATCCAGCATGTCTTATTTGATTGTCAGTCCATGTACTTACAATGCAATCCTGAATTCTGACCTGCCTTGGCACTTTGATAGAAAGGTATTTAAGGCATCTATTAATATCTTAAAGAAGGGACGAATTGATTAGTGACCATTAAAACACAATGAAGACAATAGAAAGGGGATTGATTCAGCAAATGAATTGGAATGTGCAGAAGAGAGCGGAAGTGAGTGGTAAGAGCTGTATAGGTACCAGCCGGCCTATTGGCCTTGAACTGCTGGGGATAGGTAGCTCAAGTACCCGCATATCCCACAACCCATCAACAGAATTAAGAATTTTAAATAGGAAGTACTGGTTATTAATTGACAGGATGACAACTTTATTTCAAGGGGCTTGGTTACTGACGTGGATGAGGGATTTCTGATTACCAGAAGATATTTTTTGGGGAGTTAAAGGGTTGAAAGGACTAACTGGTATTTCGTATACCCTGCATACAAATTTTGGAAGTGGATTATTTTGTTCTAAGTCATCAGGTGTCCAATAAGCAAGAAAAATTGAATTAAGAAAGTCTGACGTGAATTCAATCCCTCCTTTATATTATTGCATCAAAGAATCATCCATTTAAAAGATTTGTTTTCTTCTGGAATTCGTTGTGATTCTCAGTGTTGTATCTCCTCTATCCACAGATTTCATTTACAATTTAATGCATTCATTATGATAAAGGTTGTCATATGTCTTCTAGGCCAGATTTCGCTTGCGCCTTATTTTGTGCATCATTACTTCAGACTTTTTTCCATGCCTTTTACTTTAACTGCTTGGATTCATTCAAAATCATGTGTTCCAATGCCTATGCCCTCTTAAATATCTAAAATTAGAGCAATCAATGATGTAATTTATGCTCTCGAAATGTGCACATAAATATGACGTCAAATATGAGTTTTCTTCCAAAATTAAGGTTCTAAACACATTTTCTCAAACTCATCGCCTGTCTAGATCATTGTTTCAGGCCAAGTTGAATTTATGAACATCAAATGCATCAACTTAGTTAGATGCATTTGATGATAAATGCCTATATTAATCATTGATATTGCAAGGACTCTTGACTTTTTTGAAACGAATTCGCCACTATGCAGTTACTTTCTCTGAAACTGGGAAACTGAATGTATGCAATTTTGATACATTTAAATTGATTGGCAATCTCAGAATTTTTAATCAATAGCAATTTGACCCTCTTTCGGACAAATTAAGCTAGGTGCCACAGAATGGCAGATAATACCGTTTTCCCATGGCAAAACGGATTTTGGCTAATTAAAAAGGACACAAGAACTTTTAATTTCCGTTCAAATGAGCATTATGCCGATCTTGTAGGATCAATAGATCCTACAGGAAGACAAACATCCCTGAAAAAAAAGAACAAAAAAAGAAAGATCTGCAATCTTCCTTCTGAAAAAAAAAAAAAAAAAAAAAAAAAAAAAAAAAAAAAAAAAAAAAAAAAAAAAAATCAAAATGAAATGCAGAATTCCACACATTTATAAGACAGCAGCTTGAAACCTCTATGATAGGGTGTTTATAATATGCTAAATTTGATAGTGTTATTTTTACGATGATCATCTGCATTTTTGGGGGTGTTTCCCCCCTGTTTTGAAAATCATACAAATTTTCTCAGCTTTTGATAATTAGCCTGAAACTTAATACATTTGAAATCAGTATCAAAAGCCAATTCTTTTAATGAATTAAATTCAATGAAAACTCTCTTCTATGTTTTTCTCCTTACTTATAGTTTATTACCACTAACCATTCAAAAATCAATCAATAAAAACACTTGCAATTTCTCAATGACTAAATTTACTCTGTTAATAAATGTTTTCAGCATGCTGCTATGAAACTTAAGCGTAAAGAGCAGGGGCGCTCCTCGTATACTTAGAATAATTTCTCGTCTGCTTTTATTTTAATCCTTTTTTCATTAAAAAACGACTTTTATTTTATTTGTCCTGTGTGGACGCTAGGGATGATCGTAAATTTCAACCAGCCACACCAGAAGCTCTCTAAGCTTCTTAAAAGTCACACTGAAAGGATTCACTACTTGTAACTACACATATGACTATTTACAAAATAATTATACTGTGCATAAGAGACTTTTTTCAACCTTTAAAATAATTCAAACTGCTCAATAAAAAAGACAAATCCTTAAGACCAATACAATAAAAGCAAACAAAAAAAACTTGCCTTTCTTTCCTGGCATCAAGTTTCCACTTGCATCTTCATAATATTCTCTAATATCAACAAAAGTTTTGCCTTTAAAGCTGCGTACTTTGAGGAATCGCTTCTTATCTAATGTCCATGTGGGTTCTTCATCAGAACCTTTACTAGCAGATTGCTTTACAGTTGATTTTGACTTCTTTGGAGGATTGGGCTAAAGAAAATTAGTAGACAATAATAGGCAGCTTAAACTAATACCAGTGAAAATTAAAAAAATAATTTGTTTTTGAAATAAGCACACACGAGGGCCTCTTAAAACACAAAGAGTGATAAATGAGTTCAGGATTATCAAATAACATTATGTGGTTGGATATTATTCTGCAGCAGAAAATCAGCCTTAGCTGGTCTTGTTCAAAGGATTGATATATCTGAGGAGACCACGTACCTTTCTAAAGGGGAAAAATACATGTGAAATTGTTGAAAGGTATAAGCATTAATAAATACTCAGGATACATAAAAATAGGGGGGGGGGGTCTCAGACTTCCCATACTCATTTTACGAAATTTGTGCAGGCATAGAGAAGCCTCTCTGAAAATAGATAGTAAGACATTTATGGAACTTGGAGAAATCTAGACTAAAAATACAACTTGGTCACATCTATTTGCTTAATATGAAGTGGCTGTGCATTGGACATGACTGGTATAAGAAAAACTTTCCTAATCTCTAGCTTTGATGCTCAAAAACATAATTTTATCAATTATTTCACAAATTGTTCACATTTGGGTGGGGAACTGTCTCAACCCCTATGATATTTTAATTTATACTTAGAATGGTTCACAGTTGATTACAAAACATATCAAACAATCAGAATAAGAGTTGCAATTTCAAGTATGGGGCTACAGAGTTCTTTCTCCAACTTACTGTTCCTATTTTCAGACTTCCTTGTGAAGACGAAGTGCAATTTAAATTCAGTAATTTTTTTTAGAGGATCAGTATAACACTAGAATTCTTGCTATTCTTTCTCTACTCATTAGAGATCCATTTATAGGTTTTCATCGACTCCAACCTTAGCCTTCAGTCAAGCATGAGACTTTTAATACTAGGGCTATAAAGCTATTCTGTCTATATATATATATATATATATATATATATATATATATATATATATATATATAAAAAATCAACCTATAGGCTCTTTCTCAACATCACCCTTGGTCTGGAATCAAGATGAGTGTCACACTTCTTATGCAGGAGACAGAGGCGCATTTGAAAAATACAAAACAGAATTAAAATATATGCAACATACGAGAAGTGTCAGCACTTTGGACTTCTCTGGTAACCTAGCCCCAAATTCAAGATCTTATTTCTTAGACCTTAGTTTCCCCTGTGCCCCCAGAGGCGCTCAGAAAGAGCTACCAGTCATCCCTCGTAAGTCCCACTACCTACACGTTTTACCATTGAGGCTGAATCTTTTTGTGGATATGCTTCAAGTCCTGCTGGTAGAACTAAGCATATTTTGGTCTTCCTCTTATTTGGACTCTCTCTTGTTACCACTACAGTACGGCTCTTGGGCAGATTCTATTAGTGTTAATTAAAAGAAGAGTCAGTGTTAATTTAGTGTTAACTGAAAGAAGAAAATTAAAAATAATAGGTAGAAAACCGAGAAATCCTTAAGATTGCTCCAAGCTGCAATTTAAGGTAATACATAAAATAATCAAATATACAAATGTTTGATTCTCAAATTATTATCATAAGTTATATTATTTTGCAATAAAATAAAAGTTGTTATCACAAAGATAATTTTCTTAAGGAAAATTGACCCTCCCCCTATGGTATGAATACAGAGCAGCAAAAACGCTTGGGCAGAGTTTCAAAGCATTAAATCTGGCCCTATTTATACTACAACGCAGTTTGTGTTGGATTGTACATGTCAAAATACCTGATAGTTGACCAATGACACTAATTATTTTTTTTCTGAATAGCTCTATTAATTATTATGCAATGCACTTACTAAGAATAGTACCATAAAATAAGTTTTAAACTGATTTATTAGAAGTTTCACTTATGATTGTTTCATGCTTGATAAATAAGAAAGACTTGAATTTTTCCCTCTTCTTCTTTCTCTCTTAAAGCCAGAGGTTGATTTTTACAACTTTCTTTCTTTTGGGGAACAATAAGTGAAAAGGAGGTTCATAAAGGAGGTGCTAGAGCGGGGATCAGATCCATTCCTCGAGTTGATGATGTCCAGGGAAAAATTAATTACAACACATCTCCCAACTCAAATATAAGCAAAAACAAGCTATAACACACAGGGCAGTTAATCTGGTTGCCCCTCCCCTTGGAACAGCTCTGGTGGGGACAACCAAAAAGTGCCATTGCACTGGTCCTGGAACATGGTAAATCACTCTGAAAAGCTTCTATGACCTTTGGCATGCCATTTAAGACTCTACATCAATGTCTTGGAGCAGAAGTGTCTTGCTGAACCTGCAGTTGATCAAGCAAGAATAAAGATTCTTAGGATATGCATTTTAGAACCAGTAAAGGAAAAATTCCTTTCAGAATATTTACCTTACCTTAAACTACCAGAAGGATAAGGTGGTGATGACCAGGGGTGTAGCTCCAGCATTTTTATTGGTGGGGCAATAGGAGTCTATCTGGAAAGTAAAAGGGCATAGGCTATAAAGAAAAAAATATCCAGATTATTGGAGGGCAAAAGCCCCCTTCAAATCCCCAAAACAACCGACTTGTGATGACCTCCTGTGGAATTCTGGCTAGAGGTTATGTGGCAAATTCAGTTGACATCTGAGTCACTATTGAGCTTCTAGTCACCATTGGCCCAATCTTTGTTCGCCTCAACTGTAAATAAGTCTGTAGTGGCTGCCTGGACTGTCACAGAGTGGCAGTACTGTAACAACAAAAAGTTTTGCTAATCTCTTCTTCAAGACCATGGCAGATTGAATTTTATGTTGTTGCCTCTAGTGAAGCTCAGGATAGAATGGGCAAATACTCGTTTCACTACCTTAGGGTTCAGCAGCTTCCGAGTTGCTATAACATCACCTCTCTTTCATCTGTATGTCAGGGTGGGCAACTTCAAAGTTAGTAGGTATTGTTCATACAAAGAATGATCCAAAGTGGCGACAAGTTTCGTTGCCCTTTTCTGTGGCTTTAGCATCCTTGTGTATGGATACTAAAGCCAAGAGCTGTATAGTTTCTTTACACCATATGCTTTTCTTGTGATAAACATGTGCTACACAAGCCCAAGGGCTGAGTTAGCTTTAGAAGCCTTTACTCACATATGGCTATGAAATCGCAAATTAGTGTCAATAGCTCCTAGGTCCTTTTCTTCACTAACCGCTTCTAGTTGTCCACTTTTAATATATCAAGTGTACTTTGGGTTATGATGTGCAAGATGCAAAACTTCTGCATTTTAAATTACTAATTGCATAGCCCAAACAGTAGAACATGTTTCCAGACTATTTAAATTTTTGTAGGTAAAATAATGGTAAAAGATTTCTTCGGTTTCAAGAATGCCAAACAGTTCAGAGTCCTCAGAATATAAGGTACATAGGTTTTTCAGGCTAGTTGTGCAATGATTTATATATATGCTGATTAGAGTTGGTTCAAGAATGTTTCCTTATTTAACACCACTGATGACAGGTGACATGGTTGCATAGGTAATGTTGCCATCATTTTAATACATTACAACCTTGCAAGACCTTCCAGACAAAAATGCCAGAATCAACAGAAAAATATCCCCCACTACTTGATAGGCTCTTATTTCCAGATTCAGGTAAGAATATTCTACTCCATCTAATCTTTTTGCTAAATCAAGCAAGAAAATGTCTACAGCTTTTATTGGTTTTGAACAGTTTAGTAATCATGTCATAAGATTGAATGAAGGTAGTTTCAACAGACTTGGCTTTGCAAAAACCATGTTGACTATCAATAAATAATTTGTCACTCTTGAAATGATTCAAAAGAGTATCATTCACAATGCCTTCCATGATTTTGCAGATAACTGAGTTAAGATTAACTGATCTGTATTTTTCCACACATTCCTTGTGCAAGCTTCCTAACTTGGAAAAGTTCTTTCCTTTCACTTGACATACAAAATACAGAAGTAACAGTGTTTGGTATGTACTGGGCAGTTTCTTTAAGAAGCCTTGTATCTAAAATCCACCACAACTTTATCAAGAAGCAGCTTAAGAAATTTGTTTATGTTTTGTAATTGCAAACAAAGAGGAAGTGCCTTCATCTTGGCTTGAGCACAAAAAGGGTTGTAAAGACTGATATTATGGGTTTACAAGGAGACACCCCAAAGAAAACTAGAAGCTTGTAGTTTGACAAAAGTCAATAGCTTCAACAAATAGAAAATAAACATCTTCAATAATGGTCTTAATAGAGTCCTTACAAAGAGAGAGAGAGAGAGAGAGAGAGAGAGAGAGAGAGAGAGAGAGAGAGAGAGAGAGAGAGAGGGAGAGAGAGAGAGATGGATTTATTAATAAAATAAATGAGACAAAACAAACAAATGGCCCAAAGCAAAGCTTGGTTTGCCCAGAAATATCTGTTGTCTAAGGTGAAACAACTAACTTACGGAATCCTCAGTGCCATTAGGACATGCCCCTGTTTTAGCACTCTCTAGATGGCTGTCAGCTCATCAAAGTTGTGTTCCTCTGAGTATTTAGCTATCTGGATTCTAAAACTTCAATGAACAGCTTACATGTTTCATTAATAGGGGGGCCCTGTCAGTGGATAAAAAACTCACTGCAAAGAGTGGTAGATCTAACACTATTGCCATGAGCACGTTTGTCAACAATACTGTTCATATTCTCGATAACAGATTCGCTAGACGAGTTGCATATGCAGAAAAATGAGAGGTAAAGAAATTCAGGAATGCAATCATACAGTGCTGGCTGCTCAATAAATAAGTAAAGCTTTTGTAGTACACTAAGAGAGGAATGCTTAGGATCTGCATTTAAACTAGAAGCAAATTCTAGCCATATTTTGTACTGGTTGAGAACTGAACTTTGTGGCAAATTTTGAAAACCCTCTGAATTTGCAAGATCAACCAAGTGTCCAAGTTGATCATATTTTCTAATCGTCAATTCAAATGAGCTGATATTAAATATGTTTCCCATAATGGCAATCCATTTGTCAACTGAGTAGTACCTATTTGTGGCAACAAAAAAAGCATGAATTGAGATTATTCAATAATTTGTTTAAGAAGCTGCAAAGTTTTTGGGAAGTTGCAGCAACTGCCACTCTAACCATCTCTGCAGAATCTTTCAAATCAGAAACCGCATTGTTATCAATCACCAAACATGTTTCTAGTGACATCAGGAGGTTTCTGGCGTAAAACTACAGGAACTCCATGGTACAAAAAATCTGTTCATAAGGAAGATGCCACTTTCAAGAAGCACGGAAGTAGATGAAAATCAACTGGATCATCTGCTGACAGTTGTAACTTCATTTTGGCGAGGTCATCAATGCATTTATTCAATATAATCGTAGTTTTCCATGGCAAGAGCTCCACCTTTTGGAGTGAAAGGGAAAAGCTAAATATATTTTCATAAACATCAATAATCCTTTCCAAACTAATTACGAAATTGGCATGTGTGGTTTTATTCAAATAATCGTCATGTCACTGATTAATTAAAACATCAGGGGGTAGTTATTGCTGAAAGTTTTGAAAACTTGTGCTCTCCATGTAGGAAACCAAGTGGAGGAAAAGAACAATACTTCTTGAACCTGACTCCTTGTGTCTTGTGGCAAGGGTTATCACTGCTTCAAAATTTTCTCTGTAACCCATCCTTTGTTTCTGGGGGATACGAGGTCACAAAGACCTAAGGCCCACTATGACGAGTTTTGGGCATCTCCTTCAGCCAATTCAACCCAATGCTGGGACCCCAGTTAAACTTATACAAAGGGAGAATCACGGGGACCAGTAAACACCAAAAGTTGAAAGGGCATATGAAGCATAAAATATTGTCCATCAATTGCAGCAACTATAATCTGCTGCTAGATATCTTCTACCATCAGAGTGATGCTTCATAGCTTCAAGCAGAGCGTGTGCAATGTCTAATCCTGTACACCCACTAATGGCAAATCCACAACAAAAGAATCAAGATGTCCAGAAAAAAAATAAATAATACCAACAATCTAGGATGTTTGCCTAATAGGCATCATCTTATCAGCAATAATAGCAAATGGTGGTGGCCATTCAGTAGCAGTTAGATTTGTATTAAGGCATATTTGTAGTTGAGTCAATAAGTTTGGCAAACATGGGAGTAAGATTTGTGACAAAATGTGACTGTGGTTCATTTGTGGTTCACCATTAGGAAGGCCTTTCAAGCTATCAAGAATTATATCACCTTTGTATTGGATTCTTTGTATTCTATGGAGCTGGGAACCATAACCCACTTTAAGTTGTTTATATGCAATCAGACCACAAAATAACCCCCATTCTATGGTTTTTACACATAAGCTGATCTGCTTTGGACTTTTTGGCAGTTTCATCTACCAAACTTTGCTTATGAGCTGACAATTCTAGATGCTGGTCTATTTTCGTCTTGAGATTTCAGAACTCTCTTGGTTGATTTGAGCTGGTAAAGGTAGTTCAAAGTGAAAAATTGTAAGTGATTGGATTAGTGTTGGTGCAGGTTAAACACTAGGCCTGAAGCTCAGTTTATTTATCAAAAATTAGAAACTTAAACTGGTCATCTAAAAGAGTCTGAAGTCTTGTTGTCGTTTTGGCACTATGGCAATATCAAGAAAGCCTTGAAATCGTTAATACTACTAGGTTTGATGTTTTCTAGTACAGAGCTTGATGAACAAGTTCCTTTGTTCTGAAGCTTTTATCATACTTATATAATGTTTTTATCTTACAAATACTAGCTGGTCTGACTCTACAGTCACTACAGAATTGGTGCCATTGTTCTGAGTTGTTTCTGGGGATTGACTGGTTTGGAGGGAATAGGAGTTAGAGATAACTATAGGGTTCACATTGGTTGGCTCTGGGGTGCTTAAAGACCTATCAACTGTTTGATTAACATGATTGTCTTTTCAATTGATTCATTTTCTGAGTCAGGAAGTAAGTACAGCACAAACTATGAGCACTGCTGAACTGGGTGGTAGAATTGAACTAGGTATGCTACCAAAATAAGTGACTAGAAATTTAGTGACAGCACTAGGAATAGATTGTTCCCCTTTTTAATACAAAAGGCTGATTAGGGTGTTTTTTGGCAATATGGTCTTTAACTGTATATACCAGCTAGACACCTTGCAATACCCGCATTGAACAAGGCACTTTGAAGCTGGATGCATGTCTTAATAAAAGCAAAAAAGAAGTGGTTAGTCAAGTTGTAAGTGTGTTAGACTGCAATTCGATGGTCTGTGAGAGAAACAAAACAGGGTTTTTGATGGGAACCAACACTTTAGATCAGCTTAAGAAATTTTACCAGGCCTTGAAAACTGTAAAGTAGCATTGTTACTATTCTACCCCACTTTTTGTATGCCCCCTCCCATGTACTGTGCAAATATGTATCCCAAACTTTATAAGTCCAATTCATTCTATCACAAGTCACTTGTCCTATTATGTTATGAAACCGGTTTTGTGAGATCTAACCTAAGTGTTACTGGATTGTTTTTGTTTAATTAACAAGTACAATTAAAAACTCACTATTCAGTTATAATTCCATTTTGTTGCAGGTATACAATCCAGTGGCATTGATTCATTGTGACCCAATTAAAAAAATAATTTACAAATCTTTCAAAATTTTCCATATTTATTTTAAGTTGTTAGCAGCACTCTTGTTTAAAACCAAGTACCTGTAAACTGAACACCTGTGACAAAATCAAAAACCAGAAAAGCTAATGGGAAACATAATTTGGGTTATATATTTGAGTGTTAGGGAGGGGGGAGTCTGGTATGGAAAAAGTACCAAAGCTGCTGCCTGCTAGTAGAAGAATTTGACAGACTTTCAAAAGCTGCCAACACTTTAGCAGTACAACTTGTGTTTTAACAGCTTTTCTTTGAGCAAAATTTGAAAACTGCCAAGTAGCATTGCTATTTTGCTACCCCACTTTTTACATGGCAGCCTTTGGCATTCCAATTGATTTAGTAAAAGCATGTCCTGATAAGTTATCTAAACCTTTATCAACTATTTTTAATGCAATAACTAGAAGTGGTTCATTCCCTAAGTGCTGAAAAAAGGATATATTACACCCATACAGAAGAAAGGTGTTAGATTGGATTTTTATGGGGTCCAACCAATCATCTTAGCACCAATATTCTCTAAACTGTATGAGAGTTTCACAGCAGATTGGCTTAAAAGGACGATCCTTGTACTTATTGATGAACAATTTGGAAACATGAAAGGTTTATCAACAGCACAATGCCTGGTCAGTCTCCACAATACTGTATATAAATTACTTGACAAGTCAGATACCTCAATCTCCATTTAACTGACCTCCAAAGGGCTTCTGATATGGTTAATCATAATGTTTTAGTCAAACATTTGCTGAATGAATTTAGGTCCTTTACCATTTTTGGTACTGATTAACAATCTTGCTAATGAATCAGCTGAATAGTTTGCCATTGCTCAAAAAGTGCAGAAGAAATATTAAGAGCAGGGCAATGGAAATTCTCAAAGACATTGCAAGTGAAGCAGCCTAGTCAAAAATGAAAGTGAACTCCCATAAATCTCATATCATGACCTTTAGTTTTCTTAAATCAAAGCCATCATTTATAACCCCAATACCTCATGAAATATTTACAACAAAAACAAAACTCTTAGGGGTCACACTGACAAGCAATTTGAAATAGGAGGCCCACATTTGCTCTAATGGTAAACAGGCTAGTACATCTCTGTCTCTCCTTAAACTATTAGCTAAATTTTCATGCCCAAAAGCACATATCCTCCACCTTTATATATATTTTTTTATCTGTCCACAGCTTGAGTATGCTTGTCCAGTGTGACATTTTGGTCTTATGGTGGATCAGTCTGATAGGCTAGAAATTATCCAGACAAGGAGCCTGAGAATTATTTTTGGTCAGGGCAAGGTGCCTTACATTCTCCTCCTCAAGGAATTCTGCCTCCCTACCTTGGCAGCCCAACATGTTACTCTTTGTACCAATTTTGGAAATAATCTGCATCATAACCCATGCTTGTATATTCCTACCCCCTTATTGCCCTCCAAAGCCACATCACATCTACCCCAATCAGAAGCACACAAAATCCAGTTTTAAATCCTATTAATGCAAGAACTGTGTATTACACAAAGATCTTTGTGCCAGCATTTGTATTGTTGATGTGTTAGTTTTGTTGTTTCATTTTTATTTGACAGGCCAGTTGGATTCATTGCTGTATGTTTTTTATAATGTACTTTTACTTATCCCCTCGTTTTTATTCATTTTACTTATATTACTTACTTTTAATTGTTTTACTCACATTCTACTTATGTACTTTAGTTTGTGTACTTAAGTACTCATTATATTTGACAGGCCAGTTTGGTTCATTGCTGTAGGCAATGTTTTAGTATTTCACTTATGTTTTTTTTTGTATACAGTGTAGGCTACTGACTGAAGGCAACAAGTTTGGCATCTTTTTACATTGTGAGAGTTTGCTTGATAATAAAGCACTATTCTATTCTACTTTGTACATCTGTATTTGGTCTTCTCTCATTCATCTATATTTTAGGGTGGGTATACTCAGTTTGAATAGTTGTCCTTTATAGCTTAAGTCTTTCAAACCTAGAAGAAGTTTAGTGGCATGTCTTTGGACCTTTTCCAAGGCAGCCAAGTCTGTTTTATAGTGGGGTCCCCAAATCACATTCCCATACTCTATTGTATGTCTGTTCATCCCCATACAGAGTTTTACAAAAGTATTGTTCTCCAAGTGCTTGAAACTTTGTCTGATCAGCCCAATGAGCTGTTATGCTATGGGAACAGTTTTCTGAGAGTGCCCATGAAATTTTAGCTGTGAATCAACAATAATGCTGAGATCTCTTTCAAAGCTAACAAGTGTCAGTAACATTCTGCAGCCTGCTTTGTTGTTTATTGTTAGTTGGGGCACAGGAACAGTATTTTCTTCTGTTTATTTTTTGTGTCATCTTCATAGGTTTTGGTAGAGCTGATGATAATCCTATGACTTTTGTTGATTAAGACTTTGGAGAGGAGAAGACAAATCACAATACCTTGTATCCCCCCCAGTCAACTTTACAGGACTCAGTATGCTGTCCCATACTCAATCTTTTTTAGTTTGATTTCTGAGGAATGATTCTATCAAGGATAGTATTTGTCTCAGCAAATTGTACTGTTGGAGTTGATCCATTACCTTTGCATGTAATAAGCTTTCAAAAGCTTTTTCAACATCAAATAGTACTGCCAGGATGCCAGGACCCTCTTTCAGTGCATGTGTGCAAACATTGAATGTTTCTAATAGTTATGTTGTACAGTTTTTGCTTGGTAGGAACCCATATTGGTCTGGATTTATCATATTACTCTGCAATGCATGATTCTATATCCTGTCTTTTATGCATCATTTGAAAAGTTTACTGACCAGTGATGTCAAGCACCATGGGTTGGTAGTTTTCTGCTTTTGATGGTTCACCTTTTTAGTGGTTGGGGACAACAATTGCTTTGGAGCATCTCAATGGTATTGCACATTTGTCTATAGATCTTTGAAAGATTTCTAGCAAAGGTTAAACAATATATTCTACTCTGTCTTAGATCCATAGTGCCTCAATTCTGTCTGGGCCTTTGGGTTTGTCTGATTGAAGTTTCTGGAGTTGTGGTTTCATTTCTTCCTTTGTGATGAAGTCATTTGTTTCATGGGGTTGGGTGAAAATGGACCAAGTTGCATCAGGAGAGTACAGAATTCTTGTCACTCTGAAAAGGGTGTGTGAGTACTTTGGAGACAACTTTGCCACCATTCTTTATTTTTTTGAGTGCACTTCAAAGACCACATGTTGGCAAATAAACCACCATTTTCTGATGGATCTGGCAACCAAAAAGCCAGGATAACCATCAAAAAGTACAGCCATTCTTTTGGGCCATGTTTTATAAAGTATGAGTATTTCAGTATTTCACTTGATATTGATCAGGCAATTTTGCTACTGACTTTTCCATTATATTACAACAACCGGATATTTCTGTCTAAGGTCCAATGAAGGACTGTCACAAAGATGCAAAGAGCTTGTGGATGATACAACACCCTAGAAAACATAACACAATATAATATTATCAGACTTGTTGGTAATGTGGCTCCAAGGTTATAAACAAGTTATTGAAGATTATGAATAAGATTTTTGAAAAAGGCAAAGTACCTAATGATTTTAGGAAAATCTTAGTCAAACCAATGTATAAGAAGGTAACAAGGTTGAGTATCATAATTATCAAGGTATTAGTCTGGTCTCTGTAGGTAACAAATTACTTAATAATATGATACTTTATAGACTGAGATATAATGTAGACAAAGTTTTAAGGGAAGAACAGTGCAGTTTTAGAAAAGGCAGAGGATGTGTTGAACTAAATTTTACTCTTAGGTTAATAATTGAGAAGTGCCTTAGTTATCAAACACCTTTGGTCCTCAGTTTTATAGATTATGGGCAAGAATTTGATTCTATTGATAGAAGAGCTTTATAAAAGGTATTATCCTTATATGGTATACAAGGCAAATACATTTGAGTGATTAATGCTATGTACAAGAAAAATACTGCTGTGATTAAGGTAGGAAATGAGGTTAGCAGCTGGTTTTGTATTAAATCAGGAGTTCAGCAGGGTTGTGTTCTATCCCCCTTTATATGAATCATTTTGATGAACTTTGTCTTAAGGACCACAGGAAAGGCAATGGGAGACCACTGAACCAAATGGGGAGGAAAAACTCTCCTTGACTTAGATTATGCTAATGATCTAAGCATCCTAGATGAAAGTGTGAGCAAAATGAATGAACGTTTAAAGGTTTTGCAAGCTCAGGGTGCAAAAATAAGTTTGAAAATTAATGTTAAGAAGACTAAGTCACTAAGGCTAGGAATAAGTGAAGATAAAAAGGCAACATTGGGTAACAAAGATTGATCAGGTGGGCAGCTTCACTTAAATTTGTAGTATTATTAGTAAAGAAGGTGGGAGGAGTGAAGATGTTAAAGGTAGAATAGCCAAGGCTCAGGTTTTTTTTTCACAATAAAAAAAAGTTTGATAGAATAGGAAGATAAATCTGCAAACCAAGATTAGAATATTGGAAGGTATGGTGATGAGTGGCCAAATATGGCTATGACACATGGGCACTCTGAAAAGTGGATGATGATTTACTAGATGTTTTCCAGAGAAATTGCCTATAGATAGTTCTGGGTACCAGGCTGACTGATTGTGTTTCAAAAGTAGGCTGTACAAAAAGTGTGGTTCAATCCCACTTTCTAGGGGCTATAATGTAAGAAAGGTTGACATGGTTAGGGCATATTCTGCAGATGAAGGATGACAGATTGCCAAAGATTGTCTTTTTCAACCAACCATTTGGGGCTAAATGGAAAGCAGGTCATCCTCATCTGGGGTGGGAGGATGTCATAAAGAAATATTCAAAGGAAATGGGAGCTTCTTGGGGGGTTGTAAAGGGGAGGCTTTAAATAGATTGGGATGGAGGAAGAACATGCATAGCTGTATTGGCCTCAAGTGGCTTGGTGCCTTCTTAGTAGTAGTAGTGGCATTTCCAAGAGAGCTTTTATCATCATCAACATTTTGAAGGGTATTACCATAACAGGCATCTTCCCATTCAACAGAAATGCAATAACAGAACATACATTTTGTCATCTTATGTTATCCATGATCTGACTCCAGATACAGCAAAATAACTAAAAGTTATCTTGACAACTTTCCAGGAGCCAATCATGCATGTTCAGCCAGTTTTTCTAGAGAAGCTCTAGAAAAACGCTTATGCTCATGGCTACTAAGGTTTTCAGGGCTTTTAAAAAGATGCAAGCCCTGGAGAGCAGGGTATTGACAGAAACACCAGTGAAAGCTCAACTTGAGACAGATCCTAAGATAAAGAGAGGTCACAGTCAAGCAAAGAAAGGCTCAAAATCTATCAGGGAAAAGAAACCAGTTCTACCAGAGATTTCCAGCAATAGATACTATGTCATAAGCCCCTTTTGATGATGATTCTTGTTATCTGATGGAGAAACCAAGCTACAGCTAAGTGATGATTTGGAACTTCCAGGAGATATCACAGAACTATCAATTAAATCAAAGAAAATCATTACACTTAGCAAAAGTGTCATCACTCTAGGGCAAATCAGCCAAGTATTTTATTACAAGAGTAGTAGAGTAGTTTTATTGATCTAAAAATGTGAAGGTGAAGACAGTTCAAGTGGTGACAAAAGATATTTAGAAGTTAATTTCTCAACAAACAATTCTGGCAGATTTATAAACTATGGCAGGTCTCTATTATTCATCAAAAGAAAAAATGTTCACTTTCTTCTACCTGACAAAACCAGCTGATTAGCATACAAGCTTCATATTACTACCTAAAACTTAGAACAGTCAAAGATTAATGCTTTGGTTCAAGAAAAGTTCTTTAATGAAAATAATAAGAAAATGCAAAAATTGATGTTTTACACAAGCTCAGAACATGTCATACTACTCTTCACTGGAGGGTGGTATAACACAGTTGACTATGTCCAGAATTATGATAAATATTGAATAATGGTGAAGAAAAATCAGAAAGATTCTTCAGCAACACAGTATATACTACAAAGACTTGTGGCAACAAGCATGCACATTTGAAGAAAATAAAAATAAAACCAATGAAAATATGTTATACTACCCAACTCTCTCCTATATTTTTCTGTTTCTTGATTTTGTCAGCATTGATTCAAATTACAAGAATTGAAATAAGAGTGACCCATGGAAAATATGTAATGAGGGGGCATAGTGGAAGCAACTTCAAAATATGTTAACTAGCCTACATTTTTTCAATTTGCAAGGAAGTAGGCCTAAAAATTGATTTATTTAAACAGATAAGTAATTTACTATGGGGCAGGGCAGAGAGCAAATGCCTCCTCCAGACCCATATTTGCCCTAACCCCAGCTAAAATTTAGTTTCTGTAAATTTGTTTTGTCAAAACTAAGATAATCCTTCATAATTCAAGTATCCAGTGAGACAGGCAGAATTTCTTCAGTATATTTTTACCTTTATGGTAATATATGGACCATTGGTAAAATTATAGTTTATTGACTTTTGGCTGTCTTGGAAAGGGGTTAGGTTAGGAAAATGAAACTTTCAGAGATGGGTCTACAGGCTTAAGTATATCCTGGGAATGTATTTTGAAGTACCCACCTCCACTCCTTCTCCCTCTAGAGGGCCCTGAAATTTGCCTACATGACAGGCCTATACCTATTGGAATTTTGACAAAACAACATTTTACATTAATTTTCAGTTACCAGCTGCTTTTTCTCTGCCTTTAGTTCTGAAAATGCATTTCCTGTTATTTGAGTAGAATTGTGAGCCATATCAATGTCTTGTTTTCAAAATTTAGGAAATGTATTTGCATATCTTTAAAACCTTATAAATTGGGATTGAGCAAAGCTGTGAAGCTGAAAAAATTTTGTTGTACCTCATTTAAGCAGAAGACCTATTTTGCAAGATTTCACTTTTATAACACACATTTTTTTATAGGTCATCAAAGGTCAGGACCCTCTAGAGGGAGGAGTGGAAATAGCCACTTCAAAACACCTTCCCAGGATATAATTTAGCCTATAGACACACCCCTGAAAGTTTCATTTTCCTAACCTAGGCTAACCCCTTTCCAAGATAGACAAAAGTCATTAAACTAGAATTTTACCAACAAAGGTTCTGCCCCTGAGAAATATATTAAAGAGCATTATTTTGCATATTATGAAGTAAGAATTGTTTTATAAACATGTTTCCTTATGTAATCCTGGAACACTAGGCTTATACTGCCCCAATTCTGCATAAATACCTTTTTAAAAGCTGTTTCAGGATTTTAAGGTTTTCCTCCACAGCAGTTCCAACAGTGCACTGATAGGCTATCTACTAGGCTACAAATTAGAATAGCCTTTTATTCTACTATTATACATCTATACTAAAAAAATATACTATATTTCCAAGATAAATAGTAGTAGGCTAACTATTCTGGAATATTAGCTTTTCTAAATCAATAGACCTAGAGCTACCTTTTCAGCCTCACCAACCTTAAAAATTGGGTACATAGGCTATATAAGGAAGAATGACAATGTCTTCTTTTGTTTTAGGCCTACATTACTATTCACCAAGCAAAACTTGGAAGTATGGCCTAGCAAAAAAATCCCACCCAACAGAAACTAATAACTTATTTACATCATCTGGTCCGCTGTCAGAATCAGATTCAACTTCTCTTTTGTTCTTGTCTTTCCCCATTTCTTTATTCGAAATTTATAATTTCAAAATACAGTTCTTCTCAAAAATTATTGACTGCGTTCGAGACTCATCCGATTACTTATCGGCTTATACTAGGTGTATCGGCTTATGCCTCACCAACCTTAAAAATTGGGTACATAGGCTATATAAGGAAGAATGACAATGTCTTCTTTTGTTTTAGGCCTACATTACTAGTCACCAAGCAAAAAAATCCCACCCAACAGAAACTAATAACTTATTTACATCATCTGGTCCGCTGTCAGAATCAGATTCAACTTCTCTTTTGTTTTTGTCTTTCCCCATTTCTTTATTCGAAATTTATAATTTCATAATACAGTTCTTCTCAAAAATTATTGACTGTGTTCGAGACTCACCCGATTACTTATCGGCTTATGCCAGGTGTATTGGCTTATGCCTCACCAACCTTAAAAATTAGGTACATAGGCTATATGTGGAAGAATGACAATGTCTTCTTTTGTTTTAGGCCTACATTACTATTCACCAAGCAAAAAAATCCCACCCAATAGAAACTAATAACTCATTTACATCATCTGGTCCGCTGTCAGAATCAGACTCAACTTCTCTTTTGTTTTTGTCTTTCCCCATTTCTTTACTCGAAATTTATAATTTCAAAATATAGTTCTTCTCAAAAATTATTGACTGTGTTCGAGACTCACCCGACTACTTATTGGTTTATTCCAGGTGTAGCCCAAAAGATACAACCAATACTTGTCTGGCCGCGTGTGACGTTATGCATTAATTTTAAAAACCGCGATGAATGCGTCACCTATGTGTTCTCCGCGTATTTTCAAAGTTGGAAAACGTTGTTCTGATTGACTGTTTTTTTTGATTGATTGACTGATTGACTGACAATTTTTGGAACTGGATTGACCTTTTAAAATGGAGAACATTAACTTTTGTGATCAGGTATTATTATGTTTGGATGACTGTTTTCTATAAACCCCTCTCTGATTAAAAATTTTTTGTAGAACTAGGTGATTGTAACTCAAGAATCAGCTCAATTTTTGAAGTTTTTTTTTGTAAATCTGCACAAAAAATTCTCCTTAAAAGTAAAAATTATAGTATCAAAAGCAGAGCAGAGCCGCTGATTTGCCCTCTCATTAGTTTCTAAGTCCAATGTTTCACCTCTTCCTGTTCCCCAATTAGGTCCAATATAACCTTAGGTTAGGTCATCTACAAAAGTTCATAAGAAAATGCAGTAGCCTGTATGTCGAATGCATGACAACTTTGAAAGAAAACATGGTAAAATTTGGGGAACAAAGCTTATGTTAACAGACTGATCAGATTGATGAGAAAAAAACCTACCACTGGCATCAGACTTTCATTCTGAATCCAAATATGACATTAATTTTCCATTCCAAATTATTTTCAGAATCACTTCTAAACTAATTTAAGTTTCTTTGATTTTTTCACATAAATTTTGGTAAATTTATGACACTTCATAGAACTGACTTACCAATAAAGTGCACATACTACTTGATGCCTTTTTTATAGCCTATTCTTTACAAATTTAATCATTGCTTCTACCGTAAATTCAAATTTAAGCACTTTTTACCTAACCCAGACTAACCTTATTATAAATAATTTTAGCACTAAGAAAATGTAGCATTATTTTTTCAAAAACAATAGGCACTGAGGAAACATAGTATTTTTTTTTGTAGATAACAAGCAATAGCTCATAATTTGATTGAAAATTTGTCATTTTTAAGAGCTCAAGAAGGGCTTAAATTTGAATTTGCTGTAGAAGCAATTATTATATTTGTAAAGAAAATAAAAAAAAGCATCAAGTGGTATGTTCCACTCTATTGGTAAGTCAGTTATATGAACTGTCATAATTTTTTGAAAATTCATCATTTTAAAGAGCTCAAAAAGTGCTTAAATTTGAATATACAGTAGAAGCAATTATTATATTTGTAAAGAACATAAAAAAAGGCTCATATGGTTTATTCACTTTATTGGTAAGTAGGTTATATGAACTATCATAATGTTACTGAAATGTCATTATAGCAATTTGATTTGAAAAATACTAAATTCTGACTGATTTGAATTGAAAAACGCTAGGCTAAATCTTGCTGAGCAGTGATTTGATATGAAAAATACTGAACAGCTTGAATCACTTTTGGGGAAAAAACTACTAGTACTGAGAAAATGAAATATTATTTTGTCAAAAATGACCAAAAAAACAGCATTGAGAAAAGGTAGCATTATTTTGTCAAAGACAACTGATAACTCATACTTTAACTGAAAATCTATCATTTTTAAGAGCTCAAAAAGTGCTTAAATTTGAATTTGCAATGGTATGTTTACTTTTTTGGTAAGTCAATTATATAAACTGTCATATATTTACCAAAAAATTACTACTAGCATCAGAATTTCATCCTGAATTGAAATAGCCTATGGCATTCATTTCTGTGGCAAATTATTTCCAAAATTACTTCTAAGCTTCTATAAATCAGCATAACTTTAGCCATCCCCCATTCAGAGAACAAAACAGCCAAAATGAATTTAAGTAAGATCTATTTGACCTGGTTTATTTAAATATATAAAAAGTGACTAAATTAGTGACCTAGTTTCATAGCTTAACCTTGTTTTGGGTGAACCTGTGCAATATAGATCTTCCTGGTTTATTTTGTTCTTGTTTCAGAACTAAGCAATTGTTCAGAACTACAGTGTAAAATTTGGACTGTGATCATATTGAGCCTGAAAGCTGGAAAAAAAATTCAGATTACTCAGATTCAAAAGTATCATTTTCAACTATTCTGATTTGTATATTGCCGGTTATCAGAAAATGTCTACATGTCATATTAGGCTACAATAAACAAATCTATATATAATGATGAAGTGAGCAACAACTTTTTCAAGACTCATGGTGTCTTACCATCAACAAGTAATGTGCCAAAGCTGCAATACACCATGCAACTAGTATGCATCTGAAAATATTTGGAAATGCAGCAAGAGCTATGTCACCCGAAAGACCAAAATGAGAAGATTCTACAACTACTTGATACCCAATAAAAAAGGGAGTTTGTTTCATCAGGGCAGGACTAACCCTTATCAAATCCTGATATTTATAAATCACTTTCTGTCAGATCATTTTGGGCAATCAAATGGTTATTGAGGAACTCCAAATAAGTTAGAAAACAAGCATTGACTGGAGCTCTTTTTGCTCTCAAGCTCTGATGGCTGGGCAAGGAAGCCAAGAACCAATAGGAGGTCATGGTGTTTAAGTTGAAATCAAGGAAACTCTGATGGTGAGAAGAAAGCACCAGAGGGGAAGGATTTTATGGCAAGTTTGGGTTTTTGGTGGAATAGAAAGAGAGAGAGAGAGCTAAAGAAAAATTATTGTACCCCTGAATGATGGCCAAGAAGGTCTCCAAAGAAACAAGGGAATTTTAATTCCTATGATTAGAAAATATATTCAGCCTTGAAGTGTTAGTTACAGTGATAAATAGGGAGCTTGTAACACATTGTCCAGCCATGGATATACTCACTACCAAATCAATCACTCAAACAATTTTGTTGATTCACAGGACTGTTCTGTTCATACACAAAATATAGAAAGTCTGTGGAGGTGCTTCAAAAAGCACTTTAAAAGAGCAGGGATGTAGACAACATACATGAAGCAGTATGTGTCCTGCTTCTTATTTCTGCAAAATTTTGAGCAAGAAGACAGATTTCATCATTTTTTGACTAAAGCTGCAAAGATCTATCCCTATGGAATTGATAGACCACCAGACAGTGACACCCCTAGTGCATCAGAAAGTGATGATGAAGAGTTAAAAATAAATTATTTGTTTGTTTATTTTAAGTGGTATTTATCTGATATTATTAAAACTGTATATGTAGGCGCTATATATACTGTCATAAAGTGTTTGTTTTGTTGTTTTTAAAGAAGCTTAGAAGAAATTTTTGAATATAATTTGTAACAAAAATGAATGTCATATTTTGGATTCAGGATGAAATTCTGATGCTAAACAGGGAAGGCCTTTTTTGTACTGGCTCACCACAAACTAGGTCACTATTTTAGTCATTTCCTATATATTTAAATAAAACAAGTCAATTAAATTTTATTTAAATCCATTTTGGCTGTTTTTTGTTCTCCTAGTGGGGTTTGGCTGAAGTTTTGCAGATTTAAATAAGCTTAGAAGTAATTTTGAAAATAATTTGCAACAGAAACGATTGTCATATTTGGATTCAGGATGAGATTCTGATGCTTGTGGTAAATCCCCCCCCCCCCCGCCGAAGAAATTTAATAATTAAAAGTATTTAGTATTTTTCATATCAAATCACTGCTCAACAAGATTTAATATTTTTCAGTTCAAATTGGAGCTTTCAACAGAATTTAGTGTTTTTCAAATCAAATTGCTGCCATGAAGTTTCTGTAAAAAAAAAAAAAAATCAAGAAAATTAAAGACTTTTAAAGAAGCTTAGAAGTAATTTTGAAAATATTTTGCAATTAAAAAGAATTTCATATTTAGATTCATGATGGAATTCTAATGCTAGTGGTATTTTTTATTTTTTGTAATGGTAATTTGGATAGTATTTTTGGAATGGAAAGGCTGACCCAGACACATAAAAATCATAGAGAGCTAATTGGGGGCCCATTTATAAACTAATTTTCATATTTAATTGCTCTTTATAAATTTGACTTAATAAAGGAATCATAAAGTGCCACATGACACCCAAAAAGTGCAATTAGAGTTGTTTTCTTCATTTAGCAAAATTTAAAATCACAAAAAAGGATGTTGTCCACTGAAAATACTCATAAGACAAATTCCCCTACCCCTATCCCTGCAGAAATTCTCCTCTGTCGAGACTCCCCGTAGAAATGCTCCTTATGTTTGAAATAGCTGCAGTGTTTTTATTTAAAATATTCAAAGAAAAATATGTGATTTATTAACTTCTCATTGAGCATTGTTTTATTAAGAATGTCCAAAAAATCTGAATTGTTCTTGGCAGCATTGCAGCTGAAACTTTACATTAATTAAAACTTGCAAGGGATGCCAATCAGATGGGAAAAATAGACACCTAGAGTTTGAAAATTACCTTCATCTTTGTAAAGAAATTTTTTTAACAAATTATTCACAAGTTTTTATTTTTATTTTTGTGTCAATCAGGGTATATGGGATATGCATTTCCAGAAGCGGGGGGGGGGGTAATGAAAGTTTTTCATTTTCCTTTCACCAAGCAAAGTGCAGTCTTCTAGCACTACATGTTAAAACTGATGATAATAGATAAAGGGTATGGGTTGGTACTGCTTAGACTTGAGCATAAAAATTCTAAATTATGAGAAAAAATACATATATTGTTTGAATTCTTTTTGTACTATACATTTTGTAAAGCATGCTTATCAAGGGATAAATGGCACACAAGCAGTGCTGACATTACATGAAATCCAACGAATAACAATAATAATCTTCAGCACATTTGTATCAATTCTTTTTTTGGAGGTGGTTAAAAGAAATATTTAGAAAAACAAAATAAGCAAGAAGTCAGCATGGTATTCTACATAGAGTCAGTTCTAGATTTGTGAGTTAGTATGTGAATCCAAACCGTATGGAATAGGACAATATCAGCACTTATTAGACGTTTCAATTACGAATAAAAAAAAAGAGTGTAATTGTAGTTTTGATTTAGATATTAGAAGTAAAAATTAAAACAATGAAATGATTATTGCAACTAATCCCCCACCCCCTATTAACTTCTATGACTAAACTACAACCATTCTGACTTATCCAGCTCTAGTACAAATATTATTATAGAAAGTATAAATTCGTGTTTCTTTTTTTGATGATCTCTCTTTCATGTTTTTCAATGAAAAAACATTTCTTGTTTTCAATTATTTTTTTTTTCAGTGATTCCATTTCTGTCTTCTTTGCAGATGCGGAGGATGTATTCATATCCATTTTTGAAAGTTTTCAAACAAGAGAATTTTATCTTGAACTGATTGATTTTAGGAAGTAAAATACCTTTAACTATCAGGGGAAAAATTGACTTGACCAAACATGGCAAAACAGAAAGTATAGTAATTTTTGCAATTTTTCCATTAACTTGGGTCTCCTATTTACTTGATTTTAAGGTTTTGAAGGTAGTATATTTGTATAAATATTAATGTGAAACATTTTAGGAAGAGTAATGGACCCCATTTTTTTGCGTTTTCTTATATTAAAACAAGGGCAGATTAATAATAATAATAAAAAAAACGGTCTAAAGTAATGAACAAAGCTGAACTTAAAAACGAGCAACAGTTTTAAAGCTATTTCATAATTTTTCTACAAATTATCCACCCACTCTACTGAAAAAATTCAAATGAATGTGCATTGTCAGTTTAATGTACATATGCTGACATTTATTCCTTAAAATCTTAATTATTTTTTGATTTTTTAAATTTATAAAAGTGAAAACATTCAAAAGATTTTTTTTCAGTAAAGTTCAAATTATATTCTGGCTTTTAGAAAGCATAGGGGTTTTGAAACCTACTCATGTTAATTTCTACTCGTTTTGAGTTTGACTTGGTTATTTATTGTAATTTCTGTTTGTTTCGGGTTTCATTTATTTATTGATGCTGATTTGTGGTAGTTTTATGCTTGGTAGATTATTTGATTCTTTTTGTTCCTTTTTGGTTTAATGGAGTCCGTTACTCTTTTTTTTTTGAAAAACTTATTTTGAGGAAAGAGTTTTTATTTAATTAACAGTTTTAACTTATTAACAGTTTTCAGCAATTTTTGACAATACAAACCCTTTTGAAAATCATGACACTAATAGTAGTGTTTAATTTAGTCATATACATCTTCTAGTTGACCTTATAAATAAAATATAATACCATTTCCAAAAAATTATATCTATGCTCTTTCAAAGGCTGGATACACTTGCACTCTTTTGACTTAGTAAGAGTGGAAGTAGTAATAGAAGTAGCCGCGAAAGTTTGAGCTTAATACCCTCAGTCGTTCTTGGTTTTATTGCTGAGATGTCTTATTGGCAACCAGCATACAAACAGTGTGTTCTGATTTAATTTAAAGCAGCATTTATTTTTTAAGCATAATGGGCAAATTACTTAACTGTGTGTGGGGGGGGGGGGGGACTGACCTACCTAATAACCCTAGAGATATAGTTACTAGACTGTTCATCTATGCTGAAAAAAATGGCTGTCTTAAAGTTTTGATTGGAAATGTCTGGACAATTATGAGCTAAAAAGAAGGGTTTATTGCCCTCCAATCACTTTTGACTCTTAAGAGGACACTAGAACTTTTAATTTTCCATCAAATTAGCTCATTTAAAATATCAATGATATTGCTAACTGTGATAGAGCATTGCTGCCTATGTTCTTATATGCCTTATATGGCTTATATGCCCTAATAATGCTTGCATGCAAGTAGTTTTTTTTTGTTTAATTGAAACGTTCCCTATAAGTTTCACTTAATGTCATTAATTTCGTTACTTACAGTGACCATAGAAGCAGCATTAAATGCACACTTAGAGTGTCTTCTGTCTAGTTCAAAATGCGCAACCAATTACCTTAAATCGCATTTATCAAACAGTTCGTGGTAACAAACTGTAGTAAGGAGCGACCCGGCTCAATAGTAACCAAAACTCTAAAAAATGGAATTTTGATACCAATAGTTACATCAGAAGAATCGCATTTTGATGCTGATTTTAAATATATAAGTTTCATCAAGATCAGTTATACCCATCAAAAGTTACGAGCCTGACAAAATTTGCCTCATTTTAGAAAATAGGGGAAAACATCCCCTAAAAGTCATACAATCTTAACGAAAATCACACCATCAGATTCAGCGTATCAGAGAACCTTATTGTAGAAGTTTCAAGCTCCTATCTACAAAAATGCGGAATTTCGCATTTTTTGCCAGAAGACAGATCACGGATGCGTGTTTATTTGTTTTTTTGTTGTTTTTTTTCCCAGGGGTGATCGTATCGACTGAGTGGTCCTAGAATGTCGTGTGAGGGCTCATTCTAACTGAATTTAAAAGTTCTAGTGCCCTTTTTAAGTGACCGAAAAAATTGGAGGGCACCTAGGCCCCCTCCCACGCTCTTTTTTCCCAAAAGTCACCGGTTCAAAATTCTGAGGTAGCCATTTTATTCACCATAGTCGAAAAACCTAATAACTATGTCTTTAGGGACGACTTACTCCCCCGCAGTCCCCGTGGGAGGGGCTGCAAGTTACAAACTTTGACCTGTGTTTACATATAGTAATGGTTACTGGGAAGTGTACAGACGTTTTCAGGAAGATTTTTTTTTGTTTAGGGGGGGTTACGTGGGAGGATATTTCCACGGAGAAACTTGTCACGGGGGAAGAGAATTTCAATGAAGGGGCTGCAGGATTTTCTAGCATTATTTGAAAAAACAATGAAAAAATAAATATGAAAAGTTTTTTCTACTGAAAGTAAGGAGCAGCATTAAAACTCAAAACGAACAAAAATTATTATGCATATGAAGGGCTTACCTCCTCGTTATACCTCACTCTTTACGCTAAAGTATTTTTAGTAATTTCAACTATTTATTCTACGGCCTTTGTGATTCAGAGCTCATTCTTAAGAAATTGGGACAAAATTTAAGCTTTAGGGTAAAGAGCTATGTATCGACGAGGGTTGAACCCCCTCATACACGCAATAAAAACTTATGAATATAGAGGTTCGTTACGTAAATTAATTCGTAAGTTACGTATATTTTTTACCAATGAAAACGTTTGCGAAAAATTGGAGGGCAACTAGGCCTCCTCCCTCGCTCCTTTTTTCTCAAAATCTTCCGATTAATTGCAATTAATTAATATTTCGTTTTAATTATTTATGTGCGGAGAGCCAAGATCAAAACATGCATTAATTCAAAAACGTCCAGAAATAAAAAAACAAGTTTTTTGACTGAAAGTAAGGAGCGACATTAAAACTTAAAACGAAAAGAAATTACTTCGTATATGAAAGGGGCTGCCTCCTCAGCAGCGCTCCGCTCTTTACGCTAAAGTTTGACTCTTTCTCTCAACTCTTATTTTTTAAAACAGTAAAAAACTTACCTAACCTGACCTAACCTGATGTCTCCGCTTGAAGTATTTACAAAGATTTCCGGTCGCCCCCCCCCCCTCAATGACGCTGGATCTGGTTGAGCTTTAAAATAAGAGATCAGAGTTACGAGGTCCTTCTAAATATGAAGTTTCATGAAGATCCGATCACCCGTTCGTAAGTTAAAAATACCTCATTTTTTCTAATTTTTCAGAATTAAACCTTCCCCCCTCCCAACTACACCAAAGAGAGCGGATCTGTTCCGGTTATGTCAATCATGTATCTAGGACTTGTGCTTATTTTTCCCACCAAGTTTCATCCCGATCCCTCCACTCCAATTGTTTTCCAAGATTTTAGGTTTTCCCCTCCCAACTCCCCCCCATGTAACCAGATCCGGCCAGGATTTAAAATAAGAGCTCTGAGACACGATATCCTTCCAAACATCAAATTTCATTAAGATCTGATCAACCGTTCGTAAGTTAAAAATACTTCATTTTTTCTATTTTCTCCGAATTAACCGGCCTCCCACTTCCCCAAGATGGTCAAATCAGGAAAATGACTATTTTTAATTTAATTTGGTCCGGTCTTTGATACGCCTTGCAAATTTCATCGTCCTAGCTTACCTGGAAGCCCCTAAAGTAGCAAAACCAGGACCAGCAGACAGACAGACAGACCGACAGAATTTGCGATTGCTATATGTCTCTTGGTTAATACCAAGTGCCATAAAAACCAGAAAGATTCAAACTATTATTTCATTTTTCCCTGAAAAAGACTATGTCAATATAAAACGAAAAGAAATTAATTAAATAAAAACTTTTTCCTCAAAATAAGTTAAAAAAAAGCATAACGAACTACATTAAACCAAAAATGAACAAAAAAGAATCAAATAATCTACCAAGCATTAAACTACCACAAGTCAGCATCAATAAGTAAATGAAACCCGAAACAAACAGAAATTACAACGTATAACCATGTCAAACTCAAAACGAGCAGAAATTAACATGAGTAGGGTTCAAAACCCCTGTGCTTTCTAAAACCAGAATATAATTTGCACTTTACTGAAAAAAATCTTTTGAATGTTTTCACTTTTATAAATTTAAGAAATCAAAAAATAATTAAGATTTTAAGGAATAAATGTCAGCATATGTATATTAAACTGACAATGCACATTAATTTAAATTTTTTCAGTAGAGTGGGTGGATAATTTGTAGAAAAATTATGAAATAACTTTAAAACTGTTGCTCGTTTTTAAGTTCAGCTTTGTTCATTACTTTAAGCCGTTTTTTTTTGTTTGTTTTTTATTAATCTGCCCTTGTTTTAATATAAGAAAACGCAAAAAATGGGGTCCATTACTCTTCCTAAAATGTTTCACATTAATATTTATGTCAATTTTTCCCCTGATAGTTAAAGGTATTTTTCTTCCTGAAATCAATCAGTTCAAGATAAGATTCTCTTGTTTGAAAACTTTCAAAAATGGATATGAATACATTCCACACATCTGCAAAGAAGACAGAAATGGAATCACTGGAAAAAATAATTGAAAACAAGAAATGTTTTTTCATTGAAAAACATGAAAGAGAGATCATAAAAAAAAGAAACACGAATTTATACTTTTTATAATAATATTTGTACTAGAGCTAGACAAGTCAAAACGGTGTAGTTTAGTCATAGAAGTTAATAGGGGTTGGGGGACTAGTTGCAGTAATCATTTCATTGTTTTAATTTTTACTTCTAATATCTAAATCAAAACTACAATTACACTCTTTTTTTCTTATTCGAAATAAGTTTTTCAAATAAAACTGAAGAGTTACATTAAACAGAAAAATAAGCAGAAATAAAGTCCGATAAATGTCGACGTAATACCTTAAATTAGGTCTTTTCTTTTATTTTAAAGACCACACTGCCTTTCTATGACGAACAAATAAACGTTCAAATGGGGATAAGTCCATTAATTAGACAGCGACAGTAGATACACAAGTCTGGATTTTTCCAAGCGTAAAATTAGGAAAAATCACCTTTAATAAACAAATGAAACCCAAAACGATCTGAAATCACAGTAAATAGCCGAGTCAAACTCAAAATGAGCAGAAACTAAGATAATTAGGGCTGACGCCACCATTCCCCCTGAGGACCTGAACAAAATTTGCTCTTAGTGCAAGTTTTTGCACCTTAGCCTTAACTGTAGGATTAGTAAAAGTAGTAGGAGTAGTGCACATATAATATCTTTTGGTAAGTTCAACACCTACCTTAACATGCACTGAAAATTTCAACTTAATACTCTAAGCTGTTCTTTAAACATAGCTATTATGGCTTTTTAATAACCTGCATTCGTATCGCGTGTTTGAATTTAGTTCACTCTCCTCTTCAACGCTCCCTGAAAGTTTCACTATAATATCCTTAGCTTCCCTAGTACTAGTAGCAATCGTCACATAGCATTTGTAGTATTAGCAGTCGTTTTAGTAGTAGCAGTTGTAGTATTAGTTGTAGTAGTATGCACATTTTGCCTAGTTCCACATCTCCATTAACATGTCCTGAGAGTTTCAGCTTAATACCCTTCATCATTCATGGGGAACAGCTGAGACGCTGTTTTGACAATCTGCTTTTACAGTGTGCGTTTTTATTTAGTTCAGTATCCCAATAAACATTCCCTGAAAGTTTCAACTTCCTACCCTTAGCCTCAGTAGTAGTAGTCGTAGTATTAATGGTACTTAATTGATCACTCTCCTCACCCTTCCCTGAGTTTCAAATTTATGTTCTCAGTCATTCCTGATTTTCCCTCTTTTGACAACTTGTATGCACATAACATGTTTTAATTTAGCTCAACACTCCCCCTCCCCTCAACATTCTCTGAAAGCTTTTCTTGAACACACTTGGTGGTTTTAAACACTAAAGGTCAAACATGCCCTCTTTTCCAATAACAAATGCTATATATAAGCAATATACAAACTGCGTAACTTACAGCCCTCGCTCTGAGGGCTGCCAAGGGTTACATCCCATAGACATAGTTACTGGACCTTTAAATAATTTTGAAGAGAATGGCTATCCCAAAGTTTTATTGGATGTGTTTATCGAATTAACGGGCTTGGAAGGGGGTCTGGTTGCCGAGGCTCTATTGCCTTTGATTTCCAATCGAATGATCTCCTTCAAAAGTTTCTACGATAAGGGTGCAGTGCTTAAGATATTGCTTGTATACTATTTTGAAAACCTACGTGCATATAGCTTTTCTCGTTTAATTGAAACTCCCCCTAAACGTTCCTTAATAGTTCACCCAAATATCTTTAGTCTCATTTGCTATAGTAATCGTAGTAGTCGTATTAGCAATATACACATTTTTGACTTTTGATTCGTTCAATATCCGCCACAATGTACCCTGAAAGCTCCAACTTGGTAATGTAAGCCGCTGTTACACTCTTTTTACAATGTACATACTCAATGAGCGTTTTGATTTGGCTGAGCATCTGCCTAAACATTTTGAAAGCTCCACACTTAGCTTCGGTAGTAGCAATAGTTGTAGTCAGAGCCGTATCCAGGATTTTTTTTTTCGGGGTGTGTTTTACACAAGGAATTTTTTTTCGGGAAGGTTTTACAAAAAAAATCCAAATAAATCCATAAAAAACATTCTTTAAATCCATTTTTTTTACGTTTTTACGAGTCAGACAAACATTTCCGGGGGGGGGGTCAAAACCCCTATCCCCCCTGGATAAGGTCTTGGCTCTAGTAGTAGTTTTAGCATTAGTAGCAGTATGCATATTGCAGCTTCGTTTGTTTTTTTTAACATCCCCACTAACATACGATGAAAGTTTCAACTTAGTACTATAAACCGTTCCTGAGTTTTTTGCTGGTATTTCCTCTTGGTAACTTGTGTGCGCATAGTGGTTTTTGATTTAATTCAACACTGTTTCAACATTCTCCAAAATTTTCACCTGAATGCCCTTAGCTTTAGTAGCTGTACCAGTTGTGATAGTAGTAGCAACAGGGTCGTTACTAGCGAAAATATTTGGTGGTGGAGGGGGTGTAGCAAGAGATTTTACCGACTGGCTGGTCGTTTTTACCGACTGTTTTTGTCAATAATTAGCATAATGTCCGTTTCGAATACAATGCGTAAAATTACTGCACGAGTCCGTAAAACCACTGCATTTACCAACCGAGATTCAGATTTCGGAACGATTTTGGTACATATCATGTTACTATTTTAATGCTGTTTATTTAACCAAATGAAAATTTTTGACAACATCTGTTAAGTCACGACAGGAGTCGGTAAAATTGCTGCGTTTACCTGCCAATTTTGAAATTTCTATAGATAACATGTCAGTATTTTCGTGGTCTTTATTTAACCGAACAAAGAATTTTAGGTGCGTCGGAAAAATCGTGGTGCGAAGCGCCATAGTTTTACCGATTTCTTTTCTTACCGAGTGACCAAAAATACTGGGGAGCGCCCCCCTCCCCTCATGCGTGACGGCCCTGAGTAGTAGGATTAGTAGTAGTAGTCTTAGCTTTAGCAGCAGTGGTAGCAGTAGCAGTAGTAGCGTACAAAAATTGCCTTTTTGGTCAATTGATCATCCCTCTCATTATTTCCTGGAAGTTCCTGCTTAATACACTCAGTCATTCCTGAGTTACTCTCTTTTGGCAAACCATATGCACATAACATGTTTTGATTTAGTTCAACAATCTGCTGAACATTCTCTGAAAGGTTTGACTTAAAGGTCAAACATGCCCCCCCCCCCTTCTCAATTACAAATACTCAAATTGCATAACTTACAGCCCTTGCCTCGAGGGCTTGGGGGGGGGGTGACATCCCAAGAGACTGAGTTACTGAGACTTTAAACTATTTTGAATAACATGGCTATCTCAAAATTTTGATTTGGTTTGTTTGGGGAATTGATGGGTGTAGAAGGGGGGCTGATTGCCCTCCGATCACTTTTGACTATTAAAAAGGGCATTAAAACTTTCAATTTCATCTTCCAATCGAATGAGCTCCTTCCAAAGTTTGTAAAACAACTTCTTCTATGTGAAATGTCTTTGATTTCTCTCATGCACATGGAAAGCGATTAGGAGAAAGAATGTAAGAACACGGTAAGAAGTTACACCAAAGACATGAGGGTTTTGCTTTTCCGCTCTTTTCTGCCTAGTATTTTCAATGATCACCAGCTTATCTCAGGTTGGGATGTTTTTTAGCTTGAATTGGATCATACTGAAGTATGTTTTTTTTTAAAGATTAATCCTGCTGATATAAGGGTCGATCAGGTTGAATATGATAGCGATTATGAAATCCTTGACCTGGACCAAGCCAGAGCATCTGTATCCCAACCCCAGCCTTTGGCTTTTCAGGACATATATGCTGATGAAACGGATGACATAGATCTTGAGCCTGAGAAAAATAAAGAAGATAAAATTGAAGATGACTATTCTGACGAAGATGGTAATTTCTAATTTTGATTGTTTTTATTTTCATAATTTAAGGTGAATCTCCATGATTTAGATACAATACTATTTTCCTATCTTAAAAGATATTCTATATAACCCCAAGGGATAAGTACTTTTTGATGATAATCCCACGCTGTAACTCCGGAACATGGAGTAAAAACCAATATATTCATCGAATATATTTTTGATAGGGAGCCTAAACTAAGAAATGAACCATCACCCCCACTAACTCTTAAGAATCACTATTTTTAAGATGAAAAAAGTAAAATAAGATATGTAGGGTATTTAATTTGACGCATCTAAGCACTCTAAATGAAAGTGTCATGCTGGATTTTATTTTTTCTTTTTCTTAGAAAATTTATTTTATCGTTTTATTTTGGATGTTATTCTTTTTAATCTCTGGGTATAGTTTATTGTAGACTGGGTATATTTGATACAGTTTATTATACACACTGTATTACTTATGGAAGATTAAATGCACCAGTAATATTTTATTTCTTTATTTTGTAAGAAAATTTTCTGTTCTCTCTTGGTTTTCCTTGGCTACGCCCAAGCATACTAGTCGAAAAAATTCTTCGTATTGGCTATGAAAGGGGGTTCGCCTCAGTGACAATTGTGACCAAGAGGTTATTGAAGCTAAATGTTAATTGGGAATCATCAGTTTTGCAGCAGTAGCTGCAACCTTGTAAATAGCGAACCACAACCCATAGGGACCAAAAGTTGAAAAAAAAAGGTTGTGAAAAATCTGCCTAATGAGAAAAATTGCCATCTGACACTGATATTTCGGTTAGTCTTAAAAATAAAAGCTAATTGCAATAACAAATTTATGGTGATTTCGAATAAAAGTTAGAAACCTCTAAAAAATGGTGTCAGGTCAAAGTGAAAAGTTCATCGTTGGAATGAGCATGATCATAAACTTGGCATATTAGAATTACAGTTCTCCACCTTGAACAACAAAGAAAATCCCCTATTTACATTGGTTAGGCCTTAGCACTGATGTGACTTTTTTTCTACCAAGGCTAGCGGGCTACCAGAACATCATAGATATATTTTTAATGACTTATGTAAAAGCTATTGCTTATATCTCCGTGCTTTTTATAAATTACACCATCTCCAAGTGCTACCTTCCCTAAAAATAGCACTTTTGGTACCGTTTCTCAAGTGGTGGGGCTAGAGGGCTACCAGAACATCGTAGAGAGATGTTTAATAGCTCATATAAAATGTTTTACTCATATCTACTTGTTGTTTTTAATCAATTTCACCATACACAAGTTCCATATGGCACTGAAAACGGCATTTTTGGTGCCATTCCTCAAGTGGAAAAGCGTGGAAGTATAAAACGGGTACCATTTTGATATTGATGGCCCAAAACCCTTCACGGAGGGTTCACAATCACCCCTCCCTTGAACTCTTCTTCTTAGCCTCCTTAGCAAGTTTCATAGACTGTCTGCTTACCATCAGGCTACTACAACATTAGCAGAACTAGCAGGCTAGCAGACCATCGTAGAGAGATGTTTAGTGGCAATTTTTGAAGCTATTGGTCATATATGCGTCCTTTTTATAAATTCTACCATCTTCTAGTGCCATATGGCACTACAAACGGCAATTTTGGAGCCATTTCTTAAGCGCTGGGGCCAGTGGGCTACTAGAACATCGTAGAGAGATGTTTAATTGCTAATAGTATAGACAATGGGACTTCTGCACCATCTAACTCATCTGTTCAATTTACATAATTTTTAGTCCATTTTACATCATTTCAATATCAATTTTTGCTCATTTTGAACATCTACTGCCCCTACATTTAACATGAAAATAGGCCCTTGGAAATCAAATTTGGTGTTATTTTTACACTTTTCACAATTTGAATACGGGTTCTAGACCCACCTAAATCACACCATCAATTTATCCTCTTTTCAATTGAATTCAGACCATATAAAAAAAATTTCGACATTTTTATAATTTCCAATCCTGAGCTTTAGGATCGTAACAGGTCTTGTGAAATAATAATTTGATTAATGTAGTTAAGCAGGGTTGTGTTCTATCCCCCTTTATATGGATCATTTTGATGGACTTCGTCTTAAGGAGCACAGGAAAGGCAATTGGAGACCATGGAATCAAATGGAGAGGAAGAACGCTCCTGGACTTAGATTATGCTGATGATTCAAGCATATTAGATGAAAGTGTGAGCAAAATGAATGAATTTTTAGAGGTTTTACGAGTTCAGGGTGCTAAAATAGGCTTGAAAATTAATGTTAAGGAGACTAAGTCACTAAGGCTAGGAATAAGTGAAGATGAACAGGTGACATTAGGCAACGAAAAGATTGATCAGGTTGGGAGCTTCAGTTACCTTGGTAGTATTATTAGTAAAGATGGTGGAAGCAGTGAAGATGTTAAAAGTAGAATAGCTAAAGCTCAGGGTGTTTTTTTCACAGTTAAAAAAAGTTTGGAAGAATAGAAATATAAGTCTACATACCAAGATTAGAATATTGGAAGCTACAGTGATGACAGTGGTCAAATATGGCTCTGAAGCATGGACACTCCGAAAAGCAGATGAAAATTTACTAGATGTTTTCTAGAGAAATTGCTTACGGATTGTTCTGGGTACCCGGCTGACTGAACGTATTTCAAATAGTAGGTTGTACGAAAAGTGTGGTTCAATCCCGCTTTCTGGGGCTGTAATGAAAGAAAGGTTGAGATGGCTAGGCCACGTTCTACGGATGAAGGATGACAGATTACAGAAGATTGTCCTTTTTGGCCAACCGTCTGGGGCTACAAGGAAAGCAGGTCGCCCTTGTCTGGGTTGGTAGGATGTCATAAATAAAGATTTAAAGGAAATGGGAACTTCCTGGGAGGGTGTAAAGAGGGAGGCTTTAAATAGATTAGGTTGGAGGAGGAGCGTTCGTGGCTGTGTTGGCCTCAGTTGGCTTGGTGCTGCAGTGAGTTATTAGTAGTAGTAGTAGTAGTGTTATAAGGATTTAATTATATTACATTTTTTCTATACTACCGACAAAATGTAAAAATTTAATATTTAGTGGATAGTTCGATATCAATATTTAAATAATTTTATTTTATTTTAATTTCATTTTTCAATAACCTCTAAATCTTTTCAAGATCAGCTGCTTTAGAATCAAAACGCTTAGGTGTAAATAGATCAACCATTTCACCTTTAACATCAATAATAATAACGAGTTTATTTGCATATTTAGTTGTAACACATTTTTGTTCCTGTGATCGTGTATTCCATGCCAATATCTAAATCTTCTTTCCTAATAGTTCGATTACATTTATTTAATATTTTCATTTTGCTTAAAAGGTTCTCTATTTATTAGTAAATAATTTTATCAAACAAAATTCTAAATTGAAAATAATTTATATCTTATCATATAATTTGCTATCAATGACTTCCATGATTGCTTTTCTGTCTGAAAATATAACGGAGTAAACGTCATATGGATTTGCAGGTACTTGATCTAATAAAAGTTTGATTTTTACATCAGTAATCCACTTCGATAAATATTCGATTCATGCTTTGAAACATCAAAACAAAAAAAGGATATACTGTTTTAAAATCATTTTAACTTACAATTGTTCCACTATCAACATTTTTGTGTTTATATCCTGACTAAAAAAATCGCTGAAAAGCGTTAGAATAATCTTCATTAGCATCACTGAAATCACATTTAGAATCTTCTTGTGGATATTTATGTCAATTTACTCTCATTTCAATTCTATTAGTGCCCTCCGGTGGTTTAGCTACTATTTTACCCAAGTGTCTTAATGCAGCTATTCTAGCAATTGATACAAATTTTTTTGTATCAATTAATCTTTTAGTTTTTCAAACGTAGTTTTAATTAATTGTTATTTTCCGACTGATTACCATGATGATATTTCTTTTGATGCGTTTACTCAATGCTGTTTTAATCTTAGTCGTTTTGTCTCTAGTTTACAGTCAAATTTGCGTACTTATATTTTAGGTAATTTTAACTGTGATCCAAATATAGCAAATGAAAGGGGTACAATTTTATCTTCTTGTCTTCCTAATTTTTCTGTTTTACCGGATTTTACTTGTACGGATTTTCCCAGGATTTTACTTGTATTCATTGGAGTGGTAGTACAACTAATATTGATCATGTTTTTTCTTCTAACCCAAGTGATCCTTTGCCTGTGGTTACTGTAATCGAAGATTTCCCCGTTAGTGAGCACATGCCGCTTCAGTTCCTTTTACCCCCTTTGGCTTCTCGTCCTTCCCCAGTTCGTTTTTCTGGTAATAAGCTTCCTAAATTTTTTGATCGGGTTGATTGGAATCCAAATTTTAGACCGCTTTACCAAGAAAGAGTTGGGACTTTAATTGATAAAGTTTATATCCCTGATAGTTTGGATTCAATGGATAGTAATCCTTCTTTGACTATTAATTGTCTTTATTTTGAATTAATCCATTGCTTAAAGTATGGTGCTGCGGCAGTTTTTCCTACCAATAGGATAAGATTGGGCGTGCAGAAACCTTTTTGGAGCCTAAATCCTTTTTTGGTAAATTCTAATAAGGTGGCTAAACAAGCGTATTGGGAATGGCGGGCCCTCGGTAAGCCAAGAGACTCGCATCCAGTTTTTTTGCTAATGAAAAAGAGAAAGGCTGAATTCCAAGCGGAGCTCCGTCGTCATAATAACCTGGTCATAGAAGAAGCTTCTTCAAACAATGATAACGACAAGGACAAGAATCTCCTTTGGAATGTTCTCCGAGGCAATAGGCGGATTAACATGCCTGATACTAATTCAACACCATCGCTAAAAGAGTGGGAAAATTATTTTTCTAAGTTGTCGACTTCGTACGATTCTAACAGTGTTGTGTTGCAATTAGATGAAAGGTTGAAGAATTTTTCAACTGATTACAGGATTTCTGAGGATATGTTACGTGGAGCAATCAAAACGTTAAAGGCGCAGTCGGCTAAGGATCATGATGGCTTATTTGCTAATCACCTCAAACTTGCTCCTTCTTCTTTTCTTATTACTCTACTGGCATTTTTCAACCTTTTACTTACTACTGGTTTAGTACCATCGTCATTCTATATTGGCATAGTTACGCCTATTCCTAAGAGCGGGAGAAAAGACTTGTCATCTTGTAGTTCCTGGAGGCCAATTACTAGGGGTTCTATGATTGGGAAAGTGTTTGAGTTGTGTTTGAAGGATCTTCTTGAAATTCTTGACACTGGTTCTAATCAAGTTGGTTTCAAGAGAGGTTTGGGATGTGACCGTGCCCATGCATATTTCAGCAAAGTTATTGAAGAAGCGAGAATCTCTGGTCAACCGCTATACGCCCTCTTGATTGATATCAAAGGGGCCTTTGATAACATTTCTCATGCATCCGCTCTGCTCACTTTAATCCATGCTGGATTGCCCCTAGCTGTCATACGAGTCTTTCGCTCTTGGTATTCTGGTTTAAAGATCCATATCTGTCCGAGTTCGTCTTCATCTCAGTCTAAATTAATTCAAGTGGGTAGAGGAATTAGACAAGGAGGAATTATTTCTCCTTATATATTCAATTCTTGTTTAGCTACTGCCCTTAATTCTCTTTCCTGCTCGTTTGTTTCATTATCTCGAAATCTGTCTTACATTGCATATGCTGATGACATTATCCTTCTAAGCCAGTCCAAGTCTAGTCTTGTTTCTAATTTTAATATTTTAATTAATTGTTTAAAAGGTTTGGGCCTTTCTATCAGTTTTGAAGAATGTCAATTTTTTGTTGTAAATTGTTTAGAGGATAATGTCAGGGCGACTCTCGATTGCGTCAATGGTGTTATTTTTCAGTCGTCGCCAATAGTCACTTATTTGGGATTACCTTATGCTTCTTCGAAAAGAGATTTCAAACCAGTCCTGGTTCAGCATGTTCAGATGAAACTACGCAAGGCATTTGGTCTTTTAATTCGTTTTCGGGGTCTTTACCGTCGGGACGTCCTTGGTCGTATGTATAGCGCGGTTGCTCTGCCTCACGTATTGTTCCCGTCCCTCCTCTTCCGAAATTTCAGACCTTCTGATCTTTCGCCCATTAAAGTTTCTTATTTTATATTTTGTAAATTTTTACTTGGTTTCCCCCTTTCTTTTTGTAACACTGAGATTGTTTTAAAGCTTAATGTGTAGGATCCTGTAGTTTGTATAAAGAAAAAATATAGAACATTTGAAGATAGGGCGAAAATTAACCTTTTAGGCCACAACTTATTTCCGTTTTTTAGTAACAGTTCTGGCTCTTCATGATTTATAGGCTAATCTATTTTGCAAGTGTTTTTGTATTTTTTTTTTTTAAGTATTGGATGAATATTTGATAGGTTTTGATTGTAAGTGTTATCATTTGTTTTTTCTTTATATTATATTGTAGCGTACTCCTCATTTTGGAGGGAAATGAATAAAATAAAATAAAGTAAAATAAAATACCATATTGTTTTGCGTATAACTGTTTTCTTTTTCAGATTTCTGTAACACAACAACAATTTTAGTTGTATTATAGCGTTCACTGACTACCCTCCATGTTAATTCTTTATCCGTATTGTTATCACTTTAAAGGTATTGCGCGCTTTTCATCTTAATTCTAATGAGTTGCCTTTTCATAATCCAGCTTTTTGATTGTTTCACCATGATAAATGCATTACATCTACTTTAAAATTTTTAGCTCAAGACTTTATAATCGTATTTGGAAAAATTGTTTTTTTTTAATATAATTTGATGTGTAACGCCTCTAAAAACATTTTTAATATCTTGACAAAATCCAAATAATCGTGATAATCGTAAATAAATACTAACCACATGACTTTCTTTAAACATGATTATCACTATTAAAAGTGTTATTTCGTTTTATTGTAATGGTTCAGCCACCACTTGTTGCAACAGGTATAAAAATGCTTTCAAACTCATTTTCTAATTTAAAGGAATCATTAGATTGGGTTTTATCTTTATACCAAAATATATTAGTAGCTGCTCTTCGATTATTGTCATCTGAAAATTCTAAGAAATTTTCAGCAGTGATCGTTATACCTACATAATCCATCCGTTCGATACATTTCTCATTGATAATATGTTCAGTATTTACAAAAAAATTAAATTCATTATTTTTTAAAGTAGCTTCATCATTATTTCGCATATTTGATTCATCAAATCGTGTTATTTTCACTTGTGCATAAAGAAAGAATCCTTGAATCACTTGGAAGAATCCAAGATTCCACCTCTTTTAAAATGAAATTATCAAATAATTATTGAGATACATTCACATTGTTTTCTCTAATTTCTGTATATTCATATTTGAATGTGGAATCTTCAATAATAGGCTTTTCAGATATTTCTCAATATATACAGACAAAATTATTAATTATACTTTAAAAGATTTTCAAACAGTGGTGGTGGATCTTCGATTGTCACTGAGGTTGTCAACAAGAGCAGCACTGGGGATGTAGTTTAAGTCCCCTCCCTAAAATCATTGCATCCAATAAGCCTCTCCTCTGTTCATCAAGATGTTTTTTGAATATTATCTTATTATTTGAAACTATATCTCTTAGAGATCTCACATCATTTAACTCTCTTTGATTATAATCTATTCAATCTTTTCCATATTCAATCGCTTTTTTTAAATAATTCAAGTCGAGGTTTAATCAGTGTTATACATGGAACGAGCTTCATCTTTTATATTTTATATGAACGTCTTGAATAATTGATAATTGACGATATTTTTAAAGAAACTACCAATCCTGCCACCATACTGACTTGTATGCAATAGTTTCGTTATTATTGATCAACATTTATGATAGGTAAATATTGTCAAATAATTTCATTAAACTTTTTTCAAATCCAAAACATGTTCGATATTCTCTTGATTCAGGTCAATTAACCTACCTAATTGATCAGTTATAGTCATTTTTATCGCATTGATATATTCGTTTCTATTGATCGGAAGATATTGCCTTTCTATTGGAATCTTACAAAGTAACTTTGCAGCTTCTATATTTGGAGCAAAACTCCAGATCAAATCAGAGGTTATTTTTCCATTCACAGTCGATGCGTTCCTGATTCATCTATTATCTCTGTTAAACATTTATAATTGTCTAAATAAAAACTAGACATTTTAAGATAGAATTCCTTAGGACCATATTTCTTATTGATTTCTTTCAAAAGTTCATCATCTATCCCAGAATCGGCATTAGCCATGAAATTTGGCTTATCATGATATTCTTTCGATTATGAAACTTGTAAAAAACTTAAAAGGTTCTGGTCTCCGAATCTGTACCGATCTGCCTCCAGAGCTAAATACTAAGCGGGCCAAGCTCCTTGCAAAGATGAAGGACCTTAAAGCCAGTTATCAATCTATTCGGCTCAAGCAGGCTGGTGCTTCGCTTCGACTAGAACACAGGAACAACGATAATGAATACTGGTCTGAAATCTTCATTAGTGATAATGATGAGAGTGTCCTTATTAACAATACTTGAAGTTGATTATCGTGTTCCACCTCCTTTTTTTTCTTTCATTGCCATATGATTATTTTTTTTCCTCGCTGTCTCATTGAAAATGACTAAGAATGCTGAATTTTTCTTTACGTTTTTTTTCTTTCATCTTGTTTCTTATATTTTTTTCTTTTGTTTTTTCTATAGTACAGTTTTCCCCCATTTCACATGTTCTCCCTGTTTTGTGTGTTAGTTTTAGTTCTGAAAAATGCAGTTCAAGTTTCTGGCGTATACATTTTTTTTCAGTGAACCACGAGTGCCAGTCGGGATATTGGTTTCATTTTCTCCTGCTTCGTGCCCTCGGAGTGCAAGTCCAGTTCCACACCATGCCCACACAATTTTTCGTAAGTTATGTTAATTAATTGTTCTCAGTCTGGCCACAGGGATTCCGCCGGGATGATTTCTTACCTTAAAGTTCTTGAGAAAAGCCCCCTAGATTTATTGGAATTATTAAATAGTTCAGAAGGAGTTCTACCGAATAAATGTGATATTGGGATTAGTAACTTAGTTAATTGTAGATATAGTTCAACTCTGGGTAAGGTTTCAAAACGATCTGATTGTCTACGGACTCTACACCTTAACATCCAAGGCCTTTCGTCATCTCTGGATCAGCTAAAACTTATATGCGAAGATTCTTCACGTCCCGACGTTTTAGGCATTTGCGAAACGTTTGTTACAGAGGATTTATTACTGGAACTACCTGGATACAACTGCGAAAAAATACATAGGAAAAAGTTGAGTAAAGGAGGATCGGCACTGTATATCTCCGACGCGATTCCATACACGGTCCGACACGATCTCCAACATTGAAGGAGTTTTAGAATCACTTTTTGTTGAAATTAATCCTGGTAAATCTGGTACTTTGATCATTGGAGAGGTATATCGTTCCCCTACTAGCTCTTCGGTGACTTTTCTGCAGATCCTTCGTGAAATCCTTGAAGCTATACAGAACCAGCCATGCGAAACGATTGTCATGGGTGATTTCAACGTCAATCTCCTAGACTACGAGGGTTCGTTTCCTGCAGACTTCTTATCCGATATGCTTGCATCAGGACTACTACCATCAGTCACTATACCCACAAGGGTTACTGAGAAATCAGCAACTCTGATTGATAATATATTTTCGTCAATGACATTTCAGAATAGTTTCGTTATTGTTAGTGATATATCTGACCATTTCCCAGTTTTATCAGATCTTTTGTTGCCGAATATGAAGGGTCCACGGTCTAGCCGCTCAACATCGCCTTACTTCGTTACGGAAAAGAACCTTGAAGCTTTAAAGACTAAACTGCAAGAATGTTCATGGGAATTTATAGATGAAAAAGATGACTTGGACTCTAGTTTTGACAAATTTTACTCTAAAATAAAAGATTGTTTTATAGAATGCTGCACCAGAAGACCTTCTAATCAGCCTCGAAGAAAAAATGAACCTTTTAACCGTTGGATGACAGAAGGACTTCTGATAAGCTCCAGTCGCAAACTCTACTTATAGAAACGATACAAAAGTTCTCCTACAGCTCGTCACCTACAAGAATTCAAAACTTACAAGAATTTATTCAAATCATTGATTCGCAGAGCGAAAAGCTCGTATTATGCGTCAAAGTTTCTGGAGTGCAAAACGGACATGAGAAAAACTTGGAAAGTCATCAATTCTGTCATTAGACCATCATCTCATAGTCCTGACATTCCAACGAAGCTTGATATTGACGGGGTACTGATCGAGGGCCCTTGTGAGATTAAGAACTCTCTTGCGTCATATTTTGCTTCAATTGGCGAAAAGACTGTCAAGGGACTTGGTGGAAGCGCGATTTCCCTCGCACAAGATCAACATCTCCAGTTCATTGGACCCCCTTGCCTTAAATCTATTGTTATAAAGCTTGTATTGGAATCGGAGGTGGCAAGACACATTCAAGGTTTAAAAGTTGCATCACCATCCGGCCCAGACTACATATCAACTAAAGCTGTGCAAGCTATATTTCCTTCAATTCTGGGCCCTATAACAAAGCTTTTTAATATGTCGTTTGAAAAAGGAAAGTTTCCTAGGTCTCTAAAAACTGCGAGAGTGATAGCTCTGTTTAAGGGTGGGAACAAAAGTGACCCGTCAAATTACCGACCAATTTCCCTTCTTTCAGTGTTTTCAAAAATATTTGAAAAGCCGATGCTTTTCAAATATGAAAAAAGGCTCACAAGGTTTTTACAATCTAATGAGTTTTTGCACAGTCATCAGTTCGGATTTCGATCGAAACATACTACGGAGCAAGCATGCACTACACTCATCAGTTTTCTTCATACCGCTTTAGATTCTGGAAAAATACCAGCCGCTATTTTCCTTGATGTGCGGAAAGCTTTTGATGGTCTTACTCATAAGATCCTTCTTGATAAACTGTCTCATATAGGAATACGAGGTTCAGCCCTATCATGGTTCCGTTCTTGTTTACACGATAGATCGATTTCCATGGACCCTGACTCACTAAAGTCCATTGGTGTAGACTATGGGGTACCACAAGGATCGATTCTTGGTCCTACTCTGTTTTAATATATATCAACGATTTATTTAGAGCGGTAAAGAACGCGATTCCTTCTGCGTGTTGTACTCTATGTCACGAAAAGGAAAATACGGTGGCATCTTCTGATATTCTGCCATCCCCTCATGAAGATTTAGTTGCCTTCGCTGACGACAGCAATATCCTATGTGCTGAAGCCACAGAAAAAGCTTTAAAAGTTAAACTTCACATGCTTATGGAGCGGTCTTACCACTGGTTTGATACTAACCGACTTGCTTTAAATGTCGCTAAATCACAATTTCTCATATTTTCTAGAACTGGTAAGGTATGCTCATCCTTATCAACTATATCTACCTCGAGAGGACCTTTGTCTCGACCTAACGTAAGACACGTGCGTTTCCTAGGAATTTTGTTGAATGAGAATCTTTCTTTTAGATACCATATCAAGATAGTCCAAGCAAAAATATCACGTAATCTTGGGATTATTCGGAAACTTAAACACATCTTTCCTGGATCTATTCTTTGGACCCTGTATTTTTCACTCATTCAGTCGTATTTAACTCACTGCAACTCGATTTGAATGTCTACTTTCCAGTCTGCTCCATCCGATTAAAGTAATTCATCAAGAGGCTCGCCAGTTAGTTAACGAATTTAATAAAGGTCATCGAAAGGTGCTCTTGAATACTTATGCACTCTATGTTGTCTCTTGCTCTTCAATGATTTTCAAGTATATTCATGGTGAATTGCCTCGCTGTTTCAATTCTTTCTTTTCCGATTTAGTTAATTCAAGGAGCTCTTATGATCTCCGCAATAAAGACCACCTACTATTACCTCAAACTAAGACTGTCAGATCAGATTTTAGTCCCAGAATAGCATGTAGTAAAGTATGGAACAGTCTCCCTGATAATGTCCGTAACATTCATTCGTTTGATGCCTTTAAAACCCAACTAAAAATATTTTTGGTTGATAAATATAATGAGGAATAAATTTGAAAATAAATTTATTTTTGAATTGGTTTGAATTAATATTGTTATTTGTTTGATATTATGATGAATAATGAAGGTAGGGCGACATCCCTAGCTGCTAGGCTTGAGCACGTTTATTTATTTAATTTTAATTTTTGTGGTTTTGTGTTGGTGGGAGATGTGTGGATTTGGATTTGGATTTCGAGGACGAAGTGGTAAGTAAAAATAACACAAAGTTATTTAATTGGATTTCTTGTTTTTTTTTAAGAAGAGACTCTTTATTTGGTATTTATTTTTGTTTTAACTCGTATGTAACGGGCCATGGAGCCTTGTAGGGGTAGAGAGTTATTGTTGTCCATTTATTTTTGATGTTAATAAACTGAACTGGACTGAACTGAATTCAGGGGTGAAATACCCTGACTCGAGTGAGCTTGATTGCTTGCTTTTAAACTTAATATGTCTCTTGAAGATCGATCCAATCGTTGTAATCGTCTGAAATTATGTTATTTTCATGTAATTTATCGGTAATAATATTTGTATTTTTATCTTCTGCTTCAACGATTGGAGCATTCAACCTTTCAGCATGGTCACGAAATTCCGCTTTGCTCTAACGAACTTTCTTGACCCATTTTTTTTTAATTTCTCTATTTTTCACTATACTCGCTAATAATTTATTCAACTTTATAGGATTCATTTATAGAATGAAAGTTTTTAATGAATAACTTTCGAGAGTCCTTTTTCGTAAAAACCACCAATAATGAGTTCACCAGTTTTATCTGACAGTTCATACCTTATAGGGGTGTATGTTTCACTTCTATTATTTGAAACGCTTCAGTTGTATAATTTGGTAGGTAACCTTTATCAAAAACCTATAAATTAAAATAAATTATTGTAGACCTTGTTTTCATTTCCTTTTTTACTCGATTCTACTGGTTTCATTTTGATGGATCGATGATAAGAATTGTTATAATTGTCAACGAAAGAGGGTAATATATCTAGCCAACGTTTTGTGATGTAATAAGTAAATATTGCCATATTTTTTTCTTTGATTGTTCTATTAAACCGTTCAACAGTTTTTGCTTTTCAATTCACTTTCAGATGAGAACCAATGAATTCCATGATTCTTAAAAATTACTTGAACGTCTTTCATAACATGTTCTTTACCTTTATCTGTTTGTAATTTTTTAAGTTTCCTATTTTTAAATGAACCCGTAAAAGAATAATAATGTTCTTACCAGTTTTACCTTTGAAGGAATACACCAAGCATATTTACTAATACAATCGATGACTGTAAAAATATAATTAAAATTATTATTTTCATTTTTATATTGCTGCATATCAACCAAATCTGCTTGCCACTGGTCATTGATACTATGAATGTAAACGTTTTTTCTTTTAATATTTGATAATATGGATGGTGTATAGAATAACTTTTTTGATTTTGCAACACTTCTTTGATTTTTTTGATGCAGTAAAACCATTTTCTTTTAATTTTCTATTTAAATCATCAATCCATGAAAAGTTTGAATAATAGAATTCTAAACGTTCGTTTTCTCCGTTACTCTTGCCAGGACAAATACCACTTACTTTTATACAGGGTTTTTGCTCATTGCTTCCTTTTTTTAAAACAATTTTTCGTGCAACCACAAAATGTACAAATACCTTTAATCATTGGCACTTCATGGGTTTTTTAAACTCTCCGAGTTAAAGACTCGCTTGCAGTAATCGTTTTACATCACATTCAATAAAACTGTATTTCTTACAGATTTAAATTATTAAAAAAATTTAAATTGTTAAATATACTAATAAACACTAACAGACTACTGCGTTCTCAGGAAAGTCTGAAGAGTAGTAAATAGTAAGCAATACAATTCCTCAGGCTTGACTGTTTTCTTAGATTTTGAGTTTCATTTAATAAAATCAGCTCCTAATAAATGGAACTGATTTTAGAACACATTTTGACTCTTTTGTTAGAGATTTAAAAAATAGAATGAATGATAGAAATGGTTACATGATAGAAATACTTACAGAATTCAATTTATAATACTTGTAACATTTTATTCTCAGAAGGATAATGAAGAATCCGAACCTTTTCATTAGCATAGCTACTCTTAGATTTTTAATAAAAATAGTGGCATCAAACAAAGTCAACTTAATAGTAACCACAGGAATATACACACACTAGTCATAGAGAATACACCCAGATCGGGCTTACAATTTTAAAAAGTTGATGGAATCGATTGTCGAATGACAAGATTACCAAATTAAATTGGAGGTACTTATAAAAAATTCCTTGAATTTGTAAAAAAAACAAGGCTGTATAAATATAAAAAATAATGATGACAAATGTTTTCTTTGGTCAATACCCTCTTTATTTCATCCAGCTACAAACTATATAGACAGACTATCAAACTATCACAAATATGAAAATGTATTCGACTTTAAAGAGATTACTAATTTTCCAATTGATATTCAAGATATTTATAAATTTGAAAACAAATATAATGTTAAAATTTATTTATTTAAAATAAGTGAAAATAAAATGGCTAAAGCTGAAGATCATCAGTGAAACTGCTACACATGTGATTAATTTACTCTGTTTTGATAATCATTATATCTAATTAATGATTTAAGTAGATTATTGAAAACTCAAATTACTAAACATAAATCGAAAATGTATCGTTGTACCTACTTTGGAAGACATTTCACAGATGACAAAAGAGTTTTAAAAAACATTCTAAAAAGGATAACTGTAAATATCCCGACATCATTATACCAAAAATAGGATCTAAAATTGAATTTAAAAATAAAGCTAAACAAATGAATGTATCTTACTTGTCCTGTGGTGGCGCAGTGGGTTTGACCTTAGCTTGGTAATACGGGACCCAGAGATCGAATCTTGCTGCAGGAATGCACTGCAGGGCCGACGCAGGGACCTTAGTAGTCAAGAAGCGTCGTTAATCCGATACAATACAATGTATCTTACTGCATTATAGCTTATTTTGAATAATATAATAAAGAATTTAATCAAAGAAAGGTAAAAATACAATTAAAGTAGCAGAGCAAAAGCCATTTGCTTATGGATTCCAAGTATGTTGTTCTTTTGATACAACACAAAATAAATATTACGAATATTCTGGTGAAGATTCTAGCGGGCATTTGTGATTACCATAACAGAAGTGTGTGCGGAAATAGCCAATGAGTGTGAAAATAGATAGAGACATCATGGTTTTACACAAGAACAAGTAAAAATGGGAACAATACTATTAAAAGTACTATTAATACTACTGTCATATTTGTGAAAAGGACATAGCAGATAATAATTTTCATTTACATCACAACCATATGACTGGTAATATACATGGATTTACTCATTCAGAATGTAATTAAAACTTCAGAATTCTTACATTTGCTTATTATTATGCATAATCTCTCAAAATATGACTCTCACTTATTTCTTAGAGAAGTAGTACCTGATAACGGTATTTTTCATTCGGCGGAGAGTTTTATATCATTTTATAAAACAATAACTCTCAGTGAAACCCAATACGAAATGTATTTCATAGATTCACCCTGTTTTGTGGCTTCATCATTAGGTCGGCTTTCTGAAAATTTAGCTAAATGTGAATGTAAAACAAATTGCAACTGTTTAAGAACTAATTTCAATTAAACTTCTGATGTATTAAATAATTCAAACAAATAATAAAGAAAGGAAAATATCCCTATGAATATATTGATAGGTATAAAAAAATAAATGATACAAAATAACCTCCAATAGACAAGTTTTATTGAAGATTAACAGGGAATAATATTTCTGAAGAAGAAAATGTATGAGCGAAATGTATATGGAAATTATTTAAATGTAATTCAATATTAGATTACGCCAAATTATCCCTAAAAAGTAATGTTTTAATTTTATCAGATGTTGAAAAATTTTGGAAATTTATGTTTAACAATTATAAACTAGATCCACTGCACTTCTTTTCAGCACCAGAATTAACATGGGAAGCGTTTCTCAAACACTCTAAAGCTGAAATTCAATTATGTTCTGGCAAAGATATGTATACCTTTATTGAAAGAAGGAATAAGAGGGGGTGTATCTCAGTGTATGAAATGGTATTCTAAACTAAATACTAAGTAAATGAATACCCGTCCATCTTAATGAAGACAACAGCTCAGACTATCACCGACAATTAAAATTTTATATTCAGTCAGAAATGAATAAGGATTGTATAGGATCCATTCACGAAGTTAATTTAAGATATCCAAGAAATTTAACAATTTACATAAAGATTTACCTCTAGCTTCTGAACATTTTCAATATAAATTGAGTACAATTTTAAATAACAAAATAAATTATGCTGTGTGTTATTTGAATTTCGAATTTTATTTAAAACATAGCTTAGTTTTGAAAAAGTACATGTAATATTAGCATTTACTTAATCACTCCATTTAAAAGAATATGTCAATCATAATACTAAATTAAGACAAAAGGGAACAAATGATTTCGAGAAAGATTTTTTTAAACTTTTGAACAATTTTTGTTTTGGGAAAACCATGGAAAATGTTAGATAAAGAGCTAGTATTGAAATAATCACTAGTGATGAACAAAGACGAAAAATACATAAAAATCAGTACTTTAGATCGGAAATAATCTTTAGCGAGAATTTCTCGGTCGCCAGAATGGCCAAGTCAAAAATAAATCATGATAAGCCTATTTATATTGGTTTTGATGCATTAGAGTTATCTAAGTTGCTGATGTATGAATTTCATTAGGAATACATGAAACCAAAATCTAGTGAACACTTTGACTTATGTTACATGGATACGGATAGTTTCTTTTATGATATTCGAAAGGAAGATTTCTATGAAGACATTAAAGCTGACCTCCAAGAAAAATATGATACTTCATATTATAAAGAAGATAACCCTTACAACTTCCCTACCGTCAATAAAAAAGTGATAGATATGATGAAGGATGAATTATCTGGAACAACAATGTCCGAGTTTGTAGGTTTAAGGTCTAAAGTATATGCTTATTTAAATGAAGGTGACAATAAAACCAAAGCAAAGAAAAAATTTAAGGGTATCAAAGGGAATATCTTTAAAGATAAAATAACATTACAGAATTATAAAGATGTATTATTCGGAAAAGTGGAAAGCTTATCAGAAACTCAGAATACTTTAAGAGCAAACAAACATAGAATATTCTTAGAAAAACAAAATAAAAAAGCTTTAGACCTTAATGACACTAAAAGAAAGGTTTTAAAAATAAAGTGAACACGGTACCCTGGGGATTTAATCCCTTGAAGCTATAAGCTATAATCCACTAAGTTCAGCTATTAGCTATAAGTTTCAAAGCTATAAGCCTCATAGTTGAAGTTTGAAGCTCTTACTAAAGTATATGAATACTAGCTGTTGGGGCTAGTTATGCATTCTAATCCTTCCTAAACGAGAAAATACATTTAAAAGATTTTTAATTTTCTAAATTTGATAAATAAAAACTATTAAAACTCTAAGGAATATATATCAGTATATTTATGCTAAAACTAGCTGTTGGGGTGGCGCTTCGAGACCCCAACTCCTAGTTGGTGGGGTGCTTCCCTGTGTCCCGATCGTCATGTGTGTCCCGGTATCCCAGTCTGCAATCTCTCTTTGAGTGTCCCGGTCGTCATTTATATTCCCTCTGTCCCGGTGTCCCGGTCGTCATTTGTGTCCCGGTCTGTAATTTCTCTTTGAGTGTCCCGGTCGTCATTTATATTCCCTGTGTCCCGGTCGTCATTTGTGTCCCGGTGTCCCGGTCTGTAGTGTCATCTTATAATGACGTCATATACAAAGCCTTATATACTTATAATGACGTCAAATGCAAACACACAAACAAACAAACATGCATATATACAACTTATTTTTATATATATAGATACAGTTTCTTCTTTAGTTTTTTTTCTTTTTTAGTTTTTTCTTTTTTTTAGTTTCTTCTTTTTATTGATTTGTTTTCTTCAATTTGTCAATGTTCATTCTAACATTGACACTTGGAAAAATCTTTACGTGCCAAGCATGCTAAAGCTCCAACAATTTATATTAAACCTCAAAATTTTGGGTATCTGTTTTAAGGTTTTCGAATTACTTTAATCTATTGTCAAAATATATTGAAATATTTGTGCGATTCCCAGTTTTTTTAGTTGTTTCTTTTTTTTTAGTTTTTTAGCTTTTTTTTCTTTTTAGTTTTTTAGCTTTGTTATTTTTTTACGTTTTTTCTTTTTCGGTTTTTTCTTTTTTTAATTTTTTATTTTTTTTAGTTTTTTCTTTTTAGTTTTTTTTTAGTTTTTTACCATTTTTCTTTTTTCGAATTACTTTAATCTATTGTCAAAATATTTCGAAATATTTATACAATTTCCAGTTTTTACATTCTAGTTTGTTTTCTTTTATATATATATAGAAGATATAATCTGGCGTAACAGACAAAGTGTAACAGACGTAACAGACAGACAACTTATTTTTATATAGATAGATGGAAAGAATAACGATCGTTTTAATAATAAGCATTTGCTAGCACCTGAATGACCGTTTTTACTATTGATTTGTGGTAACTCCGAATGTGGTAAAACGAATTTACTTTTGATTCATGATTACCTATACTTTCAAAAAATTTATCTGGATGCTAAAGATCATGAAGAAGATAAATATCAAGATTTAATGATTAACCTGAATGTCTTGGAAGAAAAAACTGACATGTTTTTTTTGCGAGGTATGATAAAAGTGATATCATTGATGTAGATTATCTAGATCCCAAGGCTCAAAATTTTGTTATCTTGGACAATTTTGTTACAGAAAAGGTAAAAAAAATTAAAGATTCATTCGTGAGAGCTAGAAAACGAAATATATCAATAATCTACATTTCTGAGCACTATTTTGATACCCCTATAATTATACGATTAAACTATAACTATTTTGTATTCTTTAAGTGCTGTAATCCGAAAGAAATTGATAGAATCCGACAAAACCATGCATTTGACCTCAAAGAAGAAAAAATTGTCAACTACTTTAATGAGACAACAAGGAATCATCAATTTTTACTAATGATTTTAAGACAAATGATGGATATCTCAAGTACAGAAAGAACTTGGATATTCGCTTTATAAAATTTGCGTTAACTAAATGAACAAGGTTGGAAGCTTAGGAATTTAATAGTAAAAGTATGCAAGTAACGAAAACAGATTACTGGTTGATGATGGTAATCTTAATTCACAATTTAAACGATTAACTAATCGATTAACTAATGGAAATTATTTGTAATTATTTCAAGGGTGAAGTTGTTAACAAACAAATTCTTACAAAATCAGTATTTAAGTGATGAACTAAAATTTACCACTCACCTCACAATATATTGACTAGAGTTGATGACAAAAGACTATTAGTAGATTTACACTAAAAGTAATAAAAGAAGATATTAATGCAGAAAAGAGAATAATTAGAAATGTTTCAAGCCCCCAAAAATGGGGCAGATGTAGTTAATTTTTCAACTTTATTGGTATACCCGAAGGGCTTTATGCAGTTATCTGAACGTTTTCGAAAATGTTATAATAAATATACTAGAAAAAAATCCTGATGAAGCATTTCAAAAGAGAATGAAAGGAAGGTTGTATTAAAAACTAAGCCCATGAAGTTTTTTGAAGGTTACTACGAAAATCTGTACCTTGGAATTTTATCTATAAAAATAATTCATTAATAAATGGAAGAGTATACAATTTATTTATCAGAATATCAAAAAATCAAAAACTGTTTCGACTCAAAACAAAAATGTAAAGTACGATTAGCGCATACAAAACTGAATGATCGACAACCTGTTAAACTATTACTTCATAAAAGACAGGTGACTAAGATTGAAAAATATAAAAAATAAAATAAAGGATGAAATTTCGATCTATCCTTCAAACAGCTTCTTCAAAATTGTCCAAGATTACCGTTCTTATCTCTTCTGGGTGAATTTGAAATCTATAAAAAAGCTGACTTCAGTGAATACACCATTCATTTATCCCTTCTTCTAAAAGTAAAAATAAACAGATGTTTAAAAAAAAGAAAGTTGCCGAATTAGAATAAAAAATATTATTTTTGTTAAAGTACCTGTTAGATTATTGCTTAATAGAAAACAAGTTGATCAAATTGAGCAAGGAAAAATAACGAATAAAGATTTCTTTATAATTGTATTGTATCATCAACTATTTAAAAATTTTGGCTTACTTCTATTTTTAATACCATTTGCAGCTGCAATAGGTAATTCTGCTCTAACAAGTGGTGGATCTGCATCAGGTACGTATGCTGGCAAGAAATGCTGGCAAGTTTGACTCCTTCTCTTAATTCTTCTTTCTAAAACAGTAAAAAACTTTAGCGTAAAGAGCGGGGCGTTGATGAGGAAGCAGCCTCTTTCATATACGAAGTAATTTCTGTGCGTTTCAAGTTTTGATGTCACTCCTTACTTTCAGTTGAAAAAACTTGTTTTTTTTTATTTAATTTCTGAACGTTTTTGAATCAATGCATGTTTTGATTTTGGCTCTCCGCAGAGGAATAATCAAAACGAAATTTGCATATTTTTTTTTTTGGCTCAATGACTTTCTCATAATTTTGATCGAATGATTTTGAGAAGAAAAGAGCGGGGGACGAAGCCTAGTTGCCCCCCGATTTTTTGGTTAATTAAAAAGGCAATTAGAACTTTTAATTTTTTACGAATCTTTTTATTGGTAAAAGATTTACGTAACTTATAAATTAGCTTACGTAAAGAACGTTTGTATTCTCATGTTTTTATTACATATATGAGGGGATTCGCCCCATCGTCAGTACCTCGCTCTTTACACTAAAGCTTAAATTTTATCCCAATTCATTAAGAATGACCCCCTGAATCACAAAAGCCGTAGAATAAGTAGTTGAAATTACCGAAAATACTTTAGCGTAAAGAGCGAGGTATTAGAAGGAGGTGAGCCCCTCATATGGGTAATAATTTCTGTTTGTTTTAAGTTTTATTGCTGTTCCTTACTTCCAGCTGAAAAAGCTTTTTCACTTTTATTTTTTAATTGTTTTTTTTTTAAATAATGCTAGTAAATCCTGCTCTCCCTTCATGGAAATTTTCTTCTCCCATTACAAATTCTCGAAGGAAAGTTCCCCCAGCATATCCCCCTCTTCTCAACCCCTCCCCCAAACCAAAAAAATCCTCCTGAAAACGCCTGTATACTTCCCAATAACCATTACTATATGTAAGCACAGGTCAAAGTTTGTAACTTGTTGCCCCTTCCACGGGGACTGTGGGGGAGTAAATCTTCCCCAAAGACATAGTTATAAGGTTTTTCGACTACGCTGAATAAAATGGCTATCTCAGAATTTTGATCCGTTGACTTTGGGAAAATAATTAGCGTGGGAGGGGGCCTAGGTGCCCTCCAATTTTTTTGGTCACTTAAAAAGGGCACTAGAACTTTTCATTTCCGTTAGAATGAGCCCTCTTGCAACATTCTAGGACAACTGGGTCGATACGATCACCCCTGGGGAAAAAAAAAACAAACAAAAAAACAAATAAACACGCATCCGTGATCAGCCTTCTGGCAAAAAATGCAAAATTCCACATTTTTGTAGATAGGAGCTCGAAACTTCTACAGTAGAGTTCTCTGATACGCTGAATCTGATGGTGTGATTTTCGTTAAGATTCTATGACTTTTAGGGGGCGTTTCCCCCTATTTTCTAAAATAACGCAAATTTTCTCAGGCTCGTAACTTTTGATGGGTAAGACTAAACTTGATGAAACTTATATATTTAAAACCAGCATAAAAATGCGATTCTTTTGATGTAGCTATTGGTATCAAAATTCCATTTTTTAGAGTTTTGGTTACTATTGAGCCGGGTCGCTCCTTACTACAGTTCGTTACCACGAACTGTTTGAAAGAGAATTTTTACTCTCGTAATATAACGAACCGGATTTTATTAGCGCCTTTTACTACGTAGGATAAACAGATGGATGCATAAAACTTAAACGTAATTAAAAATAGACAAAATATTAAATTAAAAAAAGCTTTTGAAGGAAGTAAAGAGTTAAATTGAAACTTAAATCGAACAAGAATTAATATCAAACAAGAAATCGATAAAACTAGTACAAATAATGATTTTTTCCTATGCTTGTATTATTATAGGAAACTAGCGCTTTACTGAAAGCACAAAAGCTGATTATAAAAAACAAGAATATTGATTTACGAGTCAAAAGTGAGCGCATAGCCTGACAACAACAAACTAATTTATAATACTTTTCATCGTCTAACACCTGCTGTGGCATCAGTAACTGTCAATATACAATTACATTATCTTAATAATAAGCATGGAAATAAATATTATTTTAATAATGACAAAGTTACTGAACAGCAAAAATGATGTGTTGATATATCAGGTAGCATCTTTGTCTCACCACGTAAAATACCAATTTATAGTAATGTACTATTTTAAATTGTAAGAAACACGCTTTAGTATTGCTCAAAATAAAGAAAAAATAAATCGTAATATAAACTCCGGAATCCGATCATATATTTCTATTCGGCGGATAATTGCATGTTATGGTAAAAATTAAACAGCTTGTCTATAGTCCTAAAACAATCACGATGGCTTCAATTCGGACTAGACTGCAAAATAATCATGAACTATTCTTTTTAGAACCAAAATTATAGCAAATCATTGGACTTAGCCTCTTGTGCAGAAGCGATACCAAATTAAACGAAAAAAATAAAATAAAAAATAAAGCAACAATCCTAAAATGCTTTATTTTCATACTGTAAAAACTGTCTTTATCGGTTTGCTTTTACTGAACCAAAAACTCATACATTGTTTTGTGTTTTCAGTAAAGCTTTAGTTTCCTATAATCATAGAAACATAGGAAAATATCATCATCTAGCTTATTTTGATTAGTTCTATCGATTTACGTAAGATAGGCTGTGAGCAATAATTTTTTTTCGTCTAAAGTTTCAACTTCGCTCTTTACTTACTTCAGAAAAACTTTGTTTTTTTCTTAAATTACGCACAAAGACTGTTCTTAATTACAGGACTTTTCATGATTTTATTTATAATAGCTTTCCCCCAAAAACTATATAAAAGAAAAGCTAAAAGATGAACTAAAACCTGACATAAATAAACAGAAAATAAACCCATAAATTAAGTCAAACTTCGAATTAACTGAAAGTAAGGGAGTTTTGATTATAGTTAATTAACTTTTTGATCGTATGTCTTTTAAGATTTAAACTATGATGACATTGTCGAAAATTATGAGGAACAGGAAAATGAGGAGATGTATGCAAAAGAGGACGAATCTATTGAATATAGACCAAAATTTGTAATCCCCAAACAGTTCACAAAACGAAGACCAGTTAGAAACTTGGACGAAAACCTTAACGTAAGCCCGATACCATTTTTATTATTCTTATTCTTGTTAGGTTTTTAGTTTATATTGTACATGAATGCCAACAAGAAAAGGGGGAAGAGATAGAAGAAAATAATAGTTAATGGTAATATCCTTAGAAAAGACATCCACTAAAAGAGAAAAGGGTAACTATTGCAAAAAGAATGAAGAATGAAAACGAAGAGAAAGGTAGTTTGTCAGATGATATCAATCGAAAAATAAACATGTGATAACCACAAAACATTCGAAAGAAATTTTCAAGCAACAATGCTACTCGAGTCGACGATGCTGCTCATTTCATAAGTAAAATGTGTCTTCAAATGAAAATTAGCAAAAAAGTGATTGGTATAGAGTTTAGACCTAATGTGTTTTCAGTAAAAAGTATGCAATAACGCAGCTATAATTACGACCATTAGGATTTAAAGAATGGTAATATATAGTTTAGGTGATTTTTGCAAAACCAAAAAAATTTACTCTTGTCCACACTAACAGGACTTTCGAGATTAAACAATTTCAAAATAAAAGATAGAGACTTTTACATCTCTGATTTCTGTGTTAATTTCCAAGTCCTAAATAGGTGCCGGCACAGAATTCTGACCATTTTGTTTTGGAGAATTTATTTGAATAACTAATAGCAATGCTGCAGATGCGACTCAATCAATGAATGTATTACATCTGAAGGAGATAATAAGGAATGCAAAAACTCATTCCATAATGCACATAAATCTAGAAATATTAATGCTGAAGACATTAATATGGGATTCGAAAGAAAGAGTTGGATCTAAAATTACTCCAAATAAATACACTGTCTTGTTTTTTCAACTATTGCTTTCGTCGGACTTAAAATGGCACAATGCGTATAAGTCGCGTGAATATAATAATGCAAGGTGCATTGATACTATTATTATTAGTTGAAATACATAAATAAAAAAAAATTGTTACTGAAAGCAAATACAACGAATTGAGCCTTTTCGGTCTCAATTCGAATTCAAATATCAAACTCAGATTTGATATTTGGAAGAACCAATTATAAAATTAAAAAAAAATATTTTTAATATTTTCTATTGTAGATGTCTGATCTTTGGTGGACATGGATGCCAAACCAGACAAGTGTAATCATTTGAGAATTGAACATAAGATAAATAATTAATTCTTAAATTAATCATTGTCAAGATTGAATTAGACTGTCTTAAGTGAGGAGTTAATGCAGAAATAAAGTTAAATAAGTTTTTAAGCGTAAAACTACGAAAAATCACCTACACAAAATACGACAATATATATACAATATATACAAATGTATACGACAATATTTACACGACTATATATAAATGAAACAGCTTTTCAATCCATTTATTTGACTGATAATCGCTATACACACCCATCTAAAGTTCTATAATATAATTGTTATTATAATTTTGTCCAAGATATAAATTGTAAGCGAAAATCTTGATTCTTAAGAAAAATATGATTTTTTTTTGAAAATGTTCTTTTTTTAACCAATACAAAAGATTATGTCAATAAAAACAATAAAATTGATTAAGAAAAACTCTTACCGCTAAAGATTTTTTTAAGTAAAGAGCTACATAAAACTAAATACGATTAGATAGCTACAGTCAAATAGTTACTCAAACTTAAAACAAACATAAATCACTATCAATAAGTAAATGAAACCCAAAACACACAGAAATCATATTATTGTAAAATACAAGTTATATCGTTTTGGGTTTCATTTATTTATTGATAGTGATGTCCGTTATTATTGTACTTGAAGTATTGTTTTAATTCATTTCTGCTCATTTTTGGTTTAATTTAGCGCTTTGCTTTTCTTTGAAAAGCTTCTTTTGAGGCGAAAGGTTTTTTTTTATTTCATACTAATGAAAGACGTATCTTCACCCGTTAAAATTTTAAAGTTTCTTAAAAATTTCAAATCTTCCTTGCGGGCCTGTACTTTTATTTCCTTTTCTTATCATTCATTGTGAGGTATGGTCATTTTAGCCAATCTGACGTTTCCCACTCCGTGTCAAACATTCCTCAATAGTAATATTTTGTCGATTCTGATGTATGCATCCGATTTATGACACATTAATGCTGAGTAAGTGCGTAGGACCCCGGCCTTTGGAAATAAATGCCTCCGAAAAATCCTGAACATACATTGGCAAATCGAGTCTCAAACATTGCGATCCGAAAAATTAACAGTCAACTTCTTATTAATGGCATCATTTGCCAATATCGATGGCAATAACTAGGCCATATCTTGAGGATGACTGACCTTAGAACTCCCAAGGCAGCCTTCCAGTGGCAGTCTGTACGATCAGGTACAAGAGTTTACCCTGTCTGTGCTACACGACTGGGAAAATATATTTGTGATAATAGGAACCGCAAAGTGGATGCTCCTTGTCGATTCCCTGGATGCCTCTGGGGGCAAAAAAGAGTGAAAAGTCTAATATAAGGTGTGTTATCTTAAATTGATTAAATTAGTTCATTTAAAAAAAATAAAATTTAAAGCTAATTAAAGAATCCTAAATAAAAAAAATTGGCCCTTGTACAATTAAGCAGGTTTTTAAAATTTATTGGTTCTGTAACTTCCTCCCCCTATCCCGTCTAAAGGCCAGAGCGTGATTCTTCTTTACTTTTCTTCGAAAAAACTTTTTTGGAAACCTTTTTGAATTTATTTCTGTTTGTTTTTTAACTTATATAATTTATTATTGCTAAGTATTAAGTATATTTAGATTAATTGCGAAAATTGGGCCTAGTTTCCAGCTGAATCGGTGTTTTTTTATTTAATTTATTTTCATTGTGATTTGACCAACATCGATGGCAATAACTAGTCCATATCTTGAGAATGACTGACGTTAGAACCCCCAAGGCAGCCTTCCCGGGCAATCTACAGGATCAAGTACAAGAGTTTACCCTATCTCTGCTACACGACTGGGAAAATATATTTGTGGAAATAGGAACTGCGAAGTGGATACTTGTTGTCGATACCCTGGATGCCTAAGGAGGCAAAAAGGAGTGAAAAGTCTAATATGAGGTGTGTTATGTTAAATCGAGTAAATTAGTTCAATTCTTTTATATAAAATTTAAAGCTAATAAAAGAATCCTAAATAAAGAAAAACTCGGTCCTTGTATAATTAAGCAGGTTTTGTAAATTTATTGGTTCTGTAACTTCCCCCAACCCCCTCTAAAGGCCATAGCGTGATTCTTCTTTGCTTTTCTTCCAAAAAACGTTTTGAAAACCTATTTGAATGGAGTTCTGTTTGTTTTTTAATTTATATAATTCTATTACTGGTAAGTATTATGAAAATGCCGATTAATTAAGAAAATTGGGCCTAGTTTCCAGTTGAACCAGTGTTGTTTTTTATTAAATTTATTTTCAATGTGAATCGGGATCTCCTTGACCTGAAAAATTTCACATACAAGTTTCAGGCGAGCAAAAGACAAGTTTTTTGACTGATTTATAGGGGTCCAGTGCCCCAATTATTTTTTTTAAAAGCTGTTCTGAACAACAAGGTTTTTAGACCTTATCTTGAAGGAAACAAGATTTTCTTTAGTAGTGTTCCCAAAGGCTCTTCCACAACAGCCTAGGGGGTATACCTGAAGTTGCTAATCCCTCAAGACATTGGCATTGAATACACGCTCCTGTTTGTTACTTAATACTATAGGGAGGTTGTTGTTACGTAACAGGGAATGTTTTTTCTTCGATATCTCTTTGATTGTGCAAATGTTAAAAACCCTAAGGGTGTAGAAAAAATCCTCAGGGCCCGCAACTCGAGTGGAGAAGCTTCGGTTGTAAAAATTGATTTTACTCCAATGTTTATTTATGTAGACGACGTAATTTTGCGTGGAGGTCTACACGAGTCTTTCGTGTAAAATCAAGATTTCTTGGATTTTACGTAAAATTAGAAAAAAACCTACCAGGGGTAGGTAGGAATAACCCCCAGGGCCCACTAGTCAAGTGGGAGACTCTCGGTTGTAAAAACGATTATTGTCAGATGTTTACTTGATGACATATGTTTTTGGTTTGCACGAGCCTTTCTTTTGATTTTCATTTTCGTTGTTAGTAACAGACAAAAGCATTCCGTTATATATTGATTTTTCAACATAAACAAAGGGGTCCTGCTATGCAACAAACAGCGCTGTGCAATATATTGTTATTCTCATAGCGGGTAATTGACCGGGTAATTCTCTTTTTCTTCTGCGGGCTATAAAACCGGATTTAAACGTGGAGAACTATCAGTGTAACTTTCGAGATGAACGGTGCACCACGATTTTTATTATATGGATTTGGCCAGAGCCTATTTTCAGGTAAGATTCTATGCATATTAAGAATAGCCTTCTCCCCTCCCCCAAAAATAGGGTGAGACTATATTCAAATTAGAACTGATATAATTCTCTATATAAAAATAAAAACTAAAACCTTCGGTGATATAATAACCTTATTTTCTCGTTCAATTCATCAAACCTCCCAAAAAGTTTTATTGGGAACAAATATGTGTTAAATCGATTAAAGGAATATGGTCAAATATCAAAAGATAATTCTAAATCATTTTTGGAAAATAACAGCACACAAATTGGGATGATGATTCGATATTACAAAGTAGCAAGCAAAGGCTTCTTAATAACAGTTTATCACCTGTTAGTCTAAAAACAGATAGTTGACACTCCACAACATGTTAACGTTCAAAATGGTCCAGGTTTTGAGATGTGTTTATGAGAATTTACTTGAAATGGGAATTTTAAGCTCCCCCCACCAAAATTGCTTGAGTTACTGGACTTCAAAAGAATCTAGCGACAGAGTATTTACAGAGTGAACCAAGTTAAACTATTCATCGAAATCATAGAGTTCGTGGTAGTCATTTTCTAAAACAAAAACCTTTTCCCGTTGTATATATTACATGCCGATCTTTTTACGCTAGACTAGGCTCAAATGTATCGCAATTGACCCTACAAGTATATTTTACTCGCAATCCGTGTTTTTAGTCGCAATGCATATGCCATTTCATTGCGGTCTAAGAGAGGTGATGAAGTCGCGAGTTCTATTGAATCCATCTTTGAACAAGATTGCTCTAGGAAAATTCAGACAGATCGAGGTACTGAAGTTTTCAATCCACGTGTAAAAAAAAGTTTTTACTGAAATATAATACAATGCTCTATCATAGCCATTGTCCAATAAAGGCGGCATTGGCAGAACGATTGAGAAGAACTATTTGACTTTTAATCTCGAGATATTGTACGTTGAAAATACTGCTACTTCTGTTCATGATTTAGATAAAAATCATGTTGATTTATAATCAACGTCCTCATCAATCCCTGTTTAATCATAGTCCTCTTGAAGTTCATCACTGTAACAATACACCTGAAAATTTTCTCGAACAATATCCCAATGAAGGGAGGCATGTGAAAAAGAAGAAATTTCATGTTTGTGATACAGCTCGAATCAGTCGAACCAGTAATATTTTTGAAAAAGGGAATTACTTGTAGTCCAATAAACTTTTTAAAGTCTCAAAAGTCTTAGACACTTAACCTGTAACATATCGTGTACATTATATGAAAGATGGTGAGATTCTTGGTGGTTTTTACGAGTATGAATTACAAAAAGCGAAAACCTCTGGAACTCTTTAAGTTCGAAAGATACTAAAGAATCGAACTCGCAAGAGCAAGAGACCGTTGCTTGTTCGCTCGCTAGGATACAACTCTGATTTTAATTCTTGAATTTTTGCTGAAGATGTTCACAATGCCCAATGATTTCCGTGTGATATTCATGTACAATATCTCCGATGCCCTTTATGATTAATCTAGTAAAACAAGTTATATTTGGACAAATCCTTCCTTCACCATCAAATTCGAAGGAAAGTGTGAAGTTGTTCTTGTTGATTATATTCTCAAAAGTCCATATGATATCCTGAGAAAAGATCGTACATATGATGTAAAAGTTAGACCAAACGATTGGCCAGTGTATGGTGAGGAAGAGGAATGGATAAAATCCCTTAATTCTGATTTATATCGACATCTGACTCTAAAATATAAAGGATATGGTAGCATGAATCACTTATGTCGTGCAATCAATTGAAAATTATCTGTTTGTAAGAACGATGCATTCCACTTTAACTATTCAATGGAACATAATAGGGTTTACATTAGCTCCCCCATTGAGAATCAAATGATTCATACCAACGATAATCTGAGAGATGTTCTTGGTTTTGAAATTAATATAATCAATGGTAAAAGTGCTGGTACTGTCAGTGGGATGGAACGTGTTATTTGTAAAGACTCTTCACCTGGGTTCTCATCGGTCAATTGTATATTTCTTTGAGACATCGAGAGTCGGTAATACTAATGTCCCCCTCCTATGTTTTCTCAAACGAAAAACTACTAACCAACACATTCACCACTACGACATTAAGCATCTGTAATATATTCCTGTAAACACTTCATATTTGAAACTCTGGTCAGTTAACATTAAGAAGTGAATTAGACGATCCTTTAGCAATAACCAAAGATTTGTCTTTGATTACATGTCATTTTGATCCCATCTAGTGAGATGGCTAATAGAATAAGTACTTTTTTTTGTTCTGATATTGATTGCTGTGCTTGCATTCTTAGACCACGACATTTTGGTCATGGAATAGACTATTTCAATGTCGGGTTACAGTCTTGGCCATTGGTTTGCCAAGCTGTTTTGCTCTACTCTACTCCTGGCTAAAAAAGGTTTTGATCCGGTTGTCGCTGATTTTTTTCCTCTACACTACATGATTGGGGCTCTGAGAAGGATTTCAAAGAAACTTTCACATTTCCCAAGTCCAACTCACGACCCCTCTGCGATCGATTAAAATCATAATAAAGCAGGATAGGTTTAAAAAGGGCAAGAAATACTTCACCAGTCACCAGTCTTTGCTGATGTCAGAAGCGAAAATCGTCAGTTTTGTTAGAGAAGAAAAAGAAAACAATAGTAAAAATTAGATCGAAAAATGATCTGTTTTTTCCTAGAAATCGCATATTTACCACAAAAAGATTCTCATCATTCTGTCACATGATCATTGAATCTTTACAATGCAGAAAAGTCGATGTGTGTATAAAACATGGTTACTATGAACAATTCTACCAGAAACAACTGCTTTCTGCAAACTTACATTTTCAAATTTATTCCTGTGAAGACTATCTCATAGATCTAACTTCTAAATTTATAGATTTGCATTTGACTGTAAAAAATCTAATAATTGAAAGCCAAGTACTGCCGAGGGGTTATTCTATGAAAATTATGTACTACACAATTTGTTTAGATGATTAAGTGTTTACGTAAATTAAACTTTAGTGAGTACAAGCAACAATCCTTCAAACTGTGCAATTTAACTGCAATTCATCTTCATGAGTCCAATGTCTTTAAGAATTTGAGAGGCATAGGCATCAAATGTGAATCTAAAACGGAAACTGACACTTCCAGTTTACGTAAACAGACTAAAAGTAATGATTTACACTTGGTTGGGAAAATAAATCATGAAATATTTAATATACCTCAATGGATGACTCCCAATGCTAAGATTGATATAAAGTTACACCTTGTCCTGTCTAATTTTATTTTGCGAAAGATACTTGCCACTGCACCTGATGCAACAGTTTCTCTCACTTTGGCAATACTTCATGTACGAAAACAACAGATTTTGAGTTCTGTTCCTTTGGCAATTGTAAAATTAAGAGCTAGTGGAAATAATATTTGACTGCTCGTTCTACACACAGTTATGAAGCAACGACATATTTCCACGGGTTGACGTACCTACATCGACTCTTCTTTTATCGATGGCAAAATTCCCTCAAAACTTGCTTTGGCTTTTTAAAAAAATGCTAGTACAATTGGATCATGGTTTTATTTCCCACACTAATTTGAAATGTTTGGACTTTCATCTCTTGTATGTAAAGTAAATAGACCACTCTACAATTTATCCTATGATAAATCCTGCAGGACCCTATATGAATTGACAATGCAATCTCTAAATCGAGAGTTCAACTAGTAGAAAATGGTATAACCGATACAGTGTTACCAAAACTCATGGTATCATTGTATTGGATTTGTCTGGTAGTCAAGATATGAGTATTGTCCGAATGGGCACTGTACGTTTAGAGTGTACCTTTGCCGAGTCGTCGGTAGAGAATATATCATTAATCTCTGTAAGTAAATTTGAAACCTATTGGGAAATTACTCCTGATGAAAGTGTTCTATTAGACTTGGCACTATGAGCACATTTCAAATAATTACTGTGTTCAACTTGGATCCGTACATGTCCAGATATAAAACGTATTGCATACCCTCGGATTTCCTTGAACTTATTCATAATGATAGTGATAGCATTATCTTTGCTAATAGTAGCCTGTTAACTGTAAAGGCAGGTCATCTCTGTGCATCTTTAAAACAGCGACGAATATTAAATTTTTTGATCCTCTTCGGCTGCCGTATGTATTCTACAAGCCCCACATCAAAGAAACTTTTTGAGAAAAATGTGAAATCTATTGTCCAAAATCTGATACGGGTACAAGATATATCAACTAAAGCTGGGGTTTTCAGGCGCTACCATATTTTATTTTTCGATGTCTTCGCAATACTTACGGTGAATTTCTCAGTATTTATGTAGACAATCCTCAATTGAACAATTTTGAAGTTGAAAAATACCCTTTCCTACCTGAATAATATACATTTCAGTGCTCTTAGAGTAAAGTACTTTAAAATTTTTGTGAGTTTGTTTATTATTAAAAAGTGTATGTGCAATAAAAGTATCCATTCTTTAGATTTTTTCTTCCACGTACAGGTTACCATCGACAACGATAAATGATGGCAGCTTGCCAGGATTCAGCTTGTTCCCATCTTGGCATGCAAAGTCAGGGCCACATTCTTACAATACAATGTAACTTTACTTTTATTGTATCTCTTTGTAAGTAATATTATTCTGATTCATATTGTAAAATTCATTTGTTTCAATTTGCTTATTTGAAGCAATGTCACACACGAGATTCTCATATGAAGAATCACTTTTTGTTACCGCCAAATAACAATCAGTAGCTTTAAAATCATAGTAGACAGTATATTCACAGCGATGTCGTAAAACCCAGACTCCCTTGTTATTCCAACAATTGAACCATAGACCTGGTTCTTCCTCCCAAAATTGTTTAAAACCACGACGATACAGGCTCTAAAAAATAAACTAAAATCAGGTTTCGGGTTTTTTGCAATCATACCAAGGTAAATATTTTCCCATTGATCACATTTATCATAGTGACAATTGGAGCATAGGAAACCTCTAGTGTTAGAGTCACAAACATCTTCAAGATAGGAATTGCAGTCTTTAATTTGCACTGCATATCCTCTTTGCAATTTGCACTGATTACATTATCTACACTTTCATCATAGTCATCTGCAATAGTACAATTCTCACAGGATGACCAGCCCATCAGTGCATACAAACATGGTGGACATGTTTAGAATATTTCTCACTATTGACTGTCTCAATTCCAAAAAAACTGACTTGCGAACGAAAAAATGAATATACGTTTTATTTAAGGGAGGAGTCATCGATTAACGTCACAAAGCCCGTAAATAAGCCCAAAGCTCAATAAATAGAACAGGATTTCTGACTTATTTACTGTTATGATTGGGTCTTCTTAGTGTCCAAAAGTAAATCCGTAATATCATTTTGTTTTGTTTCAATCAGTATGTCAATTAATTGAGTAAGAGCATCTGGCCCACGACGTAAGTCTCATGCAGTAGTCCAAAGATGGAGAACAATTTTTCATTATATCTTCAAGCATTCTTTGAGCGAATATTTTCCTTTGAAGAGATAATTCTTGAAAATGATCATTTAGAATTAAATATTTTTGTGAAGTCACAAGATTCCGCATGACTTTTTGTTTCTCAAATCATATCACTTTTAATCCTGACACTCTTACTGTCGACTATAGACTAACAAAGCTAATGAATGAAGGTTCTTTGTACTTTCTTATCTCCAGTAAAATATCCAACAAAATAAAAAACATTTTCAAAAATGGAAAAGTAACAAACTCACTCCTTTTTTATATATTGATCCAGATCATTTTCTTCAATATATTTCACTAACGCATTTATTCCATCTTTTAGTCTTTGTATATGCGTTATATTCACTTTTGATGCAAAACATAACTATTCTTCCAACTTGAATTTGTTCAATGATATCACCTATCTTGTAAATATCTAATCTTATTCAAGGGTTAGCCGACAACCCCTTGTAATTTCTAGTGCTATGTTAGGTGCTTTAGGTTTCATTTCACTGCTGCTAGTGCCGTCCACATTACCAAAGCTGCTAATGCCAAACATCCATTACTAAAGAATACGCTATGAACTATATCCACAATGATGACGCACTGAACTCTTTCTATACTGAGGTAAATGGTCCGTAAGCTCTAACAAAACAAGTGTCGCTGACGCTCAAAATCTGTTTTTGCTGAAATTATGAAGGTCCCTTGGAACCAAAACAAGTCATGCGAAGTTACGTCATCTACGTAAGTAAACATTGTACTAAGATCATTTTTTTTATAGCTAGGGTTTCCTCTCTTGACTCGTGGGCCTTGAGGGTATATCCTACGTCCCTTAGGTTTTTAAACAATTACATAATAACCAAGGAATTCTTGAAGAAAACATTTACATAAGTAAACAATTATGTAACAGCCAAAGCAAACCTTTAAGGTAATAACCTGGTTTGCATAATCAGTAACACATGTTAGTTTCTAAAGACTAAGAACTGCTTGCAATGGCGCTCGATCCTGGAACCCCCACACTACTTTCTTTTTCTTTTCTTAAATTAGGATCCCTTTGGCTCAAGGGATTAAAAATACTAGTTTTGAGTTTACTAGAAAGACAAATTTTGGTCCCCATTTTTGAAAGGGAATTGTCCTAATTTTTATTAGATTCTTCTTTACCTTGGTACTTGGGGCTAAAAGCCTCGAGCTGATTAGAGACAGCAAAGTCTTCAGCCTATTTCCGAGTCTTTTAAAACCCTCTTCCTGCAAACGATTTGTAGTCCCCCTTAGCTCTGGCACCGATTCTTGAAAGTTTTAAACCAATCGGGAAAAAAAAGGAGTTTTCGGACTGCAATTGTGAGGCTTTTCGTGCCACCAAAGGAAAATTGGCTTCTAAATTAGGGCGCATTTGGTCAGGGATTTAAGATTTCAAGTTTTTAAGTTGTTTAGAAAAAAAAGTTATTGGGATTTTTATGGCCCTGTTTTGTAGCAAAGTGATTTTTTTTCCTGTAAATAATGTTCATTTTGATCCAAGGAATTTCTGATACAAGTTTCAAGCAATCGAAAAAAATGTTTTTTGGTTCCAGCTTTTTGGGGCCTTTAAAGCAAATTCAATCCCCTGTTTTGCTATGGGGCTTGGACAGTGGCCGTCCTAGCCGAGTGGATTGGTGCGCTAGATGTAAGATCCTTTTTCTGAGACGGTGAGGGTTCGAATCCTAGTGTTCCCAGTTATTTGGTTTGGGACGGGGGTCAGTGGCGTGACTCTGTAAGCTCAGCCAGAGTTGACCCAGCTCTAACTGGGTACCCGGAGAAATCTTAGGAAAATAAACAAGAAGGGTGTGCAAAAGCACAGACGGTTGGCCTCCAACCTCCCATTGCACTTCCTAGCTGAAGGGAAAAAAACGGAGATCAGCACGATCGGCAGGGAATGTAAAATCCAATGCCGTATTCTTTACTATACTTTACTTTTGCATACAATACTTTAGTTTTGCACAAGTCCAGTGGACATTGTCCGTCATGAATTGAAACATAAATCTCGATTATCCCTTAGTTCTATGACTATCTACCTTAGTTCTGTCCTAGGATGGATGAATGATAGTCTATCTATCAACAGGGGAAAATGACATCATTTTTATACAATCCTGGAAAAGTGCCAACTTTGCCTCTTACTCAGATTAACCGTCTTGGCTTTTTCTCCAATTAGCCATGGCTTTATGACAACTTGATTTTCATTAAGAAGTCAACGGACTCGGTTATTTTTGTTTTTGTTTATGAGAGTTTCCTTGACCTAGAAATTTCAGGTTTAGTTGTTAGAGAAAATATGTCTTTTGACAGCTTGTCGGGGGAACGCATAGTTTCTCTTGTGACTCTTTTTCTCTTTTGTACTGGGATCCTCTTGACTCAAGGACTTTAGGATATAATTTTTTAGCCATAGGAAATTCAGCTTTTTTTCGCATTTTGGCGGATATTGTACCGCCAAATTATATTATTTTTTTTTTTTTATAATAAGTTCCTTTTCTCCCATGGACTTAAGGCTATAGTTTGAAGTGATCAGGAACAACAAAATTTTTCGCCCATTTCTAGGCCCCGCAATACCCTTCTCTTTCCAAGCAAAATATTTGGTAAACTTAGTTTAAGCAGCTCTTCTAAAAACTTGCAGGCCAATCGATATAAAAAAGTTCTTTTGGACCATTTTGGGTCCGCAAAGTGGAGGGGATGCAATTATATATATATATATATATATATATATGTATATTAAAATATTTTTTTGGCTTTTTTCTCTTGTTCACTGGAGTATTAATGGACCGAGAACGGACCATTTCTCCTTTTGTAATATAAGCTTTAAGCGGATAGAAATTGATATTAGCAATAATAGTAGCGGTAGTTATTACTCCTTAATGGAAAAACTACATTAATCCTCACTCTTTATAACTTCTTAATTGAAAAACTGCACCTCACATAGAAACAATTTGAAATTGTTAGCAAAACAAAACCTTCTTAATTAGATAGGATTGATATCTTCATTAGAATAAAAATTACCAGAAAGTTAGGGTTAGTATAACAGGGATATATATCACCTAACAAAATGTTTTATTCAACTTTCTTTTGCAGAATGTGCTTGCTCATGCCAGAATTCTGAAAGCGGAAAAAAAGTATGCAGAGGCGATTAAGACATGCCTAGCTCTAATAAAACAAGGTACAGTTTGTTCTATTGTTTTTAACCACTATTTGTTCTCTATATTAATAAAATTGTTTGTGTGTGTAGTTCTCTAGTTACCTATGCATGTGTGTATGTATATTTAGATACTTAGGAATAAGCTAAACTAATCAAGCTTTAAAAATAAAATTAATGCAGTATAATTTTCGTACCATGAGAATAATAGAAAAAAAAACAATAAAAAAGGAAAAAGAAAACCGAGATAAAACCAAAAACTTGATGTCATAATAAAACTCGTTGGGAGGCCTGAGGGGCTCATTGTCGAGTGAAGTAAGCGGAGGGGCTTAACTTTAGGCAATAGCCAGCAAGATGAGATACGAAAACCTGATGAAGTCGACAAAGCCCGCCCTTTTACTAGTTTTAATTTCAGAAACTTCTCAAAATGAAGTTTTTTAATAAAAAGTAGAAAGCTGCTTTATTCAAAGACGAGCAGAAGCAAAACCAGCTAATAACCCAAATTTATACAAACAGAATCACTCAGTGAATAAATGAGACCCAAAACGAACAGAAAATAAAATCAATAATCAAGTCAAACTTATAACGAACAGAAATTATCATAAAAGCAAGCAGAGCTAGTGCCCCCTAATGTTTCTAAAGGACAGAGCATCATTTGTGCTTTACTGAAAACAGTTGTTGTTTGGGGCAGTGTGTCTTTGTTTGTAATAACCTCAACAAAACAAATAGAAAATCGCTATAAAAACAAAGATTAATGAAAAGAACTAATGAAATTAGACTGACTGTTAAATATATAAGGATATTTATTCCTGAAAGTCTCAGCAATTTCAGATTTATCGGCGTTATAAAACAGAACACTTTTAAACTATATTTTGTGTTCAGTAGAGTGAAAAAAGCTCTGTCCTTAGGACGTTTAAAGGCGTTAACCCTACTCCTGTTTGTGGTAGTTTCTATTCGTTTTAAAATCGACTTGATTATTCATTAAAATTTTTCTTTGTTTTGGATTTCATTTACTCCGTGATAGTTACTTATATTTGTCTCAAGCTTGAATTATTATTTGAATTTATTTTTAAGTCTGAGTAAGTGCTCGTCTTTGGTTTGGTGTTGCTCTTTACTTTTATTTGAAAAGCTTCTTTTTTTGATTGTTTTTCAATTCATTTTTAATTGACATTATTTTCTTCTATTTGTTAAACAAAGGAATACTTCTTAAGTTTATTTTGGCTATTGTGCTTAAAATTAGGATTTTGGATGACTTTTTACATTTCGCCCAAAATTCCAAAGGAAATTTTAATAGCAAACTCCTTTAAGAACTTTTAAAGAAATTTTAAGAACTCTTGGTATATGAAGCGACCCTAACCTCCGTTATATTATAAATTCTAACATATATTGACGAATAGTGATCGACCATTAAATGAACTTATTCTCATATATTTTGCTTTAATTGCTTGTTTGTTTAAATTAATGTATTTTGAGCTCATTTATGAAAAAGAGTTCTAAATGGCTGTTTAAAAATAAAACAAGCCGTTGAGAATTAAAGCAAGCAGACTTGCTTCCGGGTGATGTTCCCTTGGTTGTGAAACGCGAATTGAGGTGGCTTTATGATTTGAAATTTTGAGCTGATAAAAAAAAACCTAACTGTTCCTGAGATATCAGTTCAAAATAGGGATGAAACCTTTTAATCGACAGTGAACAGATGTAAAATATTTATGGCACTTGGTATTAACCAAGTGACATATCGCAAATTCTGTCGGTCTGTCTGTCCCGGTTTTGCTACTTTAGGCACTTCCAGGTAAGCTAGGGTGATGAAATTTTTGGCAGGTGTATCAGGAACCAGACAAGATTAAATTAAAAATTCAATAGTCGTTTCCCCAATTCTACCATCTGGAGGGGAGTGGGGGGACGGTTAAATCGGAAAAATTACTAAAAATGAGGTATTTGTAACTTGCGAACGGGTGATCGGATCTTAATGAAATTTGATGTTGGGAAAGATATCGTGTCTCAGAGCTCTCATTTTAAATCCCTACCGGATTGGGTGACATTGGGGGGAGTTGGGGTGGGGAAACCTAAAATCCTGGAAAACGCTTAGAGGGGAGGAGTCAGGATTAAATTTGGCGAGAAAATTAAGCACAAGTCCTAGATACGTGATTGACGTAACCAGAACAGGTCCGCTCTCTTTGGGGGAGTTGGGGGGAGGGGGTAATTCTGAAAAATTAGGAAAATGAGGCATTTTTAGCTTATGAAGGAGTGATCGGATCTTATTGAAATTTGATGTTTCGAAGATATTGTGTCTCAGAGCTCTTATATTAAATCTCGACCGTATCCTGTGACATTGGGGAAGTTGGGGGGGGGGAGAGCCTAAAATCTTGGAAAACGCTTAGAGCCGAGTGATCGGGATGAAACTTGGTGGGAAAAATAATCACAAGTCCTAGATACGTGATTGGCATGATTGGAACGGATCCTCTTCCTTTGGGGGAGTTGGGGGGGGGGGTAATTCTGAAAAATTAGAAAAAATGAGCTATTTTTAACTTACGAAGGAGTAATCAGATCTTAATGAAATTTGATGTTTGGAAGGAAATCATGTGTCACAGCTCTTGTTTTAAATCCCGACCAGATCCAGTGATGCTGAGGGGAGTTGGGAGGAGGGAACCTAAAATTTTGGAAAACGGTTAGAGTGAGGGATCGGGATGAAACTTGGTGGGAAAAATAAGCATAAGTCGAAGATACGTTATTGAAATAACCGGTGCGGATCCGCTCTCTTTGAGGGAGTTGGGGGGGGGGAAGGGTTAATTCTAAAACATTAAAAAAGAGGTATTTTTTAACTTACGAAGGAATGATCGGATCTTTATGAAATTTCATGTTTAGAGGGGCCTTGTACCTTAGATTTCATATTTTAAATCCTGATCGGATCCAGTGTCATTGGGGGGGGGACTGGAAATCTCGGAAAACGCTTAAAGCGGAGAGATCAGGATGAAACTTGGTGGGAAGAATGAGCACAAGTCCAAGATAAGTGACTGAAATAATCGGACCGTATCCACTCTCTTTGGTGGAGTTGGGGGGGGGGGGGTAATTCGGATAAATTAGAAAAAAATAGGTATTTGCAACTTACCAACGGGTTATGAGATCTTAATGAAATATGGTATTTAAAAGGATCTTGTGCTTTCGAACTCTCATTTTAAATCCCGAGCAGATCCAGTGACATTGGGGGGAGTTGGAGGGGGAAACTGGAAATGTTGGAAACCGAAAATCTTGGAAAACGCTTAGAGTGGAGAGATCGGGATGAAACTTGATGGGAAGAATAAGCACAAGTTATAGATACGTGATTGAAATAATCGGAACGGACCCGTTCTCTTTGGGGGAGCTGCAGGTTGTTAATTGGGAAAAATTAGAAAAATCGAGGCATTTTTAAGTTAAGAACGGGTGATTGGATCTTAATAAAATTTGATATTTAGAAAGAACTCATGTCTGAGAGCTCTTATTTGAAATCCCGACCAGATCTTTTGAAATTGGAAGAGTTGGAGGGGGAAACCGGAAATCTTGGAAAACGCTTATAAACGTCGTAGATTCATGATTGACGTAACCGAACTGGATCCGCTCTCTTTGGGGGAGTTAGGGGGTGGGATTCAGTGCGTTGGCGAGTTTGGTGCTTCTGCACGTGCTAGGACGATGAAAATTGGCAAGTGTGTCAGGGAGCTGTACAAATTGACTTGATAAAGTCATTTTCCCTTATTCGACCATCTGGGGGGATGAAGGGAGAGGAAAACTTAGAATAATTGAGGTGGTTTTATCTTACGATTGGGTGATCGTATCTTAATCAATTTTGACATTTAGACGGACCTCGTGACTCAGAGCTCTCATTTTTAATCCCAACCGGCATTAAGCGTCTGATTTTCCTTTTAAAGTAATCTATTGATTCTTAAAATTTTGCTAGGGCTCATGCCATATGAGCTCTTTGCTCTTCCGACCTCGTCACAAGTGCCATATGAGCTCTTCGCTATTGTTAACTTTATATTTCGGACAAACATACAGTGTTCGTCATCAGCAGTAAAACTCGTTTTACTTCTGATGATGAACACTGTATATGTGTTCGAAATACCCAGTTAAAAATTTCATATCTGTTCACTGTCGATTAAAAGGATTTATCCCTATTTTGAACTGTTATACTTTCGTCATGGAAAGGCAGTATGGTCTTATAAACTTGAGATATTGCAGATCCGCCCTTTTGACAACCCATATGCACATTGTTTCTGTTGGTTTTTGTCAACGCTCTCCTCTAAGCTCCTTGAAAATCTCTGCTAAATACGCTTGGTTGCTGGTAAAAGATTGCAGTTGCGCCCTTTTGACAACCTGGATATACATTATGTATTTTAATTAGTTCAGTATGCCCCTCATTATTCCCTGAAAGTTTCAAACTGATATCCTTGTTCGTTCCTGGTATATTGCTGATGAACCCTTTGAAAATATGGATGCGCATGGTACTTCTTGAATTTGTATAACATGGCCCTCAAAATTACCTGGAATTTTGAACTGAATGCCGTTAGCCGTCCCTGAGGTATTGTCGATACGCCATTGTGACAGTCACGATACACATAGAGTTGATTTCACGATACCCTAAACAGACCCCGACAGTTTCAACTTAATACCTTTACCAAAGGTGTTAACACCAACTTAACACTTCAATCTGTGCTATCAAACTCGAGTTTTCCAGACTGGACCGTATCTGTTTCGAACGCAATTGCGAATGCCTTGAGGCTGAAAAAGAAAAAAAAATCGCGCGGAGTTGACGGTTTGTGTGCACTTCACCTTGTGAATGGTTTTGTATGGAATGTCAGCATTATTATACCAGGTCATACTTGTAGTTGGTTTTGTACCGATGTTTTCTGTACAAGGGAACTTACGCCCATCATGAAAAAAGGGAAGTCATCTAACATATGCTCCTCGTATCGCCCAATTACAGTGTCATCAGTTTTATGCAAGGTTCTAGAAATGCTTATATTGTTAAATGTTTGACACTGTTGCCAAATACCAAACCGCCAGTTTGGTTTTACGTTAGGGCTCGGTTGCGCTGACCTTCTGCTCGCCCTTGCTGCTATTTTGTCTGATTCTGAGGCAACGGGTGATCTACTAATTATTGGCTCTTTTGATGTGAGCTTGGCTTTCGACTCGTCGGTGCACGCGCAGATCTTTCTAGATGCGTACAAAACAAGGGCTATATTTGTGTATTGTCAGAGTATTATATTATATGTACAGTAACCTTAGAGCGCAATTCACAATACCCTCAAATCCGGTCGAATCTGCTGTTTTGCCGGTCCGTAAAGGAGTCAGGTAAAGTTTGGTTGTATCTCTGAATTTGTACAACAATAGTGTTCTGCCGGCGCAAGCCCGAGTAGCTAAGTTTTGTGTTTCAAAAGGGATTGATGTTTCGTTGATGACGTATTCTGACGACTTACATAATTTGAACAGGTCTGCCGATTGGTTATCGAAGAATTTTGATGTGTTGAATAGGGAATACAATAACGTAGGATTGTCGTTTGATGTGTAAAAGTCTGCCGTCTTGTTTTTCAATGCGCAGCACTGCAACGAAAAAATCCCTGTGGGCAATTCAGTTGTGAAGCCATCTGAGAGTATTACTCACCTTGGTTTACCCATCGGCCGAAGCCTCCAATCCACCTGGACGGTGCTTGTGCACCACGTAGAAGTGAAAGTCTGGATTGCGTACAGGGCAATTATTGGTAACAGACATCGGTTCTGCCGTAAATATCTTACGTCGCTGTATAATGCTATTGCCCTTTCACATGTACTTTACGTAGCACCTTTTTGGAAATGCCTGTCGTCCGCTCAGTGTGCAAAAGTGAGAGTTCTGTTTTTTCGATTATCCAAGTTCCTTCTGAGACTTCCACCATGGACAAGTAACTCCTATATCATGGGTAATTATGGTGTATCCGATCTAACAATCCCTGTTACCGTATCGCCGAGAATTTTCTGAAAAACGCTAAGGGAAGAGCGAACCCATGACTAGACATCCTGTACAAGTAGTTTTGCTAATTTACATAATGTGTAAATACGTTTGGTGGTGTTCTCTAGTGTGACTTTTCTCTTTTTTTTTCTTTGTTATACTCTGTTTTAATTCTGTGCGAATTTTTGGGCAGTAAAATTACTTACTTGCTTACTGTAGCCGTTGCTAAGATTTTGCAGATGTGTCCTTTTGTCTACATGGATGCACAGAAAGTCTTTTGATTAGTTCGTATCCCCTAAACATTCTCTAACCGTTCAGCTTAATGTCTTGGGGATTGCGGGGGAAGGGGTCGCTAGAAGGGTATGCAGGCGGTTGGATGCCCTCCAATTCCTTTCGACTCTTAAAAGGGCACTAGAATTTTTAATTTCTCGGGGCTCATTCCCCCCGGATTATTATTAAAAAAATAATAATAAGTTGATGCCACTTCGCCCTTTACTTTAAGAGTAGTATTGTACTGCCTATGATATAATAAACATGACTAGGCTGAGACTTGTTTCTTAGGAATTTTGGGTTCTCTTAACACTCTATAACATGCCGGCAGCAGTAACTTATATGGTATTATGTGACTGCTTATTGATTAATTTTTAAAAAATTTTCCAGAAAAGGTTCTGGAAAAGTGACGAGTAGAAAAGGTTTCCAGAAAAGTGACGAGTAGGATTAAATTCTTGCAATAATTCAAACTTACAACGAACAGAAATTACTTCAACGAATAAATTAAACCTAAAATGGGAAGGTTTAAAAATTAATAATTTACACAAACTTTTAAATAACATAAATCATTGTGAATGGGCAAATGGACTATAAGACGAACTAGAATTAAAATGGCTAAATAATTCAAGCTCATAACAAAGATAAATCCAGACAATTTCTTATGTATTATAGAGACATTAGGTGGCATACGCAATAGACTAAGAGATCCTGTAGATATAGTTTTAAGAAAAGTGTGTTAATAATTGAGAAATGTTAGAATCACCAGGCCCCTTTGGTTCTTAGTTTTAAGACTATGAAAAAGCATTGGGTTCAGCCCATAAAAGAGCTTTAGTGAAGGCCCTATTTGTGTATGGTATATCAGATGAATACATTAAAGTGATCAGTGCTAAGAAGATCAATATTAAGAAAACTTAGACTGAAATTGAATGAAATGAAGAGGCGATCTTCTGTAACGAGAAGACCGAACAAGTGAATAGCTTCACTTCCTTAGGCAATATTGTTAGTACAGATGGAGGATGTAGCGAAGATGTATAAAGTGGAATAGCCAAGACCCAGAGCGTTTTTTCACAGTCGAAAAAAGCTTGGAAGAATCCCGAAGTTACTTTTTATACAGTTCCAGTCCTTGTCCTTTTTTGCTGCATTTTTTTTTTTTTATCGAATAACATTTATTATAAGTAACTAACGCCTGGAGATTGTTTCTTGGTATTTCTTTATATGGGCTTGATTGGGCGCAAGAAATGGTCTATCCATAAGTTTTTATCAGTAAGGGTTGTGGGTTACATAAAAAGTGTAAGCTACCGGTATAAGAGTAGCTGGCAATACTATCCAAATGAGAATTCTGTAGGCAATAATTATAGGGTTACACCTACTGCTTAAAACTGCCTGGGAAGTCTTGGATTTAGTATTACTTCCAATAGTTAATACCACGTTTTGGTATAAATTTAAACCATCTTCGACTACCAGGCCAGACAGTTGAGTTACAATTGGGATTTACGTACGTGGGTTTAACCGAACAAAATTATACCTGAAGTGAAACCCCTTAAAGCGGGACAAGGTAGCTCTTTGGTATCCCCCATGCCGAGAATACTAAAACTAAAAACTTTTCAACACTCCCAAGTCATACCATTAACTATTTTATTATTAGCTGTTGCTAAAGGCTACTGCTCGGTTTTGTTGAACTCTCTTCTCTTTTTGTGTATATTTGGCGTTCTTATCCTTGGTTTTAGCAATTTAAGCAAATAAAGTATATTAGTTCCATTCTAAAAAGAATGATACTATTATTAATATTTAACATTCTGCACCTTGTTTAAGATTTGCTGATGGGGTTGATTCGTATTGCAGACATGTGTGTGTACTTCAACTTCTTTCTATCTTTCCAGCTCCCAAGTCTCATGAGTTGTACACTCTTCTTGCCAGTCTCTATGAAATAATTGGTAATGACGAAGGGGCTCGTCAATTTAGGAAGCTTGCTCAGATGATGATACCTGTAAGCAGAGAAGTGATTGAAGAACAGCTTAATGAAGCTCTTAAATCTGACGACTATCATTCAGCATCGTTACTTTACGGAAAACGTAAGTATGCGTTGCAATAAAGGCTCAAATATGGGTAAAACTGCCAAATAAATTTTTATAATATCTTAATGTAGACGGAGTTCTAAGAGGGGAATTAAATATTGTTTCGGTATTTCAGACTACTTTGTGACTACTTTCCCAGTTCTGGAATTTTTTTAGCCAGTCACTTTTACGTCAAAGGGTTATGTATATACTCTTATCCTCCAAATTCAGGACCCAGTTTTAAAGGGAATTATGTCTAAGAAAAGAAATTATTATAAAAGCGTCAGTTCCCATTGTCCAAGAAAAAAACACGCTAAAACCGCACATCATTCAAAACAGTAAAATTAAGGATTCTAGCAGTTTTATTGCAAGATAAGACCCCTATTGCCATCTATGTAGGATACACATGTTTAATAATTCAGTATTCGTGATTACCTGAAGGGAAGCAACAGTTAAATTGAATTAAACATCAAAAATCACTTTACCATCCATGAGTGATTAAATTTAAGATAGGATTTATAAGTATGATTCTTTATGAACGAAGCAGTTTAACTCCGCTCATTTTGGGTGTCATTAAAGAGTGCGCTAGGTGGCTTTGAAATGACTTCCAAATGAGCAACAGAACCAAAGCGGCATATCATCACCTGTGATGGAGCTGTGAAGCCAGTAATAATACAAAACTATAACAAACAAACTTTATTTAAACAAACAATTTTTTTTATAACGGATAAACAAGAAGGTCTAGAACTAGACTAGAAAAAAAAAAACTAGAAAATGAATAAAACAACCGGTTGGTGGTGAAAAGAAACGCCATAGATGCTCATTGACACGCTTAAATATTTCACAAATCCAGATTAACCACCTCACCAGAACACGTATCTACTCTGCGGCTCTAGGCAGTGTTATGCTGTACTTCTCGGAAATTTGGCCTTTGACCCAAGTCCAGCCGATGGAGGAAGATGCTCTCCAGACAAGAAATTTCTGTAAAATCGAATGCGTTTGCTGGTGATGTAGGATACGAAGCTTGAAGATTTCCTGGGATTTTAAAAGGAAAAGTTAAGATGAATTTCAGATGCTAAATTTCGGATGCGATTTTTTCTCAGATGCTGAAAAATGTGTCTGGATTTTAATTATTTCGAATGTTTGTTATTATCAGTTTTCAGAAGTCTTGTGTTATGATTACCCAAATCAGTAACAATAACAGTGTATTATTCATCCTATTAATTTCTTCTTGTATAACCGTATATTACTGCGATAGATATCATGGCTATATATATCATGGCATATATCGAAGTGTTTCCCGCCTCATCTGGCGTCTGAAATTTAGATATTACAATGAGATGATTTGTTTAACTGTCCCCAGACTCATGTGGCTCTCAGCTAGGGGACTGCTTGCCATCGAATCAGCTAAAGGGCTTTCTTGATTAGCCCTCCGAAACAAACATATAAATATGATCACCTAAGTTCTTTTCAAAAAAAAGCTTTTTGAGTCTACTGCTCTTTAGGGGCCTTCTCCAGGCCATTCAGCGCGTCCCCAGGGGGTGTTAGGGGAACGCCCTACAGATATGTAGGATACCTCCATAGGAGGGGGGGACCATGTCCCTGGGGGGTTCATAATAGAAACTTGCGTACCCTTGCCCGGGGCCGTAAATACAGTTGGAGGAGGAAAGGCCTACCGACGTGTCCATACGTCCCGTGAGTTACAAACCTTCTCTCAGTAATAGGTGAAATTAGTAGAGCATTCACAAGGGATTCTCATTAATGCATAATTCTTCTGGGCTTCGTCTGTTTTGACGGGCGTTTTCGGGCTGAAAAACCTTTTCCTAGCTAATTCATTTACTATGGGCTGCCTCCCTGTAGTAGCATAATATTTGTAGGTATGAATTTATAATGAGTCGGAGGTAATAGGCTTGGTACTGTTTGTGCAGGATTTCGATTCTTGTTGATAGAAGAGCATCACCAAGTGCTGAAAACCATGTTGTGACCAAAATGGGCCCGGGATTCCGCAAAGCCTCCATTCGTACTGGAGGTCCTAGGGACTTCTTACTATCCGATTCTAGGCCGGCTTAAGCACTTCGGTGTAGACTTCAGAAGACATCTTGATCCCCGTCGTGCACTGGTATCCGGGTTCAATGCTTTTCCTGAGGCCAAAATAGTTTTGATGATTTAAATAACATGAAAGTTGGAACTTCGAATGTTACGGCGACAAAAAAAGACTATTGTATTGACATTTTACTGACGAACTCGATTGAATCGAACTGGACTTATTAGGGGTTTCAGAGACTCATATCTCAGGGGTAGGAAGCGTGAAATTAGGTGATATCGAATTTGTTTACTCAGAGAGGAAGGATGGGGTACATCGACAGGGAACTCATGATGATTAAGGGAGGTGCTAAATCTTGTTTAGACTGGTTAGGTATTAGTAACAAAAAACGAGTTGCTCATTTTATGACTAAAAAATTCAGGGTATCAGTTATAGTAGTATATGCCCCTGTTGAACCGAGTGACGGAGATACTAGTGACTCAGATGAATTTTACTTACAGTTACAGGAGCAAATAGACGGGGTCCCAGGTATAAATATCGTGTTTTTACTAGGAGATTTCGACGCACAGGTCGGTAGAAATAGGGATAGATGGTACCCTGGCCTAGGTAAATTTGGTTTAGGAGAAGAAAAAAGTAATGGCTACAGACTTTTGAAATTTCGTAGGTATAATAATCTAGTTATAACCAATGCGGTATTTGGATATAAAATGGCCCATAAGTTGAAATGGTACTCGCGTGATGGTAAGGCAAACCTTATTGGTTACGTTAGCCTATAGTAAACCAAAGACTGGCAGGATAAATACAAGATACTAGGGTATATAGGAGTGTTGTTATTGATGTTAAAAGTAAAGATCACTATCTAGTAGTGTCTAGGGTTAATCTAAAGCTGAAACTTTGAAGGGTATCTACCTCCCGGGAAGTTTTGATGTTGGTAGACCTTAGGATGAGAATTTTACAGAAACCTTCCAGGAACACTTTACTTGAGAGTCTCAAATTTGACAATGTGGAAGATGGTTGGAATAATTTTAAAAAAACAACTTGTGAAGTTAATGATGGTTTCTTACGGAAGAAAGTTAAGACTGCAGCTATGAATATTAGGGTAAAAGCTTTATGTTTAATTGAGAGGAGAAGGGATTTGTACAAGAATTATCTGAGCGATAGATCATATGAAAACAAAAGGAATGTAAAGAAAGTGGAGATAGTATTAAAATATGAACTAAGGAGCTGTGAAGTGGAGGTCATGTATAAAATTACCTAGGATCTGGAAGATGTAGCTAGACGGCATAATAGTAAAATATTGTACTGGCATGTTAATAAATTGAGAGGGAGTAGTCAATCCGGACTTTTCCACGTTAAAGATAGGAACAGAGCCATAATTAGTGATAAGGAATAAGTCAAACAGAGATGGTTGGAATATTTTGAGAAACTGTTAAACCGAGATTCAGTTCGAGGAAAAGATATAGAGAAAAATGAAAAAGTTTGTGATACCTTGGATGTGAAGGAAGATTTGTTTTGTGAGGAAGAATTAGCGACAGTACTAAAAGGATTACAAAATGACAAGGCTCCAGATACTCATAGCGTGGTAAATAAGTTTCTTAAATATGATGGCTCTGAAGTTAGAAATAAATTACTGAAGATTATGAGTATATTTTTTTTTTAAGTCAAATTGCCTAACGATTTTACGAAAGCCTTAGTTATAAGAAAGGTGATAAGAGTGAGTGTCGTAGTTATTGAGACATTATTCTGGCCTCTTTAGGTAGCAAATTACTTAGTAATATGATACTTTTGAGACTGAGAGATGCTGTAGACGAAGTTTTAAGAGAAGAACCGTGCGGTTTTAGGAAAGGTAGAGGATATGTCGACCAAATGTTTACTCTTAGGTTAATCATTGAGAAGTGCTGTAGTTGTCAAACATCTTTTCTCCTCAGTTTCACACATTATGAGCTAGCGGTCAACTTTGTTATAGAAGAGCTTTAGCAAAAGTCTGATCCTTATATTGTAAACCAGACAAATATATTAAAGTGATTGGTGCTATTTACGAAAATTAAGGCATGAAATGAGGTTAGAAGCTGGTTTTGTATTAAATCAGGAGTTATACAGGGTTGTGTCCTATCCCCTATTATATGGATCATTTTGATGGACTTTGTCTCAAGGAGCAGGGGGAAGACAATGGGAGACCACGGAATCAAATGGGGAGGAAAAACTCTCCTGGACTTAAATTATGCTGATGATTTAAGCATCTTAGATGAAAGTATGAGCAAAATCAACAAACTCATAGAGGTTTTGCGAGTTCAAAGTGCTAGAATAGGTTTGAAAATTAATGTTAAGAAGTCTAAGTCACTAACGCTAGTAATAAGTGAAGATGAAAAGGTGACGTTGGATAACGAAAAGATTGATCAGGTGGGCAGCTTCAATTACCTTGGTAGTCTTATTAGTAAAGACGGGGGGGATCAGTGAAAATATTAAAAATAGAATAGCCAAGGCTCAGGATGTTTTTTCACAATTAAAAAAAAGTTAGGAAGAATATGAAGATAATTGTGCAAACCAAGATTAGAATATTGGAAGGTACAGTGATGACAGTGGTCAAATATGGCTCTGAGGCATGGGAGCTCCGAAAATTTGATGAAGATTTACTATAAATTTTCCAGAGAAATTACCTTCGGATTGTGCTGGGTATCCAGCTGACTGATGGTATTTCAAACAGTATGCTGCACGAAAAATGTGGTTCAATCCCGCTTTTTAGGGCTATAATGAAAGAAAGGTTTAGATGGTCAGGACACGTTCTGCGGATGAAGGATGACAGATTGCCGAAGATTGTCCTTTTCGGCCAACTGTCTACGGGTAAATGGAAAGCAGGTTGTCCTCGTCTGGGGTAAGAGGATGCAATAAACAAAGATTGAAAGGAAATGTGAACTTCTTGGGAGAGATTAAAGAGGGAGGTATTGAAAATATTGGGATGGAGAAGGAGTGTGCGTAGCTGTGTTGGCCTCAAGCGGCTTGGTGTTGTGGTGAGTTGTTAGTAGTATTAGTAGTAGTAATAGTAGTAGCAGTAGTAGTAGTAGTAGTAGTAGTAGTAGTAGTAGTAGTAGTAGTAGTAGTAGTAGTAGTAGTAGTAGTAGTAGTGTTGGTAACATTTATAACGGGATCAACATAGGAAATTCATGAAAAAATTTAACCTCGAGATATTTTTTTTACGGCAAGTCGCGTGCCATTCCAAAGCTTTGGTGGGTTGATATTTCTTAAAAGTATTATTGGTACGCCTATTTTTAGTTGTAGCACGTGTGGTGGAAACCCTGAAAGATCTATGGAATTTAAAAATTCAGATGGATAATTAACCGCTTCATTTGGTTCCAAAACTGTGTCGACTGACTTGTAAAGGACTGCCTGGTCTCGAATCTTGGTCAAAACAATATTGTTGATTTCGTGGACGTCTATATTTTTGGGTGCGAGAATCGCTCTTTCACTTCACTCACGTCACTTAATTACTAAAACACTTCTTTCACGTCACTAAATTACAGAAATCAGCAGGTAGTTGTATACGTCCTGAAATTGAGTCTACTGGGAGCTTTCCGTTTCCAATTGCCAGCAATTGATCTGAAAATGTTTGACCAGAGTCATCGTTTTGCAATCGGACACGCATATTTGTAGTTAATTTTAATATTTTTACGTGTGCCCATAAATTAGAATTTTTCATGCAAGCATTCATTTCATCTGCAGGAGTATATCTAGGTATTATAGGTAATATTTGCCTGAAATCTCCCGCAAGCAATATTAATGTGCTGCCAAAGGGTTTCGACTTCCCTCTCAAATCTTTCAAGCATTGATCCAGAGCCTCGAGCGATTTTTTGTGTGCCATTGTGCACTCATCCCAAATAATAAGTTTGCATTGCTGCAATACTTTACCCATCCCAGATGATTTGGAAATATTGCACGTTGGAGTTTCTGTAGAATGCAAATTCAGAGGCAATTTCAAAGCGGAATGAGCAGTTCTTCCACCAGGCAGCAATGTTGCGGCTATTCCGGACGACGCAATTGCCAACGCTATATCATTTTTTAATCGAATTGATGCCAGAATCAGTTTTATCACAAACGTTTTATCAGTACCTCCTGGCGCATCCAAAAAGAAAATTTCTCCAACGTTGTTATCGACACAATGCATTATCGTATCATAAATGTCTTTTTGTTCCGACGTTAACTTGGAAATGTTATTTTGTACATATGACAATAGATCACTCGTACTGTAACTTTGTTCACGATCCAATTCTACACATGTCGAAACAGCAGCGATACGGTTAGGTGAAGGCATTCCCAAATCCTGAAGAGGTTTGTTTGCCATACGTACGCACAAATCTTCTATAATAACTAAAGTATAGTTATAAATTTCTGATGTAAAATCAAAAGTCATATCTGACGTCTCTAACTGTTTTCGATGGAGTATATCTTCGGACATTTTTGACTTACATTTTTCCCATAACTCTGTAGGAGCTGATTGAGAGCAAGTTGTTAAAATGATGCCAAACAATGCACGAATTTGACTTGGGGTTGACGTTTCGCACGCGTCATTGATGCAGTTATCCCAGTGTTGGTCATTCTCCAATAAATTCAGAGCTTGGCATGCACTACGGTAAGTGTCATGTATAGTACCGTTTACAGTTCTCAAATACTCAAAGGATATCGGACCGGGTACATTCACCAAAAGCAGGCGTAGAAAGAAGCATTCATGTTGATTGGGGTGAACGGTGTAGAGTCTTCCTATCGTGGTATCTTTGAAGATGGTAGGTTGGCCGTCGACTGACTTACCCTGTTTTTGATGTTCAAATACTTTATTTTTAGTATTCCACGTGTATTACGAAGGCACTTCAGTATACAGCAGTTTTTTTTGCAAAAGAATCATTTTTGCAAAGCGAAAAAAAAGCTGTTAATTTTGTATCCGGTGGATTCAGGGCTCTTTGTTGCACGTTGGTTTCCGAGAAATAAACACGCTGACCATTCTCTAAATGTACCGCTTAGTGAACAACAGTTGGACTACGTTCATGTATCGGAAATGAAAGAATTCGCCAAACAGCTTCATTACTGCTTATGTATCTTCCAGCCTGATATTGTACGATTTCGTCGAAATCTTTGATTTCGGGCTGCAAGCCAAAAACTGCCATATTGCTGTTTTACCGCCATCTTCAGTAAATCTTCTTCTATATTATGGGTAACCATCATTGCCAGTAATTGTGTTGGATACTAAAAGTCGAGGATATTGCTTTGTGCACCTTCCTTTGGCCATGCATGGTGAATTTTCGTTCAGTGCACCGCAAGGTCCATGTATCATATTTTTTACAATAATATCATGTAACCCCTTATCGATATTTTTATCAGGTATTTCAGCGGAAATTACATCATCAATTTCGTTCGAAGTAATTTTTTTATGTAGCCAGATTAGTATATGTGCTTGTGCACTGACCCAAACACTTCAAATTTTACTATGTAGTTTATCAGTGGTTTCAACTTTTGCCGGAAGACACGGGCCGTAATATCATGCCTATGAACCGCCGATTGTCCTTGAAGTAAAAGCTGCACTATCTCGTCCCAAGATTGATTACATGTAAATGTAATAAATAAATCTGGACGACCATAGAGACGAACATACGCAATAGCATCTTGAGCATATTCATGCATATGACGGGGACTGCCAGCATATGACGAAGGTAAAATCGTTAATCTTCCAACGTTTGTGGTATTACCGTCATTTACAACTGCATCTCGCAAATGAATGTATTGTTCAGAGCGGAGCTTGGTCTGATTCCGGCGGATATATAGCAAATGTTCTGATTCAATTTTAGCATACATATCAACGACATATTGGTGAAACAATTGACGGCATTTTAAAATATAATTGACTTCATCCTGCCGAATCATTAGTCTATAGGAATAATAATGCATTGCACTGCATTTCTTATTCATTTCTTTGTTAGTGGCTGGATTCATCAATTTAATATTAAAGTGATAGCCGTCGGCTCCATCCCAAAAAATGATAGGATATTGTAGGGCATCGTATCATCGATGAGTTTCAGCAATTCTTAACAACTGAGCGTTTCGCTTATGAAGAATAATATCTCGAGGTTAAAAAGTGATCACCGACCATAACGATTGCCACTTCGTCGGTAGTTGGAGCATTGTATCTACGCACATGTTGGCCAGGAGGCGTTTTGTCAGCGGAAATAACAATTTTATGCGTATCAGTAGGCATCAAATCGATGGCTGTTTTGAACAGACGCACTAAATTATTATTTTCGTGGAAAAGATGTTGTAATTGGGAAACGATTGTCCTTTCAACGTTTGGAGAAATTTCGCAACGTGCATTCAATTCAGAATTTCTATCACTGATGAAGTACAATTGTAAAAATTTATGATTCTCGCCTGAGAATGGTAGAAGGGACCCTGCTCTATCATAAATTTGCCTTTTTACTTTGAAAGTAGACATAAATTGATCTGGATTTTCGATTTGGGCTCCAAACGACGTCATTTGGAAACATGAGTTGTATTTTCTCATTTGTGACAAAAAACGCTTAGATTCTGACGTAATTCCAGTAAGGAAAGTCTTCAATGGCTCTGGTGGTGCAGCCAATAGAGGAAGTTTAACTTTTCCTGAGGCGCAACACATTCCCATTGTTTCACCATTGAATTTCAAGGCCTTGCAATAGGGACAAATTTTAGACATTGTCCCGATTTGAACACATCTACTCAAGCTATAATCATCGACTGGGCTGTACCTGAATGCCAGGCGATAACTTTCAGGTTGCTCTGATTCCTCGGCACTCTTTCTTTTCTTACTTTCTCTATCAGCAGCAAGCCTGATTTCTTGCTGTTCTTGTGATTCCTCGGCACGCTTTCTTTTCTTACTTTCTCTATCAGCAGCAAGCCTGATTTCTTGCTGTTTTTGTGATTCCTCGGCACGCCTTCTTTTTTCACTTTCTCTTTTAGAAGCAAGTCTGCTTTCGCGTTGCTCTGGTAGTTCCTCGGAACGCTTTCTGTTCTTTCTTTCTCTATCAGCCTCAAGCCTGTTTCCTTGCTGTTCTTTTGATTCCTCGGCACGCTTTCTTTTCTGACTTTCTCTATCAGCAGCAAGTTTTTTGGCATAGACTCTTTGAGCATCTTCATCGGCTTTTGCCATTGTAAGTTCATCAGTCATTTTAAACTTAAACATTAATAGATTTCTACGTGAACATATATGTCTTAAATATCTTTAATGACGTCACCGTCATAGCAAAAATGACTACAACTAACTTCATGACGTCAGCCGACACAGAAACATGACGTCACCTGACAGACACACAGACAGACAACTTATTTTTATATATATAGATAGATTTGTGCGTATGTATGACAAACAAACCTCTTCAGGATTTGGGAATGCCTTCACCTAATCGTACCGCTGCTGTTTCGACATGTGTAGAATTGGATCGTGAACAAAGTTACAGTACGAGTGATCTATTGTCGTATCTACAAAATAACATTTCAAAGTTAACGTCAGAACAAAAACACATTTATGATACGATAATGCATTGTGTCGATAACAACGTTGGAGAAATTTTCTTTTTGGATGCGCCAGGAGGTAATGGTAAAACGTTTGTGATAAAACTAATTCTGGCATCAATTCGATCAAAAAATGATATAGCGTTGGCAATTGTGTCGTCCGGAATAGCCGCAACGTTGCTGCCTGGTGGAAGAACTGCTCACTCCGCTTTGAAATTGCCTCTGAATTTGCATTCTACAGAAACTCCCACGTGCAATATTTCCAAATCATCTGGGATGGGTAATGTATTGCAGCAATGTAAACTTATTATTTGGGACGAGTGCACAATGGCACACAAAAAATCGCTCGAGGCTCTGGATCAATGTTTGAAAGATTTGCGAGGGAATTCGAAACCTTCTGGCAGCACATTAGTGTTGCTTGCGGGAGATTTCAGGCAAACATTACCTATAATACCTATATAGATTGTTGGTAAACCTGACAATCTATTTATATGGACAGACAATGGGAAAGCCAAGAATGTTGTATATTCGCAAGTTTTACGTAGTTCAAAACATATATATAGATCTATCTATATTCATAGGTGGTACACAGGGACACATCTACAATGGCACGTAACTAATATGGCGCGTAACGACTTTCGCGCGTGGAGGGGCTTGGGGGGGGGGCGCGAAGCGCCCCCACCAACTAGGTGTTGGGGTCTAGTATATATATAAAATATACACCATCTAGTATATATATAAAAATAAGTTGTTTATGTGTTATGTCTGTTACACTAAGTCTGTTACGCCAGATTATATCTTCTATATATATATATATATATATATATATATATATATATATATATATCTATATCTATATATATAAAAATAAGTTGTCTGTGGATGGATGGATGGATGTGTCAGGTGACGTCACCTGAAAAAACTGGATCAGGTGACGTCAAAACTGAAAAAACTAAAAAAAGGCAAAAACTACAAAAAAAACTAAAAACTAATAAAAAAATAAAAAAGCTAAAAAACTAAAAAAAACTATAAAGGTAAAAACCAATAAAAAACTAAAAAAAAAACTGAAAAAAAACTGAAAAAACTAAAAAAAGGCAAAAACTACAAAAAAAAACTAAAAACTAATAAGAAAAGTAAAAAAGCTAAAAAACTAAAAAAACTAAAAAAAGGTAAAAAACTAAAAAAAATAAAAAATAAAAAAAAAACTAAAAAAAAGGAAAAAACTGAAAAATAAGCTAAAATAAAGGTAAAAACCAATAAAAAACTAAAAAGAAAAAAAAGGAAAAAACTAATAAATGACGACACTCAAAGAGAAAGCGACCAGGACAAAAGGAATGTTCGATTAGCAATCAACAAAGCACCGGGACACAGGGAGTATAAATGACGACCAGGACATAAGTAAAAAAAAAAACTATCTATATATATAAAAATAAGTTGTCAAACTAAAAAAAGGCAAAAACTACAAAAAAAACTAAAAACTAATAAAAAAGCTAAAAAACTAAAAAAACTAAAAAAAGGCAAAAACTACAAAAAAAACTAAAAACTAATAAAAAAAATAAAAAAGCTAAAAAACTAAAAAAACTAAAAAAACTAAAAAAAGGTAAAAAACTAAAAAAACTAAAAACTAAAAAAAACTAAAAAAAGGAAAAAACTGAAAAATAAGCTAAAATAAAGGTAAAAACCAATAAAAAACTAAAAAAAAAAACTGAAAAAACTAAAAAAAGGCAAAAACTACAAAAAAACTAAAAACTAATAAAAAAAGTAAAAAAGCTAAAAAACTAAAAAAACTAAAAAAACTAAAAAAAGGTAAAAAACTAAAAAAAATAAAAAATAAAAAAAAAACTAAAAAAAAGGAAAAAACTGAAAAATAAGCTAACATAAAGGTAAAAACCAATAAAAACTAAAAAGAAAAAAAGGAAAAAACTAAAAAAAATTTTCATCTAAAAAACTAAAAAAAAATAAAAAAGGTAAAAACTAAAAGAACTAAAAAAGAAAAAAATAAATGACGACACTCAAAGAGAAAGCGACCAGGACAAAAGGAATGTTCGATTAGCAATCAACAAAGCACCGGGACATAGGGAGTATAAATGACGACCAGGACATAAGTAAAAAAAAAATTAACAAAACTAAAAAGAAGGTAAAAACTACAAAAAAACTAAAAAGAAAAAAAAACTAAAAACTAATAAAAAAACTAAAAAATCTAAAAATCTAAATAAACTAAAAAAGAAAAAAAAAGGAAAAAAATAAAGGAGAAAAACCAAATTAAAAAACGAATGTATATACAGACCGGTACACCGGGATACAAATGACGACCGGGACATCTATATATATAAAAATAAGTTGTCTGTCTGTGGATGTGTGGATGGATGTGTCAGGTGACGTCACCTGAAAAAACTGGATCAGGTGACGTCAAAACTGAAAAAACTAAAAAAAGGCAAAAACTACAAAAAAAACTAAAAACTAATAAAAAAAATAAAAAAGCTAAAAAACTAAAAAAACTATAAAGGTAAAAACCAATAAAAAACTAAAAAAAAACTGAAAAAACTAAAAAAAGGCAAAAACTACAAAAAAAACTAAAAACTAATAAAAAAAGTAAAAAAGCTAAAAAACTAAAAAAACTAAAAAAACTAAAAAAAGGTAAAAAACTAAAAAAAATAAAAAATAAAAAAAAACTAAAAAAAAGGAAAAAACTGAAAAATAAGCTAAAATAAAGGTAAAAACCAATAAAAAACTAAAAAGAAAAAAAGGAAAAAACTAATAAATGACGACACTCAAAGAGAAAGCGACCAGGACAAAAGGAATGTTCGATTAGCAATCAACAAAGCACCGGGACACAGGGAGTATAAATGACGACCAGGACATAAGTAAAAAAAAAAACTATCTATATATATAAAAATAAGTTGTCAAACTAAAAAAAGGCAAAAACTACAAAAAAAACTAAAAACTAATAAAAAAGCTAAAAAACTAAAAAAACTAAAAAAAGGCAAAAACTACAAAAAAAACTAAAAACTAATAAAAAAAATAAAAAAGCTAAAAAACTAAAAAAACTAAAAAAACTAAAAAAAGGTAAAAAACTAAAAAAACTAAAAACTAAAAAAAACTAAAAAAAAGGAAAAAACTGAAAAATAAGCTAAAATAAAGGTAAAAACCAATAAAAAACTAAAAAAAAAACTGAAAAAACTAAAAAAAGGCAAAAACTACAAAAAAACTAAAAACTAATAAAAAAAATAAATAAAAAATAAAAAATAAAAAAAAACTAAAAAAAAGGAAAAAACTGAAAAATAAGCTAACATAAAGGTAAAAACCAATAAAAACTAAAAAGAAAAAAAGGAAAAAACTAAAAAAAATTTTCATCTAAAAAACTAAAAAAAACTAAAAAAGGTAAAAACTAAAAGAACTAAAAAAGAAAAAAATAAATGACGACACTCAAAGAGAAAGCGACCAGGACAAAAGGAATGTTCGATTAGCAATCAACAAAGCACCGGGACATAGGGAGTATAAATGACGACCAGGACATAAGTAAAAAAAAAATTAACAAAACTAAAAAGAAGGTAAAAACTGCAAAAAAACTAAAAAGAAAAAAAAACTAAAAACTAATAAAAAAACTAAAAAATCTAAAAATCTAAATAAACTAAAAAAGAAAAAAAAAGGAAAAAAATAAAGGAGAAAAACCAAATTAAAAAACGAATGTATATACAGACCGGTACACCGGGATACAAATGACGACCGGGACACAGGGAATATTAATGACGACCGGGACACAGGGACACAACTACAACGGGGACACCGGGGGAAACAGGGGGATATAAATGACGACCGGGACAAAAAAACTAAAAAGAAAAAAAAAACTAAAAACTAATAAAAAAACTAAAAAATCTAAAAATCTAAATAAGCTAAAAAAGAAAAAAAAAAGGAAAAAAATAAAGGAGAAAAACAAAACTAAAAAACGAATGTATATACAGACCGGGACACCGGGATACAAATGACGACCGGGACACAGGGAATATAAATGACGACCGGGACACAGGGACACAACTACAACGGGGACACCGGAGGAAACAGGGGGATGTAAATGACGACCGGGACACCGGGACAGGGAATGGTCGATTAGCAATCACCATCAACAAAGCTCAAGGGCAATCATTAGAATCATGAGGTATAGATCTGAATACAGATTGTTTTCCCATGGACCATTATATGTTGCATGTTCAAGAGTCGGTAAACCTTACAATCTATTTATATGCAAAGACAATGGGACAGCAAAGAATGTTGTATATTCGCAAGTTTTACGTAGTTAAAACCATATATATATATATCTATCTATATTCACAGGTGGGACATAGGGACACAACTACAATGGCGCGTAACTATTATGGGGCGTAACGACTTACGCGCGCGGGGGGGCTTGGGGGGGGGCGCGAAGCGCCCCCACCAATATACCAATATATATATATATATATATATATATATATATATATATATATATATATATAAATAAGTTGTATGTATTTTTGTGTTGAGGGTTTGCATATGACGTCTGAAAAATAAAGAAGAAAAAGAAAACAAACTAAAATGTAAAAACTGGGAATTGTATAAATATTTCGAAATATTTTCACAATAGATTAAAGTGTTAAAACAGATACTTAGAATTTTGAGATTTATTATAAATTGTCGAGCTTTATCAAGCTTGGCACGTGAAGAGGAATTTTTAGTATAGATCTTAAAATGACAGAAGAAACAGCCGAGGAATCTGCTCAAAGGGTTAATGCCAAAAGCCTTGCGGCTAAAGAACGCAAAACCGCGCAGTTAGATGAAAATCCACCTGGACAGCGAGAGTCAAAACGTATCAAAACTGAAAATGATAGCGATGATGATTGGGTTTGGGATTTTGACTTGGATAAGGTCATCAATGCCTACCAGATTTTAGCTAAAAAACAATGGTTTTTTAGAAGATATGTATTTCATAGTGACGCTGAAAAATAAAGAAGAAAAAGAAAACAGAAAAAAGAAAAATGGTAAAAAAAACTAAAAAAAATAAAAAGAAAAAACTAAAAAAAAACTAAAAAAAAAAAATAAAAAAAGAAAAAACCTAAAAAGAAAAAAAAGTAAAAAAAATAAAAAAGGTAAAAAACTAAAAAGAAAAAAAAAACTAAAAAAAACTGGGAATTGCACAAATATTCAATATATTTTGACAATAGATTAAAGTAATTCGAAAACCTTAAAACAGATACCCAAATCTTGAGGTTTATTATAAATTGTTGGAGCTTTAGCATGCTTGGCACGTAAAGAATTTTCCAAGTGTCGATGTTAGAATGAACATTGACAAATTGAAGAAAACAAATCAATAAAAAGGAGAAACTAAAAAAAAAAGAAAAACTAAAAAAGAAAAAAACTAAGAAAAGAAAAAACTAAAAAAGAAAAAAAAGCAAAAAAAAGAAACTTTATCTATATATATATATATATATATATATATATATATATATATATATATATATATATATATATATATATATAAATAAGTTGTATATATGCATGTTTGTTTGTTTGTGGGTTTGCATTTGACGTCAGTGAGTATATAAGGCTTTGTATATGACGTCATTATAAGATGACACTACAGACCGGGACACAAATGACGACCGGGACACAGGGAATATAAATGACGACCGGGACACTCAAAGAGAAATTACAGACCGGGACAGAGGGAATATAAATGACGACCGGGACACTCAAACAGAAATTACAGACTGGGATACCAGGACACAAATGACGACCGGGACACAGGGGATATAAATGACGACCAGGACACAGGGACACAACTACAACGGGGACGCCGGGGGCACAGGGGAATATATTAATGACGACGGGGACACAGGGAATGTTCGATTAGCAATCACCATCAACAAAGCTCAAGGGCAATCGTTAGAAAAATGCGGTATAGATCTGAATAGGGATTGTTTTCCCATAGACAATTATTATGTTGCATGTTCAAGAGCTGGTAAACCTGACAATCTATTTATATGGACAGACAATGGGACAGCAAAGAATG